>NW_006799973.1:198495-270784 GCF_000485575.1 Poecilia formosa
TTTATATATATATATATATATATATATATATATAAATATATAAAAAAAAAAAAAAATTTCCCCTCTCACCCGCCATGGGTGGGCTCTTTCACCCTCTGAGCTCGGGTCCTCTACCAGAGGCCTGGGAGCTTGAGGGTTCTGCGCAGTATCTTGGCTGTGCCTAGAACTGCACATTTCTGGACTGAGATGTCTGATGTTGTTCCTGGGATCTGTTTGAGCCACTGCTCCAGTTTGGGGGTGACTGCCCCGAGGGCCCCGATTACCACAGGCACCACTGTGGTCTTCACCTTCCAGGCCTTCTCCAGTTCCTCTCTGAGGCCCTGGTATTTCTCCAGTTTCTCATGCTCCTATATATATATATATATATATAAACCTTTGGTCAACTGGTGCAAACAAAAACCTATAAATGTTATACAAACCTGATAAACAGTTGGTGAAGTGCCACTGCACAAACCAGTTGATTATTTTAAAACAAGGTTCAAATGAGGTGAAAGACTGCAGCTTATGGGCTAACAGCAGCAATTTCCCCTCTGTTAATCCATATTAAAGCATATAGAGGAAAAAAATAATCAGTTTATTTATGTTTTTTATAAGTAAAAGTTTATAAGTCTATCTCCCTTATGACTGGCTCGCTGCAGACCAGTCCCTGCCCTTCCTGCTGCGTGTCAGGCTGGTTTTGAAGTTTTTCTTGGACAGTAGAGGTTTATTTGCTTCCCTTCTCAAGGCCGGAGAGCAGAAACACGTTCAGCAAGCTCTGCCCTGGTGGCAACGTGATCCCTTCATCTTGCTTTTAAAAGACTCCCAGGTCCCTGCTGGACTTTTTGGGACACTAAATGTTCCTCAACAGCAGTTGAACCTCTGCATGAAGTTCTTGATTATTCAATAAATAAATTTTGGTGCAGTGTTGCCAGCAACAATATCCTTAGCTATAAAGCTATTTTGATGCCAGTTTATGTTTTCTTTGCCGAAGAGCGAGTTCAAGCATAATTTCCTTTAAGTCATCCATTCTGCAGCAATTGTAGCTTGGAGTGGCGAAGGTTAAAGTTTATTTTATAAAAATGACATGTGTACATACATTTCTTGTTGGTAGCTCTCTTTCTATCTCTTTCACAGACGAAACCCAAAAAGACAAAGTTTGGTCCTCTGAGTGATCAGGACCGGATCTTCACTAACCTTTATGGCCGGCATGACTGGAGGTTAGCAAACATTCATGCTCAGCTCATCCTCAGTCGCATACGGAACAAAAACACAGTAAAAAAATATGTTGATTTGAATTTGTTTTTATTCGTTTTAGACTCAAAGGAGCGCTCAAAAGAGGAGACTGGTATAAGACCAAAGAGATAATCCTGAAAGGACCCGAATGGATCCTGAACGAGGTGAAGATCTCGGGCCTCAGAGGCAGAGGGGGTGCAGGATTCCCCACTGGGATGAAGTGGAGCTTCATGAACAAACCCAGTGACGGCAGGTAAAAAGGACATCTTTCACCACATACAACCTTAATGCCTTTCCAACATTCAGGTGCATTTCCTTCTTTCCCCTCTCCAGGCCAAAGTACCTGGTAGTGAATGCAGATGAGGGGGAACCTGGGACGTGTAAAGACCGAGAGATCCTGCGTCACGACCCCCATAAGCTCATTGAGGGGTGCCTAGTTGCTGGAAGAGCCATGGGGGCTCGGGCGGCGTACATCTATATCAGAGGAGAGTTTTACAATGAGTCATCAAATCTGCAGGTAGGAATACAAACACTTGATTAAAAAATTTTTTTTTGAAAAGTTACAACTGTTCATATTTTCACTGAAGAATCATAAGCAAATGCAAAAAGAAGAATACAGGAGGCATTTTTTTTGGAAATGGCATTTAAACATTTCTGTCTCTTGCTCCTGTTTCTTCTTTTTGCATTGTGAGCCTCTACTTGAACTTTACACAGATCCACTGGCACAAAATTCAAAACCTGTGACCTCTTACGCACCCCTTACATTTTAAAGAAAGGTTACCTTTCTTTTTATTTTGAAAAGGTGGCTATTAATGAGGCATACAAGGCCAGGCTGATTGGGAAGAATGCCTGTGGCTCAGGGTATGACTTTGATGTGTTTGTGATGCGCGGGGCCGGCGCTTACATCTGCGGAGAGGAGACGGCACTCATCGAGTCTCTGGAGGGCAAGCAAGGCAAACCTCGTCTAAAACCACCTTTCCCTGCAGATATAGGTGAGGTAAACGCTCCACGGCCTCTAATCACGTCCACTAATGACTGAAGAAACAGCAAACTGGGTAAAATTATCAAACTGTAGCTGCTACATTTCTGTGTTTCACATCAAGGCGTCTTCGGATGCCCTACAACAGTGGCCAACGTGGAGACCGTTGCTGTGGCGCCTGCGATCTGTCGCCGTGGCGGAGCTTGGTTTGCCAGCTTTGGGAGGGAGAGGAACTCTGGGACAAAGCTGTTCAACATCTCGGGTCACGTGAACTTCCCATGCACCGTGGAGGAAGAGATGTCGATTCCTTTGAGAGAGCTCATCGAGAGACATGCAGGTGTGTGTTCAGTCCAGATCTCTGTTGATGTCAGCTTTACTGAGCTTCAAAATGATTTGGTGCTTGATGCAGGAGGAGTGAGGGGAGGCTGGAGCAATCTATTAGGAGTGATCCCAGGAGGGTCCTCCACTCCCATCATCCCTCAGCATGTATGCAATGACGTTTTGATGGATTTTGATGACCTGGTCCGCGCGCAGACGGCTCTGGGAACTGCAGCGGTTATCGTCATGGACAAATCGGTAAACAGACTGAATGATCTCACACTGAACACACCGTTAGTGCTAACAGAGAGTCCGATTTGTTTCTTTTTTACTTCTTGCAGACGGATGTGATTCGAGCTATTGCACGTTTGGTTGAGTTTTATAAGCACGAGAGCTGTGGCCAGTGCACCCCCTGCAGGGAAGGTAAGGAACTGCAACGTGATGCTGCGTTTAATGTCATGAGGTTATAGCTCAACTCAGGAGTGCTAAAGATTGTAATTTTCCATAAAGGAAAAGCGCAAAAAATTCATTTTTATTTCTCTTTTTTTTTTTTGCTTTCAGTTTAATTTTATTCTTAATAAAACAAACATCCAGTGACTTCTACCCAAAACCAGGCTTGGGAAACTCAAATGTGTGCAGTTAATCTCTTTCAAGGAACAACTTCTGCAGGAGCAGAACAACGCAAAACATCTTGTTATATTTTGATTGGTGTAAAGCTTTAATTTTTAATATTCTGGTACTTCTCAGTGATTTGCTTTCACCGCTCTCCTTCAGGTGTGGACTGGATGGATAAAATGATGTGGCGGTTCGTGCGAGGAGACGCAGCCGTGTCAGAAATCGACATGATCTGGGAGCTCAGCAAACAGATTGAGGGTCACACCATTTGTGCCCTGGGAGACGGAGCGGCTTGGCCTGTTCAGGTGACGCATCGAGTGCTTACGATTAAATAAATTCAACATGGGACAAATTAACTTTCTTTTTTTAATTGAATCTCCACATCTTTAGGGTCTAATACGCCACTTTCGGACGGACATGGAAAACCGCATTGCTCAGCATAAACGGAAAAATCCTCCAAGGAAGCAAGAGATTGAGATGATCTGAGCTGGGAAGTTTCCTGCATTTTATCCAACACAATAGTAAAACAAATCTAAGTTATAAGTTATTTTTGAAGCTAAAAGCTTTAGGAAACTATTGAATTCAGCCATTTTCTGAAGCATATGGCATTTAGTTCCTTATCTGTCTGCAATGAGCTCAATTGAAATCCAATAAACACAGACTCAATCACCCCAATAAATTAGGTTTATTTCATAAAAGGATGAAATTTCATAGGTTTACCACATGTAACTCCTGTATGACCTGTACAAAAGAGGAATTAGGAAAGAAAACCAACAAACAAACAGGGAGAGACACAAAAAAGGGCCAAACAGTAGGAAAAACTACTCTAAAATAAAATGGTCATTGATGTATAACATCAAACTGATATTTTTTTATAGCTTTAGACCATTTTTTCTTAAATCTGCTGCTGTTCTGATTAAATTCAAAGTAAAATGTGAGGCAGACTGCCTCTCATCTGAGCCTCTATACATCCAAAAAGAAAAGGAAGTCGTGCAAATGTTCATCTTCAACCTATAAAACATCAGTACGTCCACTTGCTTCCAAGAGCTGAATTAAATGTTCAAAATAGAGACGCAGCTGTCAAGAAGCTCTTCTCCATCACAGAGATAAGTGGTGAGAAAAAATGAGGTCCTGTAGGATTGAAGAAATCACTGAGAGACATTTCAGTTTCACGGCGCCATCCAGAAAGGAATGGACTGCTGCTGTGGCTGCGTTTTGGCACGAGCCGGCAGAGGCGGAGGGCCGCGGTAGCCCTGAGCCCAGCTCGAAGCAGTAGAGGTGGGTGGGTGGTTACCTGCCCCATGGTTACCAAGCCACGAAGCTTTGGACGAAGGGTGGTCTTCCTCTTCATCAGAGGAGTCGCCGGAGTACGCAACTAAGCCGGATCGTAGTCTTTTCACCGGCGGCTCTGCAGGAAGGAGGAGAGCAACAACAAGAGACACAAGCAGCGCAACGAGGAGGAGAGAGTAGAAAACAACAGGCAGATTTCAAAAGTGGCGAGTCAATCATTTCAAACACGTTTTGGAGCAAAAAATAGACAAGTTAATGTTTATGTCAGAAGTGCAGAGGATGGGGTGGCGCCCCGTCCGTTCGAGTAGCGGGACGGCACCAGAGGACCCCAATCAGCGTCCGGCATCGCCACAGAGACACATGGAAGAGAGGAAAAACACAGAGAAAAAGAGAAGAACACAAAAACAGGAGAGGTTCTTGTTAGCAAGGACAGAAGAAAAACTACAAACAGTCCAGACTGATGATGTCATCAGAACGCAACATTACAGTTGCATTACAGTTTTAAACAAATGACTCAGAAATGCTTAAAAGTAGAGCATTTGTCATTGCTGATCTGTGTGTTTCTGAGTCCTCCACCTTCTCAAATAAAGCTGGTAAAATCTGCTGCATCAAACCCGTCGCCACATTTAACCCCCCCTGCATGTGCACTAGTGACAGCTTTACTGAAAAGTCCAGTTTTTGTTTGTTTCTGTGGAGTACAAACTCCTTTTACTTGGATGCTTACAGGAAGTCAAAGGTAAAAAAGCAGATTAGTTTTATAAAATTATCTTTTAACAGCTTTTAATAACTGTCATAATAATGTGTCTATATCTTACAGAGCAATGCATACAATGTTTTATAGTGGACCCCATGATTTAATTTGCACAAAACAAAGACTGCAATATATTCATAACTTAATTTAGGCTTTAATATACTGGAAGATTTTATTCATAATCTGACATGTATATTTATTACAAACTGTCAATATTTATTAATACTGTCAATAATTTATTAATGTTTTAATGTAACAAGCGTCTATCCATATTTTCTCAAAAGCATCTAATAAACGACTCAGTTTGTAAAATAAAATAAAGGATTTTGTTCGACTGATAAAATCAGGTTTTAAAGGATTCATTTGAACCCAAAATGCTGATCTGTTTAGTAGTCAGTGAACGCACCACACTGTGAGGCTAATCTGGCACTTTTATTGAATCAATAATACTCAAAGTTAGCTGGTGCAGCTGTCAGAGGAAGCACAATAAGAAGCCATTATTTCCTATAATGTGTGACATCATTCAGGTTGCAGGAGAGAGAGACTTCAGCAGATAACAGGAAGGCTAAAAGCTTTTCAGTTCAAACCTTTAGAGCTTTGAAATCGTCTTGGAAATCTCATCTTATCTCACTAATGGGTTTAAATGACAACCTGTCCGTACTGCAATCATTTTATCTTAGTTTTAAAATCACACACAGAGAAGGGCTAAAAGGAAATAAATTAGATGTTTTCTTATTATTATAATTCTTAAAAATCAAAGATAGGCTAAAGTCAGAACCGTAGCTAAATAGGTTTGATTTAGGCTTCAAAGTCCTGATTGGTGAATCTCTATTCAGAAGGTACATCGAGCCATAACAACATATCTGGAGATTTTGAGTCACACCAGCAAAATCTTTTAAGGAGCAGCTGGTTTCAGGCTGAATGGACTAAAATCTTTAACAATTTAGCAACAATGTGGATTTGTTTGGTTTCTGTGACCCATCAGCTCATCAATATCCAGTAAAACCACAAACATTTGGGCACAAGAGTTTTAGGGAAGGTTACAGTCCGAGTCCTGGATTTGGGCAAGGATTTGTGAATCCGCAGGATAACATTCTTACCCACAAAGGCTTGGTGTAGTCTCCTCTCCTCCATCTGGTGTCTCACTCCGTTCACACGCAGGGATGTTGGTGGAGGCATCATGTGCCGACTGTAAAAAACCCCAAAACAAAACAAACAAAAAAAAAACAAACAAAAAAACAAGATGGCGTAAATAATCTCCACTCTTTGACTTGTGCATATGGAGGACTGATCCTGCCAAAATTCACACACAAAAAAATTATTAATTGGGAAATAAAATACAGAGATATATGATTAAACACACTTGAAAATAAGTATATTTGGAAGTAAATAAATAAATGTTATTAATTTCCATATTTATTCAGGAAGCCAGAAAGTTTCTTGGAACCTGATTGGCTGAGCAGACCAATTAGTAATCTAGAAACGCCTGCCTCTTAACCATGCACTCGTTGGAACAAAAGTTTAAATAAATGAATTACTGAATAAATGTGATAATAAATCAATTAAAAAAGTGGTTACACCATATACACCTCTGGAAAAAATAAAGAGACCACGTAAAAATGATCTGTTTCTCTGATGTTACTTTTTATAGGTATATGTTTGAGTAAAATGAACATTGTTCTTTTATTCCATGCAAAAATTTAGTATTTATTTGTAGAAAATGAGAAATGGTCAAAATAACGAAAAAGATGCAGCGCTTTCAGATCTCAAATAATGGAAAGAAAACAAAATAATATTCATTTAGAAGCAACAACACTAACATTTTAACTTCAGAAATCAATATTTGGTGGAAAAACCAGGAGGCTTTCAATGGGTTCAGAGCAGCTGGCTCTTCATTTTTTTTCCAGAGCTGTATATTAATTTATTTCAAATTTTACTTATATATTGAATTATTATTTCTTAATTAATTTATTTATTGTTTATTTTAGAAGAATCAGACTTCTGAATGTGTACACACTAAAACATAACAAGTAAGGAGTACCTGTCCCTCTCACTCGCCGGGCCAGAGGAACTCTGCTGTGCGGGTCCTGAAGTCTCTGTGCTGCCCACTGAGAAGCCTGCACCTAAATTAGTCATATGAATGGGTCCATGCTATGAGCAGAAAAACACACAGTCACGATTAGCAGACATCCACTAAGCCCTGTCCTGACACTTCATCACTTCACCTATCAGGAGATTTCCCAGAGCCTGATTATTTGGTTTTATTCGAACTGATACCTTTGTCTGAAAATCCATACAGTAGAAATTGATGAATAACACTGGAAATGAAGTAAACAGCACACCGTAACATTTCAATCAAGCTACATTAAAGCATCGAAAGGAAGACAGAATAAAGTGAAAGATGTTACAGATGGAAAGAGGAGCAAAGGAGAGATGCAGCAAAGTTTTCTGTTACCTGGTACCCGAGCAGGCCGCTGTCCCTCTCGTCCGGCACTTCCTCTGTGAAGCGTCTCTTCTGAGGCGGGTTGATCGGAGCGGCTTGGAGCGGCAGCTTGGGAGGCGCAGCAGCAGGGGGAGCGAAATGTAGAGGAGGAAGAGTCTGCGGAGAGGAGGAAAACAAATCCACTGACAAAAACAACAGCAAACAAACCAGTACTACTTAAATCAAATTACAGTCTTTCCATTTCAAACCAGTTAATTGATCTGGTTTCAGTAAGTCTAATTTAAGACGGTTAGTACTGATGATTGTGATAAAGCTGTAGGTGTTGGATGAGGTGGTATTTACAACCTTTTATGACCTTTTCAGAGACCCTCATACCACTGCAGCCTAAAGACGTCTAACGATGATGAGTTGTATCAAATCAATGATTCAGTTGAATTTCTTGTAAATTATTTAAATGATCAGAAATAGCCTACACACATCCAAACTGCAAACACAAGCAAAGTGAGTATGGTAGAGATACAAGTTTATTAATCCTATTGATTCACTAACAATTAATTGATAAGCAGCCATTTTCTTAAAAACTTAAGTTTTCTCTTGTATCAAAAGGGTCGGCCATCTTTCCATAACATAAAGGGCTAAATTTCCCATAATATAAAAAAAAATTATCAGTTTTGCTTCACTTAAACAGAAAATTATGGTTTTCTCATGTTATTAAACTTGGACATATCAGAAATAACAAAACAGAAACCTCTTAAGTTGCTCTAAAATAAAAGATGGGAAGAATAAAATGTATGAAACAATTCAGACCCCATGAACAGAGAGATGTTCATACAGCAGTAGTCTGTGGTTGCTCTTGAAGAAATCTTAAAACTTTGCTCCATACACTAACTCAAAATCAATCGTTTTATTGGCATCAAAATTTTTTCTAACATGTTACAGTTTTCCTGTGTTGCTCTCCATTTTTTTGTTGCCAAATCCTTGCCTTCATGTTTCTGCTGCTCCGTCATGCAGCTCAGCTGAATGAGCACTAATAAGGTGAAACTTGAGGAGTTTGTAAAGTATGTAAATTTCAAAACAGAAACGCATAAAGTGCGTTTTGCATCTCTGCTTGGACCGTTTCTCTTTCCCGTTCTAGAATCCCTCCGCCACATTTGTTTCTGTATAAACTGACTTTGCTTCAGGATGGCCAGCAGCGCCCTAAGCTGGATGGAGGTCAAATTACAACACTAAAAGAAGGTCTAAGAGGTTAATTTGTTGTAACAAATTTTAATGTACGAAATCATTAATCCACAATTAGTCATTAAATTTTTGCATCCCTAGCACATGGGCTTCTCTCTGCTGGTTTGAAAGAGGCTGAAGAGAGCTGCGAGTTTTTTAAGCTGCAGTTTAAATGCGCTCCTACCTGATGCAGAGAGTCTGGAGCTGAAGTGGGAATTGGAGCCAGAATGGGAGCAGGGACAGGCGCCAGAGTAGGAGCAGGGATGGAAACAGCAACAGGAGCAGGAATCGGCGCAGGAAGAGGGGCAGAGCTTGGCCGTATGGGGTACTGAGAAGGCACACCGGCAGGCATGACTGGAGGTACAGGAGGTGGGACCGTGTAGGTAGGTGGGACAGGTTGGGGCTGGGGCGGTGGGGCAGGCACGCTGTAGCTCGGCTGGAATCCAGCTGGAGGATAGTAAGGGGGCTGAGGGGGAATCCCGTTCACTACTGGAGGCTGTGAAAACCCTGGTGGAGGAAGAGGAGAGGAACACACCGAGTCAACGGCTTTGATGCACCGAGGATGCTACAGGTGTTAGATTCATGAGCAAACAGTAAACTGGCTTCACAAAATAAATACTGAGTTGAATTGAGAGACCAATACAAATCACTTTAAAGAAATGAAAGTAACATTTTCCAAATTTGAGCTAGGACTTTACGGTGCGCAGAAAAGCTGGAGTACCTTGTTGCGTTGGCATCATTGTGTTCATTTGACTAAGGTAGCGGGAATACTCTGCATGAACCTGCGAGGAAAAAAATGGTTTTTAGGTTCAACCAACTAGCATTTAAGAGAACATAGCAGTAACTCACACTTCCTCTAAACCTCTACATTCATGTTGCGTTTTGCAGAAGGCTGTTTGCAGAAAAATACCTGTGGTTTCAGGCAGAGGAAAGAAAATGCTTCTGTAAATGATGTGTGCAAATTATTATCTCAGTGGAAGATCTGCAGAAGCCACAGGACCTTTTTTTTTTTTTTAAACTTCATAAACCCTCCAACAGTAGCCACAAATAATAGTTTAAAACAGTGTTTGAAATGTCAATGTGGCTATTCAGACGTAAACTGGGGTTGATGATATTTGATAAATCCACAGAAGTAATGCTTAGCAACGTATTTTTTATTGCTTATAGTTCTTAACTAGGTCTGGCGGGTAGTGATTGTCATGTTTGTAATGTCGCTTCGGAGAACTTTCATGTCATATTTGGCTTGGCGACGCCTCCTACACAGAGGTAAGAACAAATGTTCGCTTTAGGAAATACACCTCTACGATTTTTACGCCCCGTTTTCAAGTCAAAGTGTAAACTTGACCTTTCGATGTCACAAACTAGAATGGGGCGATGCACATGATGATCGTAAGAAACGTCAAAATTCGGGGAACTGTCCCATTATCAGTTTGTGAAAATTCACTTTAAGGTAATTTTAGCATTTATTTGTAATCCTTTACCAGTTTTCGACTGTGAAACTAAACTTGAAAAACTAGACCCATCCGTTCAAAACATTCTGGTACATTCATGTAACTAGACGCTCCTATTAATTCAAAGAATTCACCCCATCAAAGGGCCTTAATAACCCTCTAATTAAGATTTAATTATCACTAAAAACAAGGCAAAGCAAATTGCTGACTTAGTACTTAATGAATCATAACTACCTGGGAAATGCGAGGTGTAAAAGTAATGTACAAAACAACATTTGACAGTGTCAGTAATTGCTGCACTCACCGTCAGAAGGAGATTCTCACACAGGGTTTTTGCTGCAGCCAGTCCTTCTGGTTTAGGATGACTGTGGAGGAAAACGTCAACATTTAGTTTCACTGCTAAACGAATGGATAATCAACAGTGAAGGCGTGGGCAGGAAGGTTCTCAAAGCATCATAAACCTGAGTATAAAATACAAAATAAACATTAAACTTAAAATAAAAACATAACACCGACTTGCTGCTTTTATTTAAAAAAGATAAAATACATGTTTTATTACATATAATTAGGTCTTGAAACAAAGATCCACACAAATCATCTTCTAAATTTAGTAGTAGATGATAATAAATAAATGGTTCATTAGATGCAGAGCCTGCAGTTGGCATGATGCTTAAGAACGAAAAGATTATTACTCTTATTGATTATCGTGATAATATTTTCATTTTAAAATGAAATTAACATTAAAACTGTCTGTGGTGACTGCAATATTAAAAACACTGAGTAAAACATGGAATAAATGTAGATTTAGTTGAGCAAGGAAGACTTTTTAAAAGATGTTTATGACTTTGTAGAAACCAGCCTGAGTAGTCGACTGATCTGCCACACTAGCTCCTTATTAACCAACAGAAATGTTGATGTTTCCAAATAATCTGTTTTTTAAACTAATTTCACTTGTTTTTAACTTCCTAGATTGCTCCACAGGACTGTCAAAACTAAAGTTGTTTTTTTTTTTGTCTGAAATAGTGATGAATACGGATACAGCAGATGAACTGAGACAGAACTTCCTACAGACCTTTACGATAATCACTTAAGTGTGATGAACTTCAAAAATGATATTTTCACGCAGGGTATCTACGCTACATCAGTTTAATCTGAAACAGTCTGAATTATCGTGCCAATGTCACAGGTGGTTGCCGACTTGTGAGCAAAGCTGACCAGAGCTGGAGTTACAGATTTTTTATTACGCCACGCCGAATCCTTCAGGATTTAAATCTGTTCCCATGATGCAGCTTTCCTTGCCAGGTCTCTGTATTTCTATCAGCTGGGTCAAGCACACTCTGATTGAAGCGCATCCACGCCGAGCGGTTTGTGGAGAGAGCAGAGCTCTATTTTCACTTTGAAAGGCAGAACAAACAACTACAAATGCACAAATAATAAAATACAAATGAGCCTTTTTCAGAGCTCTGTGCTGCAGGTTTTTGGTGCAGCTGAGGGGAAAAAGAAAACAGCATTGATGACGACAGAGGCAGAGCAGCTTCATGGACTTCAGAGAGATTTTTCAGAGGAAGAACAAACGCGAACAAAAATCAGCGGCTGCCAAATCAAAAAGAAAATGAGAGACTCCTCTGCGTTTGAATTAATAACGGAATTAATTCATGTGCACCAGAGCCACTGTGTTTATCCTTTAAAGAGGTTTCAATTAAGTGCATTATAGTCAAAGTATTAGTCCTGCAATATTCATGTTTATGTAAGCTTAAATAAGCCTCCTTCAGACTGCAGAGTTTGGACCCAGTAAATTTTTTAAGACAGATAAATGGAGGCCAGTGATGATTTTGGGGTGTCACTAAGATAGAAAGAAGAGATGGACCACAAAGAGGATGAGGCTTAAACCAAGAGATAGACACCAGACTCATACCATGAAGGTCAAAGATTAACATAAATACATACATAATTCAGACTAATTTAAGCTCTCTCTTCTTTCTAAAGTTATTATTCATTAAAAAGTATTATTCACAGGAGACTCTCTCATCAGGGGGGTTCGTAGATCTAATCTTTTACATTTTTGACGTGTCAAATTTACATCTGCAGAGTCATTTTATTATGTGGGCGTTTATGTGATAATGAAGGTGATGCTGCAGAAAGCAGAGGGGGAATAAAATCATTGTCTAATCATTTAACATTTCGACTGATTTATTAGTTCAGCTTTCTTTTTTCTTAACTTAGGTATAGCTTGATACCAAGAGCCGACATGTACCTACATTAGAGTGAGATAATTCACAGTTTAATGTTATTTTACTAAACGTTTTGCGATCCAGACTCACCTAATGTAAATGTACATGGGTTCAAAAGCCTCGCGTCCAGATGCGGGCTCTAAACAGCCCGATCCTTTTCCTCGGAGGAAAACTTTGGCCCCAGTCTCGGCCTGAATATGCTGCAAATAAGAGCAGGCGGGGCCCTCCACCCGCTCTTTGACCACAAACCCCGGGACGGCGTGCTCCAGGCCCACAAAGATCTTATCCTGAACGTAATGCATCTAAAAACAAGAATGAACGAAAGGCATAGAAGGAATAAAAGACAAACAAACAAAAGAACAACAAATGATTACAATAAGTTGTTGCTTTCAGAATTGCAGAACTTTTAAAAATGGAAGACATATGTAACAGGACGTTACAACCTCAGGAATGTTGATTAATAACTCATTGATTACATTAACGCAATCTAAAACTGTGTCAAATAATTATATGCTTAAACAAAAATGTTCTCGCCAAGTTTTCTGGCATGTGGCAAATAAAAACACTTTTGATGATGCCATCTGAAAAGCTTAGCTTGATTTATCTTCAGAAAAAAATGTAAATGTCTCTCTTTACTAGGTGTATGAACTTACACCTGATAAATGTTTTCTAAATTTAAGCATTTAATCAACCATTCAATTGCACTTTATTGCAAAAGTGTGCAGTTTGAATATGAAGCATTTCAAGGATTTTAAACAGAAATCAAGCACTTTTCAAACCTTGAAAACACCTCATTGAAATTCAAGTATTTTCAAGGATTTTAAGCCCCCGAATGAAAACAGTCCACCTCCACCTCTCTTCACAAAAGAGTTTGATTTTGAAAATAACTAAGTTTTATAACCAGCAGCTGCAAAGCTGAACTAAAACTCAGCCGTCTACTGACAAACCAACTCACCCCTGACTGAAAGTGAGGTTTGTGGTTCGTCGCCGGGGGCAGCGTGGGTGCAGGTGGGTTGTGTTGTTGGTAGACGGTGACCGAGGCTCCACTGGGGGAGAAAGATGGGGCGGCTGATGAAGCGGTTGCAGCTTTTACGACGCCGTTAGTGATGATTTCCTTGATTCTATTAACTGCTCCTGAAAAATGAGGGGAGAAAAAAAAAAGATCTGAATTAGCACCTGAATCTGACATACATTCACAAAAATAGGCCACGGTGTATTTGTAGAGTACTAACTGTCGACAAGCTCTCTCGTCTGTCCTTGAACATGCAGATACAACGGTCGGTCCCTGTGAGGAATGAGCAGAAACACAGCGAATGAGTAAGCATGGAAAGTGTTAAGTAGTAGTGAAAACAAATGACTAGATTATTCACCCTAACAATGCTTTGTTCTTTTCATCTGCTGTCATGTACCGCCCTCTGGTTGAAACTGCAGCTCCGCTCACTTTACTGATCTGCAATCAAGTCACATGGTTGGTACCAAAGACGTCAGAGAACAGTCGACTTCAACACATAAGATTTGCTGCCGACCTCTTCCTGCGTCTGTCCGCGTGTGAGGAGATTTCGACAGGACAGAGGGACATCGTTGATCTCGACTTCGGCGACCACCAGGTCGTCTTTGGCTTTTGTTGGGGCAGGAGGCTTCCCAGCACCAACAATCTGACAAAGGAAGGACAACGATGCAAAACATAAAACTGTACTTCTAAGAAATATTTTAAATATTTATATTAATTTACCTATTTTTAGAGAAAGTAGTTGCTAATGTTTGAAAGAAGGCAGAAACTTCAGGAAAGGCCCAATTCTGCATCTCTGGCCTTAAAGCATTTTCTGTCATAAAACGGGTTCCTCTGTTTCAAATGTGAATATACAAGGTTTTCCTTGCTATGCTTGGTGGCTGGGTGCTAGGGCAGTCATTCATCCAGCAGCCTGTCGTGTTTTTGAGTTAAAAAAATGTTTAAATTTGACAGGAAATTTGAAAATATCACTTTATAATTATGTGTCATTGAAAGACTGGAAGATTAACACCTGAACACCATCTATAAAATCTTAAAAAATGCAAACATTTTAAAAAGACTTAAGTAAATAAGCAATGCTTAGTCTGGTGGGGGCACAAGTAAAGCCTGGTGGCCTGCCAGGCTTACAACCCTGAATATGTACATCTTGTTTGTACAGCTGTCCAGATAAATGAGTCAAAGTCACCCACTTATGAATGATCTATGTCTAGCTTTACATCTGGAGTCAGGCACATATTTGTGCATCCAGGAAAAGATCACCAGCTTCTGTAGAAGCTTCTTTTAAACATCTCAATCGACTGCGTAAGCATCAAAGATGTTCCTCAAAATGAAGTCCAGACAATTTCTTCAGCACCACACAACTGCGTCTAGAAACTTTATTCACATATAATACTTTAGCAAACCCAAAGTGGCAGAATTTTTAGAACAAAAGAGTGTCAGGAATTTGATGATATTTCTATAGTGGTCATTCTTTGCATGTAGAAGAAAATAAAATAGTACTGAAGGCCTAATGAATGGATAATGAACAGAAGGAAGTATGAACGAATTGGTGGATAAACTAAGACACCTTATGGATGAATGGACTAAAAAGTGGGACAAACAAACGAACGGACAGATTACTGTAATAACTGGGCAAACAGATTATTTTCCAGTTCTTTTCCTGTGTTACAAATTTACAAATTACTGCATTTGTGCAAACAACAAGTCAGGCTTCACTCTCAAACACATAAAGTCACCTAATAAAATATTTATAGCTAAAGCGCTAAATATATATATAGATATTCCAACGCTTTAATTCCCATATCATCAACATCAACCTTAACTTTGACACAGATGATGTATGTTGTGTGTAGATGGCATAGACTACAAACTTTAAAACACTTCGTAGAAAATATTAATCAACATTACCAACGTCAAGTTACAAGGTTATGAGATGTGTACATGTTAAAATCAGCATTTCAAAATCTTATCTCAAATGTTGCCAAATGTTTACTATGATCTGAAATAAACGCAATTCAATGGAAACAGAAATACAAACCATCTCAAGGTTGTTGTTTTTGATCAATTTACTCGTTGATTTCCAACAGGCATGTATTTCTTTACCTTGTCAGATGGTAGCGGGGAGCTAATTTGAGACGGTTTGAGTTTCCCTTTGGCCACCAGCATAGCGTTGATCTTGGCAGCCACGGCCGCTGCAGCATCCAGAGCCCCGCAAGGCGCAGCCTCAGCCTCCCTCATCCCGCCGGAGCCTCCAGTCCCAGCGTCGGGCTGGTCCCACTTGCTGCGGCGCCTGAAAAAGCAGAAACGGGGGGGGGGGATAATTTCAAGGAACAGCTGTAACTTTCCTATGCTAGCATTAGCTCCTGCTAATAACTAAAACGGCAAATCGATATTAGTATTGATGTAAAAGCTGGTCTAAGATGGCCTTTAAATGAATCTCAATGGCGTTAGTTTTATTGTTATTCAAGGGCCCCTAACGTGAATCACAATAGAAGAAGTCAGACAGAACACCGACATGATTACATAATAAGGAAGGCTAACATTAGCAGGTTAGCCGCGGCTAACTGAAGGCATTTAAATTTCATGTAATATTCCACAGGAATACACATAAACAGTTAGCTTTTACACCTACCCGTTGTTTTGGGTTCCACAAAAGGACATTAATGTCACGTCAAACCCTAATTAGTCTCACAACGCAAACAAAAATGTATGCTTGAAACCTCCTTCGGGTTCTGCACGGCTCCTTCAGCTGGCAGTGGCTGCTTGCTCTCCGCTGCTTCCTCCCCCCGCCTCGTTTCCGCCTCCGGTGTTGTCTCAGATCAACGCAGTTCCCAAATAATTCCACCAGATGGCGCCAAACGCAAGCAAAAAGTCCTCGACGTTCCAGTAAGGCTACGACTGCCACGACTACTTCTGACCCCCTTCTCGTCGCTTTTGGGTCACACTTGGCGAGGTGAAATAAAAACCTGTAGTGCAAAATAATAAAGAGAAGGATTTTCGTTGTCGGACTTGCTTCAGGATTAAGGTAAGTTTTACCACTTGCTACAACTTTAAATGTCTTCAACATGCATGCAACTTTAGTTTGCTTTTCCCCCCCCTAAATTATAACGAAGTTTAATCTTAAAATCTAAAAATCAACTGCATTTTAAGTGTCTTGTTCCTACTTGATTTGTATTTTTATTGGGTTTGTTAAAATGTTTACCATAAAGTTAACTTATAAATGTTTTTAATTCTAATTTGGTTTTTAAGAATAGGGTTAAACATTTTGCCAGAACTTAAAAGTGATCATCAGCTGCTTCCTTATAAAATTATGTTTTTTAATATTATTTCCCTTATATCTGATTAAGCTTGGAAACATTACATTACAAACGTTACATTTGATGAAAAGAAAAACAGGAGTATTATTGCAGAGCAGAAATTGGCTACATCATTTTAAGAATTTAGTCATTTTTATTACATTGTCTTTGCAGTTATTTCATAAAATCATAATTAAAATGCAGATTCAAGATGCAGTTGCTGGCAGTCACTTCCTGACTGCTGTCACCAACATGCAGCCAGTTCAGGGCCACAGGCTGCAGCATCATGCTTGTACATTTTAAGATTGCGCAGGTTGCTTGTTTATGCAAAGTCACCCTGGCTGGTGTGCGATTACTGGCCACCCAGGAGCTCAGAGAAAGGTCCAAGTTACCCTTGAAAGTGAGAGCACTGTATAAGGGGGAGTGACATGATTGAACAACCTGCAGCTCTGGGTATCTGTATCTGAGAATAACAAAGCTTCTTTTCTAAATAATGGCTGCACTTTACCGCCACAACTCACCTAATATTAATTTTTCTCTCAGTTCTGTGCTTAAAGTTCTAGAATATTTTAAAATTAACTTTGTGCAACAGCAGATTAACATTTGATTTAGTTTCCTCTGAACTGAACTAGTTCGTTTGAATCAGTGTGTAAACACTTCATTGCTTATGACCAGAGCGTCTTCTGCAGCGATGAGCCATCGAGATTATAGGAGTCCCTCCTGTCTGGGACAATTAGCAGGTTGGGTCAGTTACTCAGCCACTTGAGCTGCAAGTTCAGTCACAGACAGACGAGTGGAAGAACTTGTTGAGTAACATAGTGTGCATGCTGTGCAGACATTTGAATGCAAATCATTTATTTGGGAATTATGAGTAGATGATAAACACTTTGATCCAAAGTTATTTTAGACGTTGCAAGATGACAAAGTGTAATGTGTTGCTTACAGAAGTAGAAGCAGTGCCTTACAGTTCCCACAGTCCCCACAAATGACAAAGAGGCACAAATATGTCAACAATTGCACATTTTTTTTCGGTCTGATGCTCATTCTCATCAACATTAAAAAAAAAAAACAGCAACAGTGATGACAAATTAAGTAGGTTGGATTTGCATTAATCTGCAGGAACTGCACCAGCTGAAAAAAATAATAAACTTTGTGAAATATTACACATTGCACTCTGTACTGCTTGCAAAAACTGATCAGGATGCTCTTTAAATATTTAGTCCCAATTCTTTTCTTGTGTTACAAAAGCAGCTAAATTACTGTTTCTGTGCAGACCACTGGCCAGTCTTCACTGTCAAACACATATAGTCAAAAATATATATTACAGACAGACAGACAGACAGCTAATATGATAAAAGCAGATTTGATACAAAGACCATTTATGTCTTTTAAAAGTCCTTAAAAAGATATTAAAATTCTTAAATCCTTAAAATCCTTTTTAAATGTTTGTAGTGACAAAATGTATGTCTGGTTTGAAATGTGCTGTAAATTTCAGAGTGTGTTCTTCATCACCTTTGTTCTCCCCCCATAGAGTTTGATTTTCTAGCGTGAAGACGCTTCTCTGGTGTTTCGTAAGCTCCTCCTCCAATTTCGTGTTCCAGGCATTGATACATTTTGGTAAAATTTCAACGAAAATAGCTACTACAGGTAAGTTGTTTTTTTTTTGTCTCAGATCTTTGGTCTAGCGGTGAAACCCTGGGGTTCATGTGGGTTCAGAGGCCAGCAGACCCTTGACGCCTGCTTTGACAAGGAGTGACAACAGAGTAAAAAGCTCAGAGCAAACGCTGAGAGGGAGACGGCGTAAGAGAGGCGTTCTGTGGTGGGAGCAGGAGCGCGAACTGTAACTTGTGTGTTGGTTAATGTAACCCCTGACCTCTGGAGGGGTCCGCCTGATCCCGGCGGCTGACGCCGGGGTGTGAGATCAGGGGACGTGACGGGAGGAGGGCGCCTCTCGGAGGCAGTGCCAGGCGTTGGACAAAGACTCAGTGTGAGAACCTGGTTTTCACTGTTTGCCGTCAGGCTGGTAATTGCAAACTGTTTTTTCTTTAATGTGGGTGTGTGTTTCACACGAGAGGCTGGCTGGTTTTCCTGGAACTGATTTACAAGACTGTGAAAAATTATTCATACCTCTTGAACATTTCCTCATTTTGTCGCATTGCACAACAATGCCAGTGTACTTTACTGGGATTTTTTTGTCGTAGACCAACACAATAGTGAATGGTTGTGATGTTGAAGAAAAATAAATGGTTTTCAATTTTATTAATGCGTGAAAATCTGAAAAGTGTGGTGTGTTGGAGATATTTTCCAGCTTTGCACATCTACAGATTGAGTTTTTTTGTCAAATTTTCTTTGTGAAATACATCCAAGCTCAGAGAGCATTGGTAGGAATTAATTTCCAAGACTTAACACAGATCTGAACTTTTTCAGTCTGGGTTCTCAGACTTTATGTTTAAAGGTCCATATTGTTTGAGATTTATTTAAGGTCAAATGTCTGCTAGTGAGTAAATCACTTTTATTTAATCTGTTTGCGATTTGCAAACAGAAAAACCTCAGATTTTGACCACAAACATTTGTTTTAGACCTAAAGCCACTTTATTTGTTGACAGTACAGAGTAACAAGCACAATTTTTTGTCCGAACTGGATCAGTAAGGGACTTTCATTTGAAATAAGATGCACCAATTATATAAATTAACACTGGGTAAATAAAATATGGTAAGTTTTTTTTTTTTTTTTGTCATTTGGTTTTTCAGTATGTCCTTTTTCTTTTTTATTGCTTCAGAAATATTTAATTTCTGTTTGGGATAATGTACTATATTGAATCCTTGTTGCAGTTTGAAATTTTTCTTAAAACAAAGTAAGAAGTAAAATAGAGGTTCTTTAAGAAACAAGTTTTATATTGTAGATACTTTTAAAACTTACATTTACAAAGATTGTTCAAAGGTTATGAAATTGCTTTCAGTTTCTCAACATCTTTCTCCCTGAGTTGTTTGCTGCATTTCTTGGTCTTCATGTTTGTTCATTAAATGTTCTCTAACAAACTTCACAGAACTTCTGGATTTACAATGACTTTAAATTGCTCATTATTACTAAATACGTGATCTCTGACAATGCAATCCGATTGGTCACAGCTGATTTTACTTGCAGGTAAAGGGGGTCAGATTAAAATTGATTTTATTTTAAAAAAAAAGAAAAGAAAGAAAAAGAAAAGAAATCCTTGTATGATTTCCCCTCCACCTAGACACAGGTGGCCTTGTGTTGGTCATAAAACATTCCAATAAAATCCAACGAAAAAAGTTTAAGAGGTGTGAATACTTTTGCAAGTTAAGGCACGCTGCAAAGTTGTGCATCTGTAAATCCCACTGTGACCATTTGAACTGTCATCTTTGTACCAAAGGAGTCGGTGCAGAAAAGACGAAAAACAGATGAGTGGGGGATTGAATTTACCAGAGGGGAATCTTTTTTTGTGTATGTCTAGAGTGGGAGCCTCTTCTGCACCTCACAGCATGAATTTGGCCCGGGCTTTGGCCTTGTCTCGCCTGGGCAGCGGGGTGCTTTCCTGACCAGGCCGCCCAGGGGAGGGGCACCTGCAGCTGCCTCTCCGACACTGGCCAGGAGGGAGAGCCTGGTGGGCGGGATGGGACGAAGCTGGAATGGAAAGAGGCTGGGTGGTTCCAGGAACTGACATGTGCTGGAGTTATGAAATCTTCAGGTAGAACACAGCAACATCGCTCTGAAGGAAAATATTTGCTCTTGCGTTTCCCAGCGGCCGCGAGAGGAAGACACTGCTTTCAGTCTCAGGGTGAAATCGAAAGCTTCTGTTCCAGGGGAGGATGAAAGTTATTATTGGAGCAGGTCGGCTGGCGCTGGCAACGTGTGAACCAAGAACAACACCAAGTTTATGGATCAAGCGGTCTCCTCACTGAGACAATATTTTCCATCCATTTTGTTTGGTTGACCAAACATCATGTATTCAAAGTTTATCAAACACTCAGTCATCCCTGCAGACCTGAAGGGAGTTTAATCACACGATGTATGGAGTTCTGCCCAAAAACCTGTCCTGTGTGCAGACTCAGAGAAATTAAACCACTCTGTGTGCTTTAATATCTGCAAAGTATGATCTTTGGAAGCATTTCACCTTTACATGAGGTGGAAGCCTCCATCTTCTGTCGTTGTGGTATGACCCATGGGTCCAAGAATCACAAGGCTTCACTTGGAAGCTTGTGATTTCAAATGAAGTTGGCTCTTCGTCTGCGAGAAATTCCACTCAAATGGACAAATGTGCTGTGCAAGTCTCAGCTGTCTGCTAAAGGTGAATGGATTTTGCATTAACTTCACAACAGAAGCGCCCCCTGTGGTGTGCCTGCACACGGCTGTGGAGAATATGAATGCATCTGGAACGTTATGTTCGGAGGTAACTGGAAACACATGGCACACTGGAATAACGGCCTCTGTAGCTTCTCCTGGTGCCATGATTCATCATGCAACGCTCTTGTTCAAATGCAAGTGCAACAGAGATACGTGCATGAAATTAATGATTTATTTGAACTGTCAAGTTCTTCAATTTTATTAATTTTTAAATCAGAAATGCAAGTGCGTTTGAATTTATTGTGCGTTTTTTTCTAATCTATGCAGAATCAAATATTTACAAACGGCTTACATATTAACTTAAACCAAGTTTAGTGGACATCCACAAAGTCCGCAACACAAATTTTGCCCAGATAATTGGAAAAAAATATGCAAATTTTGTAATAATAGCTGACTTTATCAATTTAAAACCCAGTTTTATGTGTTTTGGATGTAACTGTCTTATTGAAGCTTCAACCATTTGTGGATTTAAGGTGAGGTTAAAGAACTTGGAGGTAATTCTCCATTTTTCACCACTTTTGATGGAATAATCAACCTTTTGATAATTAAAATAAAAAAAAACTAAACAAGACCCTAAGAAAGATGTCACCACCGGGCTTGACTTTAATTCTAACATGAGTTTTAGACAAAATCCTCAATAAATTCAATCTTATTCACTTAATTATTGTTTTAAAGAGTCATTTTAGCTCTTACTCGTATAATTATCTCACTGTGGAAAAAAGATCTGATTGAATCCAACATTAAATGTCCCAAAATTATTGTGATTTTCATGTTTCTGATAAACGCATGTAAATTTTAGACAAATCTCCTGGAAGCTGTTTAATGTCAACACACACCTAGACCCTACTAGTAGATCTAAATGTTCATTCTCAGTCACTTCTTTTGGATTAGTAAAGACAAAATCAGGCTATATAAAGCGCAGACATTATGATCAGTTATTTATGTCACTTTTTCCCTTCAAATGCTGCAAATGTGTAGATTTGAACAACACCTTTACCCTAATTATTATTGAAAAATGTGCAGTATTCAGATTATTTTAAAAGAATTATGTAATGAACTTTGTTTGTGTGAGGTTTTCTTCTAGTATTTAACTTAGAGATACAATAAAATATACAGTTTTTCATCAAAACCTTTTAGTAAGCGTCTACCATTAAGTGTGGCAAATATATAACGTCTTTTTTTGTCAGACTGGCTCAGTTTTAAAGGTACATTTTTTGAGAGTCGATTAATTATCTTGTGCGTTTTTTCCGTCTTAAAAGTTCTCAGAGGTATGCAGTAGTCCAGTGTGGGAGACGGATATGAGGCGTAAATATATAAAACCAGCATCTCATCCCACGGTCAACTTCTTAAACCCCAAGTCGTCTCCTCCCAGACACCATCCGTCCAAACATTTAGCGCGTCTGACTGTGCAAGTGTGACACCACTATCCCATTTGTCCTAGCATCCCCACCCCCACTCCCCATCCTTTCTGCTTGCTGTCAAACAACAGTATTTGCTCATCTGTGTCACAGAGCAGCAGGATCTGCAGTGCAGCCTTTAAGTCAGACAGACAGATTTGGGTTTTGCCCTTACAGGGCAACATAGGTCAACTAAAAAACAAACTTTCCATTTTTCTCTTTTTCTTCCCTTGTTGTTTCTGTTACTGTGATGGATAGCCTTGACCACTCTCTTGGTAACCTTTTGTGTCATGGTGCATTGTTTGTTAGAGATCCAAACCTTGGAAATAACTTCTCTATTAGAGAGGAAATTACTGTATGAAATATAGAGAGCAAATCCTTTATTCAGGAATATATGCAACAATATAAACCTAATTCAGCATCAATAGCAAGTAAGGCCATGCAGCATATTGTGAGATTAATGACAATAAGTACATTTTCAAACCCAAACATGCAGGTCAACAATACAGAAAACTCGTTTAACAAAGAAAAAAAGTAAAAGTTCAGGATCAGAAAACAAAAACCCTGCAGACATGCTTAAACATAATTTATTATGTCAACAAACAATGTCTCAGAAAAATATCCTTTCGAGTTCCTGGCCAGACCCAACCAGTTGTCTAAAAATAAACATTTTCATTTAGGTTTTTCTAAAAAAACAAGCAGAAATGTGTCAGAGGCTTCAGTGGAAATGCAACATATTTGCAACATATGATATCTGGTCTGCAGTCTTAATATTATTGTTTTTATTTGCATAATACACCAGTCAACTCCATTCTTTTATACATGTAATTTCCGTAGATCTTAATTATTGCTATGTTAAATATTGAACAAATTAAAAAATATATAAGCAATTCCATCCACTTAGATAAATTTGTGCCTTTCAACTATATTCACACCTTGAACTTTTCACATTTTTTCTCGTTAAAATCACAAACCTCTGTGCGAACTCATGAAGTGGAAGGAAAATGGTACATGGCTCTCAAAATGTCCTGCAAATAAAACTCTAAAAGTTGTAGTCTTCGTATTTGTTCATCCCCTTTCACTCCAATAAGCCAAAATAAAATTTATTGCAACCAAATGCCTTTTGAAATCTTCAGTGAACAGAGCCCAGCAGTTTGTGGCTTTTTCTAAATCTAAATTCATCTGTTCTGTGAAGTCTTTTGAGCATTGGACAATAATCAGCATCGTGAAGACCAAGAAACCCAGCAGAGACAACATTGTAAACTTTATCCAAAGCAATGCATCTGCCATGTAAATGGCAGTGGCAGTGTAATGCTGTGGGACCGGGAAGTTGGTCAGAGTCTGTGGGGAGACGAATGGAGCCAACTGCAGGGTAGAAAACCTGTTAGAGGCTGCAAATGATTTGAGATTGGGTTGAATGTTCACCTCCAAGCAGGATAATGAAAATTAAATATGTTTAGATCAAAGCCTGTTGGAATCTTGGAATGGATTAGATCTAAATCTTATTGATAATTACTAGCAAGAATTAAAATTGAGTGAAATCTTTCAGTCTCTATACAATGCACTTCTAAAGTGCAGAGCCACTTTAGAAGAAAAGTGGCTCTGCACACTTTTCTTCTAGTTCACAATTAAGCCCAGTTTTGTGTTGATTTTTCACACGACGTCTCAACAAACATACGCTCTGTGGTTCTGCAAAGAAAATGGAAAAGTTACTTTTGCAAGGCAGTGAATCATTAATTTTTTTTTTTAGAATTTTTGAGAAACATTTTCATCTTTCTCAGGTAAAATTTAATATCAGCTATTTTCTCTGATAAAGCAAACATTGTCCTTTCATACGGCTTTTGTACAAAGTGCTATAATTTCTTCAACATCCTCATTGCTTCCGTCTTTGGTAGCCAATACTGTCACTTCCGAAGCATCCTTATGCCTTTTTAGTGCACTCCACCTTCTTCAAATTAAACAAAATTGGTGTCAAACTTTGGGCAGCAAACGTCTTTGTTGTGTTGCTATCATTTTAAAGATATTAATGAAAGTTTCCAGAGGTCAACAAGCCCCCCCACATCTACAAAATGAACAAATTTGATGTCAATCCACTGTCTCAAAAATGTGCAAGGAAAAGCACAACTGATTGAGACCAAATTAGTTTGATTTTGTAAATGTGGGGAGCTGTTTGACCTTTGATGACCTCTGGAAACATTTATTATTAATACCTTTAAAATTATAGCAAAACAAAAATGAAGATTTTTGCTGCACAAACATTTGACACCAATGTAGTTTGATCTGAAGACGGTGGACGGTCAACTCCACTCAGGATGTTGGTGAGGATGTAACATCACTGTGGCAGCCCCCTGCAGTGATGCGAGCACCTGCCAATTGGTTTCCGCTTCCCAGTCAGTAACGTGTAGAAGAAGGGATTGACGCAGGAGTTTCCATAAGTGAGTCCTGTCAGGATGCGGTTCACCGTCACCTGGGTCCCCACCGGTAATGTCCGAAGCATGTCGGGCTGGTAGAGGGGGAGCAGCTGCCAGATCCAGAATGGGAGGAAACAGGCCCAAAAGGCCAGGACGATACCCAGGATGAGAAGCAGAACTTTGGGTTTTGGTGCTCGGGGAGTGCATGCCGCGCCGGTTCCGTTTGCCCAGGCCGGCTGGGTCTGTGAAACCCAGTAGAGCCGGCCCAGAGTGGCGTAAAGTCCTCCGATGGCCAGCCCAGGGCCGAGGATGCTGGTGCAGAAAAGTACGCTCAAATAGGCCTTGGAGCTCTGCTCGTCCCACGCCGGGACGCACAGCTGTCCCTCGCCGTCCTCCCCGTCCTCCAGGTGCAAGGTGATCATCATGGGAAGGCTCAGAGCCACCGCCAGACCCCACGCCAGGGTGACCCGCAGCAGGTTGGAGGAGCTGGAGGAGGAGGTGCGCAGGGGATGGGCTACAGCTCTGAAGCGGTCCATGCTCATGGCGGTGAGGGTGAAGATGGAGGCGTGCATGGTGAGGAGGTCCAGACTCAGTAGGAGGCGGCAGCCCAGCTCCCCGAAGGCCCATCCGGACGCCAGGCTGTCGTACACAATGAAGGGAGCGGTGAAAAGGTAGAGCAGGTCGGCAAGCGCTAGGCTCAGCACCTGGAGGTGAAGAGAGGTGGAGGAGGTCGAGGGGGAGGGGGAGGAAGGAGAGGCAGAGCTCGCGAGACAGGAAGGAACAGGTATTCTTGTTAGGCAGCAGGCCAGTCCGGCTCCACGTCTTCTCCTAACTCTGCTGCGCCTCAGAAGGAGAACCAAAGTGTAAAGGTTTCCTGTGATGCCCAGCAGGGAGAGGAGCGAGAGGAGGGAGCAGAAGAGAGCGGTGGAGGCAAAGCTGGGCGATGGAGAGATGGAGGGAGAGGAGGAGGGCGCTGAGAGGTTCTGGATGGGAGTGAGGGTGTAGAGAGCTGTGGGAGCTAAAGACGGGTCCATTATGCCAAAAGGTCAGCAGGTTAGAGGGAAACGTCAGACTGCTGTGTAGAAGAGGAAGAAAGACAAACAGGCGATGTGGAGCAAATCAAAATGTAAAAGCAGATGGAGAGAAGAACATGACATGAGTTATTTTCTGTAGATTCTAGAGAAATTAAGAGTGCCCTATGTTGTACTTCTTTTTATGTTACAGCCACACGCTTCAAGGTATCTTCATTTGGTTTTATAAGGTACATGAACTCAAAATCATGCTTAATTGTGAAATGGAGGATAAAGTAATTCATTTTTACAATTTTTATGAATACAAATCAGAGCCCTATTCAGCCCATCACCTGATTATAGAAAGAGTATCGAGCACAACTACAAACCATCAAGAACGTGGCTGTCCACCTAGACCAGGGGTCTGCAGCTTGTACAATCCAAAGATTCATTTTCACCCTCAGACCAGTAAAATAAAACCTGTTTCGCTCCACAAATGCTACATCTGTTTGAAAAATTAATATTCATAATAAATGATTAGTCGTTTTTAAATAACCATAGATTTATATCTATTTTTTCTATTTAAATGTGAAACTTTTGTATAAACAGGATAGATACATTTTCTCTGGAATATATTTGTGGAAAATTGTGTAAAAAAAAAAAACAGTGTTTCCAAATAAAAAAAATAAGTGATCTAATATAAACACTTGCAGTTGAGATTGCAGCAAAAGATTGTTCAGTTATCAACATGGCTGCTGAATACTTCAGATTTTAGATGTTTGCAACAAAAAAATGTTGAAAGTCATGTCACAATTTCTGCTGCAACATCACATAAATCCTTGATTAAATACGTGTAAGTTTGATGTATTGTGACAAAATTTGCTCAACTCCAAGGGATTTGAGCACCTCTGAGCGTCACCACATGGATGATGTGAACAATGGTCCAGCAAATCCTGTTTCTGTCTGCTTCAGCTTGATTTGCCCCCATTCAAACTCTGACAGTAGACAATGTAAAGAAAGTCACATAAACACGATTAAATGAAAATGTCAGCAAATCCAGGATGGTTTATGTTCCAGCAGAAACCTGCTCTGGTTGGCACAGCCATCACGGTTTTATTGTTACAAGGGGAGCCCGCGTAGGCCGGGCTTTGGGCCGGGGGGTGGAGGGGGGGTTCTTCAATTCAAGACGGTAAATCTGCACGGAAAAACCTCCCCCTTTGGGTCAACAGCTGGGCAGCAATTAGGTGAAACAGTACGGGAACATGAAAGACAGCCGATCTTATTAGCAAGCAGGTTATAAACGGCCAAGGTTTTGTTTGGATTTCTTGAGCTCCTTTTGCGCACCGGTGGTTTGGATGGGGACCGGTGCGTGTAAATTTGCCGAGTCATAACGCAGCAGGACTCAAGCCTGGCGCTGCGCTCTGCTGAGAAAAAAAATTAAACACTCATTTTGAGAGGGGAGAGCAGCATGTTCGCTTCGATACACGCAGTTCTTGTGTGCAGAGAGAGAGATGTCTTCGTGAGAGAGGCTGACAGAGGAGCCCCGTGACCCGGGCGGCTGCTGCCCGCCGCTGCGGCTCCCTTTACATGACTAATTACATACACAATACACCGCGTTACATCTCTGTGTTTTATATTTTCAGTGAACATTTTAATAATCAAAAATAATCTACTTGTTAAATTAAACTCTCGCATTGCTGTTGGAAAAAAATAATGCTGGTTGTATTATGTTTGCTAGCGTCAAGGCCGTTCTAAATAATGTATTTTATTGACTTTAGTTGTAGTAAAATGCAATTTTGAATTTATTTGTGGGAGAGAGAAAAAAAACCCACATATTTTCCAATACTCTAACTGAAATGCATTTGAATTCAATACGTTTTACGACAGTTAAGTCATTTTCAACTTACTTTCTGAGATGTAAAATCCTGGACGTTACAAAATAATGTTCCTGGGTTGGAACCACTCAGCTCCCATTCTGAAATCTTCTCATTTCGATTCGTTCAGATGAGGAGGATTAGTATTTAATATTTAAAGTTGAAGTTTGGGGTGTGCGGTTCCGTCCTCAGCGCTGCTCTCCGTCCTCAGTCTCTGATTTGTCTGAGTCAGTCCGAGGATCCAGAGTGAGAGTCACACAAAGGGGTGGGATGAGAAATCAAGGGGGCTTCTCCTGCATCCAGACTCCATGTTTAGGCACAGCGAAGCCTCCCCCCTCCACCCTCCTGAGTGAAGTAAATATGAGAACATATTGAATTTAATTCAGAGTTTTACTTAATCACTCCTCAAATCTGTTGAAATCTGTTTTAATGATTTGACCGTTTTAATCCTAAATGTTTCATGTAATTATGGTTTGTACATCTCAGTTGTTTCTGAGTTATGGCTTCATGCGAAGCTTTTCTTTCCACCTTTCCACTGATTTGCCTCTGAGTTGTCCTGTAAGAATTTGAAACACTTAAAGTAGCATTAGCGTCTGTTTTTTTTTCTCCTGTACTTTGCAGCCACATTAAATCATACTCTTGATCATAGTTCGATGACTTTCTAATAGTTTCAGTGAAGCATAAATCTAAATGGGAATTTACTGGAAGAATTTACATTCGTGCCAATAAAATGACTATAAATAGAAATATTTTTGAGCTGAAAGCTCGTTTCCGTTCATTTATGAAACTTGTTCAGAGAGACTGTGTTGATTTGCTTAATGAAACATTTTTTATTTTTTATAATGAAAAATATATGTAATCTTTTTACCTAAACACTTTATATTAATGTTTAAGAACGCAGTAAAAAATTTCAGGTAACATATAACCATTGATGGATGACGTCCAGGCTGTTAATTGCAATTTCCTCCCAAAGGGGAATCAGAAGAGTCTCATAGATTAGCAGGATATTGCTATGGTGAATATTGTTTGTGAATTTAGACTGGCTGTGTTGTGGATTTAGAAGATAATCTGATTATTGCTGCATCACCCAAATATCCAAAACTGATGTTTGGCCATTTTCAGTCAGAGTTTTCAGCTAGAAAGTAGAATTCATGGCATCAGCAAAGTAAGCCTCTATATTTGACTGTCAGCATGATATTTCAGAAATTAGAATTTTCTTGTCAGTTTTCAGAATATGTTTCATGAAAACATGAATATTATTTGACGAAGCTGTGCTTGTTTTGGCCAGCAGATTGGCCTCTTATTACTCAGATGTCTGAGGCCTGCAGGGATTAGCTGTTGTTCTGGGTTCTTCTGTGACTTCCTGGATTAGACGACGATGCTCTCCTGGAATAATTTTGGTAAACTCCTAGGCGTGATCACAGTTTTTCCATGTGGTTGATGGTTTTCACAGTGAAATTTGTAACACCCTTATGGACTGACGGATGGTGAATATCAGGGCCAGATATGTAATTTTTTTAATGCTTTTTGCCTACTTTGTGTTGACAGATGGCTGATAATCAGGCCTGGGTGAGGCTGATGAAATTGAATTGAATTTATTTCCAAATAAATATGTTCAATCTCCTTTAATTCAAGATTTCAGAATGATGGCAATAAGCTTTATCTCTTAATACATGAAATTATATATTTGTGTTTAAATAGGTTAGGTGTGCTTGGAATTAAATTTAGTTTGATTATCTAAGACATTGTACTTCTGTACACCATCAATAGACACACATATTCATTTAAATGTCTATTTTTTTAAACAGTTTCTCTCTGAAGTCACCGCTGTGAAAGTGTTGCAAAGTTTCAGACATACATGATTCATTAGAGGTTTTCACTTGACTGTAGCTATTTTCACATTCAAGTGAATGTCTGACCTTTTGGTGGATTTCTGGGAAAACACAAAGACAGAAAAGTCAACCTGAACCAGATTCAGACCATATTGAACTCTTTTTGATATGGATTTTTTTTTAATACATTCAAACGGAGTTTAAGCTCAGTTTCGCCTCATTGCATGTGTGAAGTTCAGAAAGGGGCCTCGTATCACTGTTATTTCCTGTCATTTTGTGACGCACCTCCATAACTAACATTTCAACTCTGACCCAATGTCAATACCACAACAGTTCTTGTTCGCACTCAATCTGTCCAACCCTCACAAGGGGATTTATACCGTGATCTGGTGTTTAAACTGTAGAGGAAATTAACTATCCAATGTACTGGCCCGGATCAACATCTTTCCATGCGGGAGACAGCTCAGCTTTCCTGGTGGACGCTCCGACTGCATCGCTGAATAAACCGGCCTTTCAGGAGATATCAGAAGCAGCTCCCAACTGCCTGCTACCAGCCGAGTTGTTTTTGGCTCAGCAGTTGTCAAACCCACAGCTGCGGTCTGCCAGCTTCGAGAAGCTGGGCGGCTTGGAAATGATTTAAGTTGTGACTGCAGAATGTGAGGCTTGCGCCTCGTGTCGGTGCCGGTGGGGAGTCCATGCTCTAGTCCGCTTCGTACATAAAGACAGACAGACAGAGACAGGCAGTAAAGACTCAAGAGGGCTGGAGGGGGTGGGGGGGAGGTGGACATACCTATCCCCGTGGGGTGTGAGGAATTTGTGCAAATACCTGCCACAGGCATGCCAAAAAAGGGGAGAAAGGTCTGCCTCCATCACGCACCTATAGAAAGGCTTATTGGATGGAAATGTAGGAGGGCTGGTGTAACGAGAAGCCTGAAGAAGTAAAATCAAGAGGGGAAATAGGAGGAAAATGTTTACAAACTGTGAAGTGAGGTATTATACATCTACTTTTGTTTATTTCTAACACATGTAGTCATGGAAAAAAAAACTGATGGAGGGGAAAGAAGCTGGAGCTGTGGGCTGTTTATTTGTATTTGTCAGAGGACATCAATCTCAGCCAGTGGAGGCAACCAGTATAATTTTTAATTACATTTATCTGAGCAATGGGCTCCATGTTGGAGCTTTGACCTGGACTGCGTGTGTTTCTTTCAGTTAATTAGCCTGCATCACTCTTATATGCAAATCAGGTCTGAAGATGAGAGATGGAAACATTATCAGGATGTTTTTTGTGCGTGAAATTAATGGCTGGAAGAATGATTGTTGCATTTGAGCTGCAGAGATATTTTCTGCTTGCTCTATTGACCTTACGCACTCCAGCAAATTAAATCTGGATGTTTGGAATATGTTTCTAAAAAGCAAGATTATATATTTTTCTAAATAGTAGCTTTTGGCTTATTTGTGTAAAAGTTCTGTGTTTGTGTAAGTTCTTTCATTCTTATATAAATATTATATATTTGCATGAACGTATTATATACCTATATGTAACACTTTCTTTGTAATGTGTTTCCTTGCTGATCTGTGCTGTATTTGTGTGTGATTGACTTATTTATCTCTCTCTTTTAATCACATCATTGTTTTAGTCTGTCAATTTACTGATTATTTCTTGCGTGTGTGTATATGTGTGTGTGTGCGTGTGTGTGTGTGTAGGTGTGTGTGCATGTGTGTGTGTGTATCGAGTGACTAATGGTTTTATGTTTGTTTTTTTATGTTCTCTAAAAAGACCTTGTGTTACACTTTGCTGTTTAAATGTGTTCCATAAATTCATATTGATTAATGAATTGATTTAAAGACAAATTTAGTTTGCTTTTCTGCAATTATGGTCTGATATGGATCGATTCAAAAACATGAGTTATTATTATGTATATATTTTTATTTCTTGCTTTAATAGATTAAAGCACTGTTGCTACCACTAAATATGTAGATGTTTTCTTTTTTAAAATTTAATTAATACAACTATAAAATGTTAGCAAACAGTTATCATCTATTTTATGTAAGCTGTTGAAAGAAATATATAGCTCTGATGTGAGCAGCTGTGGATCAATTTACCAATTAATTAATTAAGTATTATGATCTTAGGACATAATACACACTAAGTGATTTATCTTTTAGGGAAAACATAGAAATCAAACTAAACTTTGGGTAACACTAAACTGTTGACTCCAATAATCTGAAATATTTAGCTGTTTTGATTTTGTGCTTGTAAAACCAAAATACAATTTCCACCAAATCTATGTTTAGTTTCAGTCTGATATGAAATAGAAAAGAAAAATTTGAGCCCCTCAAAGAATAAATAAAAGCAATAAAGCTGAGATCCCACTTATAGTGAGCTGAATCTTTCTTTAATTTTTTCACATTTTGCCACTTTACAGCCACACACTACAATGTTTATTGAAGGGATTTTATATACCAACATATAGCAGAGCATAATAAGGTTTAAGTAAAATATTTATTTATTTATTTATTTTTTTTTTGGTTTTTACAAGTACAAATCTAAAAGTCGTTTCATCCATCAGTATTCCATCCAAGCTCTGTCAGATTTGATGAAGACGGTCTGGAAAGAGCAAGATGGAGTTTAGTGTTGTCAAGATTTGACTCTTTCTTCCTGCAGGAAATCAGCTTCATTTTTCTGCATGTCTTTATTTTCTGCATCAGCAATCAGAAGACAGTCACGATATGACAAATCCTCCCTCACGTAAACGCCTATCAGCTCCCTAACCTCCTCCTGGCCGTCTTTGCTTTCCTCTTTCATTTCATTAATTAGCCTGTTTCTGAACAAACCGCCTGACAAATTGCCAGCCAGTTGACTGTCCTCAGCATACTGTAAGCTTGATTAAATGGGCGGACAGTTTTGCAGGTGACAAATGGTTGCTGGACCAACCTGCATCTCAACTTGTGATGAGTTATTGATCCCCTGTTTTACACACCTCCAACCCCCTCAATACCCAAATCAGGAGTTTATCCTGCAGCATTGATAGAGGCAGTGTTTAACAAGATTAGCTCTCTTTCAAGCAGGTAAAATACATTTTAAAAGATTCAGAGCGTAACTACAGAAAACCCATGACGACGCCTCATGGAAACACCTAAGAGGAAGTTTCCATTCTGATGTGATTTTAAAGGATGTATTGGTAAAGTGGTTCAACTTTTATTTCTTAAAAACATTTTTCACTCTTGAAGGTGAATTTAGTTTATCATAGGTTTCAGAAGAATTATGTTTAAACCATAATCTATATTTTTACATTTATTTTATATATCTATTGTGCTTTACATGAGCTACAACATGAGGTCATGAAGCAAGGATTAAAGTGTAACATTTTACCTGTGGGCACAAATAAAGTTGAAATTGTAGTTTTGCTATAAATTGAACCATAGGACAACATTTTTTGGACATGCTGTATTATTGAAACAGTTATTTTTACACTATTTTTGATTGTTTGAAAAGACACAGAACATCCTGAAATATATGCAGATACATAAATTAGCGACCAAACAAAGGTCGCCTTGATGTGGTGACCCTAAATATGAAAAATGGATCATCCAGTCTCCACTTTTATTTCCAGCAGCTCTTTGTTTTCTGTTCTGGAGTTGATTCAGCAGAACCTGCTGTCTAAAATGATCCATCAGTGAAATCTGCCTTGTGGGCCTGAACCTAAAGTGAGTCTGCAGAGAGCACACAGTGTTCTGAGGGATGCACGTTTCCCTCATACTCTGCAGCATTTCATCTGGACTTTGTGTTACCATAATACAGTCTGGAACGTGTTACTCGTGAGGTTCAGTTTGTACCATTTGCAGAGTTCAGATCAGCCAGTCTCAGGTCTATCTGGAGCATAAAAGAAGCAGGGAGATCATTTTTTTTAATATTACTTAGGATTTTTTGTGAAAATGAAAAAAAAAAAGAAAAAAGAAATGTACTTTCCAGGGAACTATTACATGGTTAGTTTACAGAATGATATCTCATGCTTTGAAGGGCTTCAGAGAACAGAAACTGCAGACTGACTAAGAGAGTGTGACGAGAGCATTAATCACAGAAACAGCCAAGATGCCCATGGTGATTATGGAGGAGCTACAGAGATCTACAGCTCAGGTTGACAGGACAACTACAGCCTTAATCAATAAATTAGGATATTATTGAAAACTGAATTTATTTTAGTGTGTTATTTCACTGAGTGAAACACATTATTTAGATAAATGACACATTGTTTGACCATCCACATGGGCTTGTTTTGTTTGTCATTTGTTTGCATTTTGATCATTTTCAAATCTTGCCATATTCAGTTAATTTCTCTGTGTTCACATATGTTAGAAGGGTGTTTACATATGAGTTAATTCCTTTGCTCTGCATAAGTTTAAATGTATTTCTCTTAGATTATTGTCATCCTTTTTCTCTTCTTGGTTTCCAGGTCCTTTGAGTCCCAGCTCAGCTGCCTCTGTGTTCATTAGTCTCCTTCCCTGAGCTTCCCTGCTTTCTGTGCAACATTTCCTCTGATTAGTTCATCTGGTTGCTTTGTCATTTTCTACCCCTGTCTCAGTATTTAAGCTCCTGGTTTTTCAGTGTTCAGTAATGTTCACTAACCTCAGTCATGACAGAGTGATGGTTTCAAACATCTATTTCTGGTAATTATGATGATTGTTTTAAATGTACTGCAGTAAAAAAGAATGATGTTCATGTTACATCAGACTGATTACCACATCTTAATGAAAAGTGTGTTTAATACCTACTTAAAGGAAGTTGTTTTGTAAAGGTTCTTTCTAAGTGCTTTAAAAGTAGAGGCCATTGCTTTTATCATTTTCAATCTGTAAAGCATCGGTCTGATTTATTGAACTAATAGTTGTGCACCTTAAAAAATCTGGGCTGATTGTTGTTTGCCAACATTTATGAAGGGGAATCAGCAAACACGTGAAAGAAGGTGGTGGAAATTAACACTGCACATTGCACCGAATAGCATTATTCGGTGCAATGTGCATTATTCTATTTCCACTATGAAGTATGGCAGTTGCAGCATCATGCTGTGGGGATGCTTCTTTTCTGGGAATCAGGTCAGAGCTGATAGAGCAAAAACCAGGTCGATCCTTGAAGCAAACCTGTTGCAAAATACTTGAGATTGTCCAACAAAATACAACCACAGCTACAATGAAATGACTTGGATCATGAAGAATATTCACAAAAATGTCGGTCTCAGATGTAGCAGGATATCCTCCAACCAAGTATTGAATGAGAGAGACAGAATTCAAATGCTTGCCACTATATTGAGGTTTTTGTTTTGAAAAATGTTTTTTAAAAAAGAAGTAATTTTCCTTCTACTTTATAATGATTCATCAGTCTTCAATACTCTCTTGTCCTTGGTGGGCAACGGGGGGCTGGTGCCTATCTCTTGTAGTCATTTGGAGAGAGACAGGCCACACCATGGACAGAGCAACACATACACACAACCATGCATGCACACACTCATCAATTACATCACATAACGATCCATTAAAATACGTTGAATTATGTGGTTCTAAAGTTACAAAAACAAGAAAAGAAGATATGGCAATGTTACAGAGAATAAGATCAGACGTGTAACAGTCAGTGTGTCTCTTGTCGTCTCTATTCAGCATCCTTCAAGTCGTCAGTCACTCAAAGTAAAAACTCCTCCTCCTTTACTGTCACCACAGCATCTCACTGTGAATCCGTAACGATGTCCTCAGAAACCAGGTGGACAATCCTGCAGCCAACCAGCCTGAATAGCTTAGATCAGACTGGAAAACCTCCATGTTTCTTTGACTGGAGGGTCTCTGCTTTATTTAGTTTAAATCTGCCCACTGGTGGCCTGAGATCAGTATTACATTCCTACATCCTTATTCAACAGTGATCGTTAAATGTTCTTAAATGTTGTTTTTAGAAAAGAAAATCAGAAAATATAAAACACAGAGGGATTGCGCTCTCCTTTGCTGAGTCGACCACCTTCTTAAACTGCTAATATAAAAGATAAGTTTTATCATTTACTCATTAAAATGAGTAAATTATCATTTATCATTTACTCATTAAAATGAGTAAATGATCATTTATCATTTACTCATTAAAATGAGTAAATGATAAAATACTCATTTAAATGAGTAAATGGTAAAAATGGCTCACAGTTTAGCAGATGGAAATGAGCTCTGTTGGCTGGACTCAAGGCACATTGTTTAAAATATCTAGTTTAAAAGAAAAAGCAAGAACATTACAACAACCAGGTTCATTAGGTTTAAACTGCAGCTTCAAATTTTGCCTGCTAAAAAAGGCAATCAAACATAACCAGCTTGGAACATTTCTCATTTGTTTTTTCACTTAATATTTTAGACCCCATTAAGAAGCAGAATTATGAAAAACAATTTTCTGGCATTGTTGTTTCATGATGTGGGCATTTTGCCAAGCAAGGATGACTGCAAAAAGCACATTACTGCAAAGTTGAGTAAAAGGATAAGTATGGTAGAAAAAGAAGCAGCAGGGAAACAGACTTGAATTGACTGGAAAGCAAAATCAAATGAAAAGTTTCAGGGATAACTGTAAGGCATTGATTGCAGAAATGCATATAAAACATGAGTTCCTCTTTCAGAAATAAGTTGACTATAGATGTTCTTGTATTTATATAAATTACATTTTCTAAATTTAATTTTTATCCTTGTTCAGTTAGCTCTTATTGTGGTAATTTGCTGACATAATCAAACCTCCCCACGTCACTTTCCTGCCTGGATGATTCTTTCAGTTTCAGCTCCTCCTCCCTGACAGTTTTCCATGGTTCAATTACATTTGCAAGAGTGTTTTCACACAAACGCTTATGCAATTTAATACACCCCACACACAGTGGCTTGTACATGACGTTTACTTGGCATTGATAAAGCAAGGTTGTCCATTGCATCTTGATTATTTCATTATTTGATTTCTTTTTTTGCAGTTTTGCTCTTTGTTATCCTCTGCCTGATCCCATTTTCTACAGAACCACTGAGCCCATGACATCATGGACCTCCTGGCTCTCTTGACTGGGATTAAATCAGATTAAGTAACACATACACACATACTGGCCCCCTCTTTCAGTCTTTGTTTCACAGTTACTCACAAAAAGCTAAATGTCTGAAAGGTCTTTGACTTTTGTTCTTATTGTGAAATATAAATGGACGGCAAAATTAACAGTAACTTTTCATATCTGAATCATGTTAAATTGTTTGTTAAGAAGACTGTCAGGTGTGAGTACATGATGGTAAACTTTAGTAAGTCGAACATTTTTATAAGATATTAATAAACAATGAAACTAAGAAAATTGACCTACTTTTTTATTTATAGCTTTCATGTCAGATTTTAAATTACTAAATGCATTTTTATCCATTTAAACTAAAGAGAAAATTGTATATACTTATAAGTGTAAGTATACTTATGGTTGCGTTTCTACGTCACTTTTCCGAGAGAAATTCAGATTTAATCCTCGTGATTCAGCAGCAGCTGGAGGATCTAATGCAGCCGCTGCTCGCGGGCGCGTGCACGCCGCTGATTGGACGAGCGCGCTCGGACAGGGCACGCGGACACAGCGTCGGTGCAAGATATCTCGCCCAGAGCTTTTACTTTGATTTATTTTCCTTTTACAACTTTTTCCCCAAAAAAGTAAACTTGATTTTCAATGAAAAACGACCGAGTTTGGCGCTTGTTTGACTGTGAAAAATCCCACATCCAGGGTGAGTGAATTCTGCTAATCTAAACTTTTAACAGAGCTGACATTAAAAGATAATTCACTCTTATAGTTTAGGGATTTAATGCTGTTAAACTCATGAGTGTCGGCTTACTGGCCGATTGGTTTTGGTTTGTGTGATATCAGCTCTAGAGTCTTTGTCATGTTTAATTCAGTCTGTCAGTATTGGAAAAACCCGACTGCGACTATTCATCACGCAGTTCCCCTCCATTCTTCATTCTAGTCTAAATATTAAATAATATTATTAGCAATCATCAATCAATAATACATTAAAAATAAATGCATTAAAGTGTTACATTTGAATTAAATATTAAATATTAATGGTTTACTCATATTTTTTTTACAATAACTCTTAAGTTTTATCTTTCCCTGAAGCTTCAGTGATTACACTGATGGGATCTGGATAGAAAGATTACCACAGTCAAGGAAATAAACCTGACTTTTTCCCAAAATTGACTGTTGTATCTTGACCACCTGTCAATTTTTCAATTTGCATTTTAGCATAGACTGCAAGATCTTGTTTGATATCTGAATAACAAGGAGATTCATTTATTTATTGTATTCTAATTACCCCTCTTTCAACTCAGGATTTCACAACTAATTGGATAAACACAACCTTCAATGTGTAATTATCTGACTTTTGGATAGATACACATTTTACATATCATAAATTGTGATATGTAAAATGTAATTTTTTTTCTTTAAAAAGAAAACATCCTGTATTTCTTTTTTTGTGGATTTTAAATCTACTTTTAAACTATTCCCCCCAACAAAATGTGTGCACTGCTGTTATACGGTTTGAAGCTAAAAGTATTTGTTTACTTTCATTACATAGTTCATTAAAATGTGTAAACTGTGATGATCTGATGAATAAGAAAACACTTTGTAGATATCATTGCTGCAGTAAATAAACCAAAGGTAGCTGGATGGATAAGGTGGCCACAGGGTTTGACATGCCCTGATGATTTGGAGGTTAATCCCTTTTTTATTTTCTGAGCTCCCAGAAACACTGCTGTGTTTTAGATTTGGTTTGAAAATAATACAGTTGATCGCAACAGAGTGACATTGGTTAGCTGCAGCTTGTTGTGGTGGTGAATGTCCTATATAAAGCAGAAAGTGGATGCTGTTCCATTCATAGCAGCTGTGTTGGCACTTTTAGATAAAGCGACTTTATATCAAGTGGCAGAGCATGCATGGCTCAGGTTTTTTTTTAGGGAAGCACGTTGTGGAGGGGTGGTGGTTTCTTTGTAAAGACTATCGTAATAAATACTTGATGTTGCACAAGATAGTGTTTTTACAATATAGAATAAAAATAATCTCCTTTTTCCTTTTTGCCACCCTTAAATGTTTCAGATTACTAAGCTAAATTCAGCAGAAGATAGCCAGAGACATAGAAGTGGTTTTACAAAAGATTATTTTATTTCTTCAGTGAAAACAAAACACCAACCACACCAGCCTGCCTTCTTTTAAAAATGTTACTGCCTGATTCCCACTGTCCCATACAATAAAGAAATCACTCAGATAGAACCTGTCTGACAAAAAAGGGCCAAAAATCTTAACACATCATTTCCCAATTAAAGACACTTGAAAACAGATGAGAAGCAGGAGTGGCTGCACTACCAAAATTATCCCAAAAATGATTTGACGACTCATCCAAGAGGTGAGAAAAGGATTTGAACCCAGGACTGCAAAGCTGTTCAGCCTGTTTTGCAACAAACTTCTGCAAGCTTCAGTCAGCCAAAGCAATTTTCAAGAATAAGATCTTCTACTGAAATGTAGGAGATTGATTAAATCAGCTGCATAATTTGGACTAACATTTGCCTAATGTTGCTAGAAACTGTTCTGACTGAATTGTACTCGGAAAAATCTCTAAAGTGAATTATTTTAATGTAAGCTAAAAGAAGGACCATAAAGGTTTTTCAATACAATATAGCAGAAAAAACATATGCAGTATTAATAAAGCTAATGCACTATGACAGATAAATAAAATCATGATCTAATTGTCTAGTGATGTGCAAAGTATCTTGCTAGGCCTTCTCAGATTATTTCAGCCTCATGTGCGGTGAAAACTATCAACAGTACTTCACAATGTTGTCTGAAAAGTACAGCATCAATAAATAAAGTGAACTAAATCTGATTTGCTTGTTTATAGTGCTTTGCCTTACTTAGAAAGGATTGGCTGCCCTGTATCTTCTTGGCTCCTATACAGAAAATAAAACACAGTTTTATGCTAAAAATCTGTTTCTGCATGTTCTGCAAATATCTAGACTACAAACTACAGATTTATCTCTGTAGTTTTTTTTTTTTTTTAAAAACCAAAATGAAAAAGTCATGTGAGAGAAATTAAGCACAATTCATGTGTGATATTGAGTCACTGTGATGTGCAAACAAGCCATAATTATTTGGTCTTTTTCTGTAATAAACTTACATGGAGCACTGGATGAACTCATGATGGGGTGAATTTACTGGAATGTCCCCCATCTGCATTCCAGATGCAGATGGGGGACATCTGCATCTGGAATGCAGATGCAGATGTCTGCATCTGGAATGCAGACATCTGCAGTTAGTTAGTTTCCTAACTAACTGCAGATAGTTAGGAAACTATCTGCAGTTTCCTAACCCTGCAGATAGGAAACTGCAGGGTTTCTCCCATTATAAGCCTGGCGGGCCACCAGGCTTTGCATTGCTTATTTATTTAAGTCTTTTTAAAATATTTGCATTTTTAAGACTTTATAATTGGTGTTCAGGAATTCATTTTCCAATCTTTCAACAACACTTTATTATTGAGTGATATTTTCAAATTTCCTGTCAACTTTAAAAATTTCTTAACTCAGAAACACGGTGTGCCGCTGGATGACTGACTACTCTAGCGCCCAACCATCGGGCTTAGCAAGTTTTCTGAAGGAAACCCTGCAACCTCCTTAAATGTATTCCACTTGTGAAAAATATTGAATAATTTCCCAAACACAGCTTGGAGATGGTCTTATAATGCTTTTTTTGTTGTTATTTTAATTCTTGATCAGCTTTGCCAACAACACATGATCTTCCCATTAATTATCAAACTGCTGTAGGCAGCAAAAAAGGCTCGACTTTTTTCATTTAGCATTTAGTAATTTTTTTTATTTTTTTTATTTTGTATTTTGTTACATTAGCACTGCAAGCTCAATATGTTTCATAGGAAGAAAATGTAACAGAGCAACACAAAGTAGTGCATACATATGAAGGGAAATAAATTATTCATACTTATCAAGTTTTTTTTCAAACTTAAATCTGAAAAGTGAGGCATGCATTTGTATTTGGATTGGAAACTAGCCCTGCGCATCACCCTGACCATATGATTCTCACCGGGAAAGATTGTCATGATGGTGATGCTTTTCTATGTTAAGGACAGGGAAGCTGGTCAGAGTTTGTATGAAGATGGACGGAGATACATACAGGGTAATATTAAAAGAAAACACACTATTCTGTAAAAGTCCTGAAACGGAAGCAGGAAATTGACTCTAAAGATACAATCTGAGCCATAACTTGAATTGTTTAATTCAAAGAAAATGCATATATTTAAAGAACTAGTCAAAGTCCATTGATAGGTTCAACTAAAAATCTGTTTCCAGGCTTGAAAAGTGAGGTTTGCAACTTTCTCTGTCCAACTTGACTGAGCTTCAACTATGTTGCAAAGAAGAATGGACAAAGAAAAATCCCTTTAGATTTGCAAAGCTGACAGACCTTCAAAATACTCACAGCTGTGAAAGTAAAATACTACAAAGTATAACCAAAAGGGGCTGAAAGCTTCATTCTTCTGAACTTATTTGCAAAAATAATTGAAAAAGATCACTTTTCCTCCCTTTCTCTATCACTAGGACTTTGTGTTGGTCTGTCACATAAAATCTCAGTCAAATACATTAAAGATGGAGAAAGTAATGTGATAAAATGTGTAAAAGTTCAATGGGTATAAATACTCAAGGCATCTAAACTAAGGCCACATAGTTGAAGGTGTTGGAAAAAAAGATGATGTAGTGCTGCATGAATCCTTCATCGCTCCAGTTTTGAAGGTAAAAACGTTTTAGGGTGGAATAAAATTTTTGGGACAAGCTAAAACTGAGCAGTTGGGATAAGTTCAGAAATTATGGCATTATTAAAAAAAACATACAGAATGAATGTTTATGTTGAGTATAACAAACTTCATAAACATATTTTGGGAAGTTAGAAACCTTTTACTCATAATCTTTGTAAGGAAACCTTCAAGTAATTTAACAACGAGTGCCATGTAAGTTATTTGTAATATTCAAATGAAATCTAAATAGTGCAATATTTCTCAATGTTTTTGTTTTTATTCATTTTTGTGCTTTGGGCATCTTCTTAGAATTGTGTAGAGTTTTAACTAACACATTGCAACCTGCAGCATCTTAACCCCCTACGGATTAAAACTCTGTCTTTATCTCTGAGGGAGACGCAGCAGCAGAAATAGTTTCAATTAACAGATTAAGAACAGATGCCAACATGACTTCTTGTTTGTGTTTATTGTGAGATGTGGAGAAAAGCATTTGTGCCAGCATGTGTTTTTTTTTTAAGTTGCCAACTCCCTTTATACCTTTAATTAGACTAATCTTAGTCTAGCATAAAGATTTTTGACTGTTTGTATATTTGGGGGTATTTAGATTAACTACTGACAGGATTTGAGTCTTTTTGTTGGTTACATAAGCATTCATATCACCTGGGATCCTCATGAGCTCTGGCATTATGGGTATATTAGTCTTTTACAAGAATAAAGCAAGATACCACTGCCACAATTTCCATTTAATGGAAGCTCCTGTTACAATTCTTAAACAGACTGAAGTGAGGGGACTTTGAAGATCTCATGTTTATTCATTTTATTTTAGATGTTTGAGTCTTACATTGTGTTTATGAAGCACAAAAAGTGTCTGATTTGTGAAGAGAAATTGCATAGGTTAGCTAAACTTAAAAGAGATGAAGGGAAATGTGTTCAGCTGTGAGCCATGTGACTCTGAGAGACAGATAGCCGATATGTGGCCTGGTTTCTGACCTTCACTGATCAATATTAGGTATTGATGTCTCCATTGTGGCTTCACTCTTCTGTCTTTTACATGTGTGCCTGCTTGTTGAGTCAACTCTTCCTTCATCAGCCCATTTAAAACAATCAAATACTTCAAACAGTTTGTAAATATGCATTAAGTCAAACTGTTTGAATATAAAGCCATGTGACAGATTAAGTAAATGAACATTAGCATAAAACAGAGTGCTAAATGGAGCTTATTCAAAACCAGTTCAGCAGCTCTTAAACATGATTTTTGGTGTATAAAATCATTATAATCTGGATAAATCTTTTTAAAAATATGTAAAAGATGTACCCTTTAAAAAAAAAACTAAAAAAAAAGTTTTTCCAAAGCAACCACACAAGAAACAAATAAAAAAGCCAAATAAACACAAGGTGATTGCTTATTTTTTTCTTTCAGAAGTAAATTTCAAGACATATTTTTTTAATTCAACTATGAATCTGCTAAGATATGAAAATGCAACAAAAAAAAGAAAGAAAGAAATTACCATATGCTTTGTATTACCTTTTCTATATTCATTATCACCATTCAGTCTGCTTTTTAAAGCATCCTATTTATTGATTTGGTGATATTTGGCAGCTAATTCAAAACTTTATATTTGAAACATCCTCATGAAGTCATACTTTTGTGTTTTTCTCTTTAGGTATAATTGAAATTACAGTGATAATTCACCTTTGATTTCTAGCAGATACCTTAAGGCAGTGGTGTCTAAAGTCGGTCCTGGAGGGCCGGCATCCTGCATGTTTTAGTTCTCTCTCTGGTGGTAGTAACAACCTCCTCAGTAGGTTAATGTTCTTCTTAGGCCTCTAATGAGTTACTATTGGATCCAGGTGTATTTAACCAGATCTGATCACAGATCTCTTGGTACAATGAAATTATGTTATCCCACCTTAGTCCAGCCTCAAAGTGTTTTTTGAAAGGGACCATAAAAAGACTAGAGGCTGAACTGATCCTTCTTTTTGGTATCAACTAATAAGATAATAATAATAGCAATTAACCATTAGTTAATAGTATTTTTTGTTAGTTAAGCTGATCAGTTGTACAATGATGAAATGTGTACAGATTTATGAAGTATTGTTAGCTCCTAATTTTATCAACAAATGAAACAAAATATGACAACAGGAAGAAAAACATATTACTTTAACATTTTTTCTTCTGACTCTTTCCCTTATGGCTTGATTCACATCAGCTTCTCTTGAACAATTTTCCAATGTACCCTTCCATGAATGTTCTTGTGTCTGGAATCGTTTGAGATATTTGCCACCTTGACACGATAAGCTGTTGCAGCAGGACGCTCTCACAGCGCCAATGCTGTACACAAACGCATGATCGTCCCTCATCACCTCCTCCAACCACTCCTGCTGGTTGTCCAGTGGCAGATTGCAGACCTGAGAGATTGTTTATTTGGCAGTTTCCTGGATGGAAGGATAGTTCAGACACCAAGGTCATAACAGCCTCCTCGTGCATGTGTTCATACGGGGTTTTTTTTTTTAAAGTAATTACAGCTGGCCATGAAATTGCTACTATTTTATAAAAGTTAAGACTTCAAAACGAAGACATTTTATTGACAGTGTAAATATTTAAGCAGTTTTACGCTGCCATCACTCTAAATCAATACTTTTTTTTTCAATTCAACTTTTGAACCCAAGTCTTTTTAAGTATTTATTGCATTTATAGAACCACAGTGATACAGTTTTAAGTATTAGGCATAAAATTTGTGTTTTTTAATAACTTGCATCTCTGCAACTGGGTATCAAGTTGGTTGTTCTTCTTATGACTCTTATTTTGTGTGTTAATTCACCTTACATTGCCTGTTTTAACCAGACTCTTTTATTCAGTTTTTTTTTCTTAAGTTAAATCTGGTGCATGTTAATATATACCATAAGTTTGGTTTTTTTATGTTTTATTTGTTATGCAAGTGGGCTGAGGATTAGCAAACCCTGCTGTGAGCATTACACAAGTCAGGAGTGCAGCTGTAATCCCTCGCACATCAACACCGTCTCATCACCCCCTAATCATCTCTTGGAGACAGTTTGTCCTGGTTCTTCATCTCAGCCCCAATCTCAGTCTTCTGCCAACTAAGCCTCAAACTCTGTCTGTCAAATGGTCGGTGTTGTGCTCCCTGTAAGATTTGTACAAACTTCTCACATTTATCACATTACAGCCACATAGTTTTTCACAGACCATGTAGGAGACACAGCAAATGTGGTAGAAAGCTTTGGGTTAGATGCCTTTTATATCAAAAAGTCTTGAAAAGTATTGGCAGAGCAGTTCATTTATTTTATGGAAAAACATGAGACGTTTGATAAATTTCTGTTTGGCTTTCATAAGCTCCACTGAAACTGCTCTAATTAAAGTTAGTGGCATTTTAATGTCAGCTGACTCCTGAGCATCCACTATAATCACACATCTGCTTTTCACCATGTACATCACACAATATCTGCACAACGTTTCCACACAAAAAAAGATAGATTACAAACTACATACGTTTTGTTGTCATTTTCTATAGTAATTTAATAAAAGATGTATTGAAAAAATAAAATTGCTGTTCTCTAATTTAACAAGCTAAAGAAATTTCTTATTGGAGGCATTTAAAAAAAATTAAGCCATTTAGTTTCAAAGATTTCTATTGTGGCTCTAAATAAATTTTGTAAGTCTGGGCCAAAGGGAAATATGAGAAATGGGAATGATTGCTGATGCCTTTTATAGGGAGTCTGAATACAAATACAAATTTTTATTCAAAAAGCATTTGAAACCGTGAATCATCATACTATTTGGTGTTGGTTTCTATCAACAAAGAGAAAAAACTTTTAAAAATACCACAATGATGTCTGTGGTTGTAACGTGATAAAATGTAAAAAAACAAAAAAATAACATGCAAAGATTAAATAAGCAGAGAGATTTAGTGTTAATGTTTTTCTTCACAGTCTGTGCCTGCATGGATCCTTTTGATGAACTTACTCTTCATGGTTAGAACGACAGAAAGATAATCCAATCAGCAGATGTGAGAAACCAGCAATGGAGCACTGGTAGGCATCATCCTTGTCATTAATCTTATGTCATATTATGTCGTTAAGAATTTAATGAAAACAAGAATAATTCTGACCGAACTTCACTCCGTTTTTCATAAGTTTTCTCTGGCAAACAGTATTTTAACTGATGCATTTCTCACATTTCTTCTCCTTTTGTTTGTCCAAATTTATTTTCAAGATTGGCTGCATGTCAGGCCCGACAGTCCAAACCAGAGCAGCACAAATCCGATGCTGGCGTCTGATTAAAGGGAATGGGACGAACAGCAGACTGCCCAGTGATCCTCCCTCCTTCACATCAAAAATTTGCTTTTACTGATCATGTATAACAAAGCAAGGTCAACACACAAGTCAAGATCAACCCTTATGTCATTTCTCACTTCAGGAGGGATTTATTCCCCCATTTTTATTTGTTATAAACTTGTATTTTTTTTTTGTCTTTGCACAAATATCAAAGCTGCTGCTCTCTGTTGTTTTGGGTAGTTTTTGTATTTTTTAGTGGTATGACTTTTGGTTCTGGGGTCATTTTTTGACCAAGAGCCTTTATTGTCGCATAAACTGGTTAAACAAGGTAATTCAACAGGGATATTTTTATTTGCACTGTGTATTTGCATAACAGTTTTAATTTAATCTTCATGATTCATTTAAAATATTTAGTGCATGTTGTTGATTTTTACATTGCATTTTATTTTATTCTGATTATCTTGTTCTCAAACAACAATTTCTGCTGTCTTTGTCAAACAATGAGGATTTAAGAGATCTAAATCCACAGAAATGTTGGCCCTTCATGGCAGCCTATTTTTTCAGTAATTTGTCTATCTTCTACCACCGCCAGCTTTCTCACCTGCACTCAAATGCAGAAAACTTTAAAAAGGTGATCTGTGTACTTACCTTTGCTTTACATTTGAATTAATCACTTAAAACTTAAAATTATTGGTTTCTCTTGAGATAGATCATAGTAATCTTTCCTTGTTTTCTTCCCCACTTTTGTCAGGTGTTAAGTGATTTCCCAGTCATAATGCAGTTTTGCAATGAGGTACGTCCGTTCTGAGGTGTTGTCTCCTGCCGGTGATCGTTAGAAGTAGAAATCTAAACATTAATATTTGCAGTAAAACAGTCAGTACATTAAACAAGTTCACAATGTCCACCAAACAGATCTGTAGTCTTTTAGAAAGTAAATGTGAAATAGTGAAAGCAGTGACATGATCAAATAGGGAATGATGACCAATGTATAACAGTTCAGTTGGGCTTTTACAGCAAAAGTGACCTTCCTACTTATCAATTTATTAAAATAGTTAAAGTGAGCTATACTTTTAGTTTTTATGGATTCTATTTACTTTTTTGTGATGACATGTCTGGTCTAAAACAGGACTTTCATTCTACTGTGTCTTTTTTACCTCATGCTAATTCCAAGTGGATGTAAACCTGGAAATATCTTTCATTGTAAGACTTTGCATGGTTTTTACTTCCGTTTTTCTGCATGTTATTTTCTGGAATAGTTTGCTCAAACAAAAGTCAAATAGGTTTTGTTTTGCACTTATTTGCATTGTTATGAAATGTATGCCATCATAAGCTTAGTGATCTTAAAATGCTTCTATTTGCATTACCCAACTGCAATGCAGTTTCAGTTTATATTCTTCATCAAATGATGCCTGCTCAAAACCTCTAAACCTTCTTCTCATTGGTTTAAGCTGAACATAACCGACCCTGCATGCTCTTGTGTTGCATACTGAGGTCAGTTCTCCCCTGAAACACCCGGAATGAACTTTCGCATGAGCGCAATCCCAAAATAGAGACTCCTTGGCTTGCTTTTGACAACCTTCCCTTCAGATTATCTGATTGTATTTACTTCAAAGATTGGGTCTACCAACAAATATAATTACACAAGACTCTACTTTTTCTGTACAACTGAACAATTACATACTTTGGAGAACCAAACAACCGGTTGTGGATGATGAATCAAATGCCTGTTTGGATTGGTTTTCTTTGTTTGGACCGCAAACATCTCATTTTTTAAGAAAGACTGGAGGACTTTGAGGGTAAAACCCCTGAATAAACCTACTGACGATACATACCAAGCCACACTGAGATATACAGAGATTTCACTTCAGATGATGGGAGCGGCACGTGTCAAACATCGCTTCAGTGCTGTGGTGGATGGGCCAGTGGAGGAGGAGGAAGTCATGAGGCTAGCACAAAGTGCAAGGGCAGGAGACAGTCCAACCGGGTCAGGAAGCCCAACCAGCTCCTCTCCAATCCATGCCCTCAATGGCAAAGCTCTACCTCTTCAGTGCAACACGAACAACGCACAGACGCAGAGTGCTGCCGGTGAGCCAGCTGGTGGAGATGCGGGAGGAGAAAGCAGAGTGAGAGCAGGAGGAATGTGTCCAGGTCCAAGGTATACCAAAGGCGGTAGTGGAGGTGGGAGAGGGGAACGCCGTTCTTCAGCAGACCGGGACTCCCTGTCTTCCCCCTCCACTACCAGCCGGCGACGCACCAAGCGCTCAAACCGCCGGTCCCGACAACGCTTTGTGGGCAAGGACGGACGCTGCAACGTCACCTTCGTCAACATGAGCGAGAGGGGCCAGCGGTACCTCACCGACCTTTTCACCACGTGTGTGGATGTACGATGGCGCTGGATGCTGGTCATCTTCACGCTCTCCTTTATTCTTTCCTGGCTTCTCTTTGGCTTTGCCTTCTGGCTCATTGCCTCTGCACACGGTGACCTCTCCATTCAGATCACCCCCAGTTCCGGTTCTTCTCCTGGGTCAGGAGAATCCGGCTCCGGGGGAGAGTCTGATAGAGATACAGTGGTAGAGGAGCCATGCTTCCTTCAAGTAAACAGCTTCATGGCAGCCTTCCTGTTCTCCTTGGAGACGCAGACATCCATCGGTTACGGATTCAGAAGCGTGACCGAAGAATGTCCCCTGGCGGTGTTGGCGGTCGTTTTGCAGTGCATCGTGGGCTGCATTATTGACGCCTTCATCATTGGGGCAGTCATGGCGAAGATTTCCAAGCCCAAGAAGCGCAACGAGACTCTGGTGTTCTCTGATACTGCTGTGGTGGCCCTGAGAGACGGAAAACTGTGCATGATGTGGAGGGTGGGAAATCTACGGAAGAGCCACCTGGTTGAGGCGCATGTCAGAGCACAACTACTGAAGGTAAGCAGAGAAAAGATGAACTATAAAAACAATAAAAACTGAACTTGGACAATTTTACATAGTGTACCAAATTATAAAGGTGGACTTAACAAGAGATGGGTTAAGAAGACACCCAGAGATTGTTATGGGGAGATAAAGAGAGAGAGAGAGAGAGATGGTGAGAGAGAGAGAGACCATCTGGCTTGTATTCTGCCAAGGCCCAGTTAATGAGAGTTTGTTTTATTCTCCTCTAGCGTTTGGAAGATTTACCATGGATTAACTTGCCTACAATTCTTTAACTGAGAGCCATTGTCCTTCATCATCCCATTTCCCCTTGCATATATTGGTAGATGATTGTTCTTTGTCTATAAATACAAATGTAATTATTTAAAGGCTTTGAGTTAAAATTATTTAGTACTCTCCGATGTTTTCATATCACCATTGCTTTGTGTAGACTTGTGCATGTCTGTGCCCTCCAGATATTCCTAAAGAACAAAATTAGAGCTCAGAAACATTTTGATCTCTTTGAAAATAAAAACCATATCAAGGTGCAAACAGGTCAGATGAGATCAAGATCGCAAACATCAAAGGAATACTCTTCTACATGCCAGAACTAGATATATTCACATTGAGACATAAACCTCTGGACTGGCAGTGTGAATAAAAACACTGGTCTTGCTCCAAAATATAACACTTGGTCTTTTGAAAGTTTTCTTGAATTTTAGGTATAATAAGAATACTTACTCTTTCTCTGTTTTCCTAAAACTGTTTTCAGCCTAGGGTGACACCAGAGGGGGAGTATCTGCCACTCGACAACGCAGACATCAACGTGGGTTTTGATACTGGCACCGACCGCATCTTTTTGGTCTCTCCTGTGACTATAGTGCACGAAATCAATGAAGAGTCACCTTTCTTCGAGATAGACAAAAAAACCTTGAAAAATGACTCTGAATTGGAGGTGGTGGTCATACTTGAGGGGATGGTGGAGGCCACATCGATGACAACGCAGTGCCGCAGCTCCTATCTGGCTTCTGAAATCCTCTGGGGACACCGTTTTGAACCCGTACTGTTTGAGAGGAAAAACGGCTACCAGGTCAGAAAGGAGAAATAATTCATAAATGCCCGTTGAAATGATTGGCAGCCTTGATAAAGATCTATGAAGAAGGTTCATAAGGTCCCTGGAAGCTTGTTTTTGAAATACCATGATAATATAAAGATATGTATTTTTTAAATTCAGACATTAAATCGGCTGTCTTCCATGTCCATTTCAGTTCCCAGACTTAAATCTGATAGAAAATCTGTGAAATGAGCTGATGTCTGGGACTCTTGATGATGTAAAATCTGAAGTCTTAGAGGAGAAGACTAAATGTTTGCTTATTGGCAAAAAGGAATTGTTCAAAGTAATAACAGCCATGGTGCCAAAGATTGGGGCACTAATGGTTTAGTAAAACAACAATTATTTCCTAAAGCGAAATTTTAATTCAATTGAAATGATTGTACTCAAGTTGAAGATATCAAGAGTCCAACATTTTTCAGATTTACATTTTGCTAGTGCTTCTCATACACTACAGGGAAAGATTTGCGTAGGTTTTCTATTGGTCAAAGGAATATTGTTTTCTAATCTTAAAATAAAAATGACCTATCTTTTGCATTTTGTGCTCCTTAGACACATCTTAATAACACTTTGAAATGAGGATTAAACTAACGAAACTCTCTTTTTTCCTAGGTTGACTATTCATTTTTCCACCGGACCTATGAAATCCCAAACACTCCGTCATGCAGTGCAAAAGAGCTGACTGAGCAGAGGTACATCGGAAGCTCATGCTCGTCCTTTTGCTACGAGAATGAAGTGGCTCTGGAGCTCGCCTCCCCAGATGAGGAAGCAGTTCGAGAACATGGCTGTTCCCCCCAACCCACCCGAAGACCATCCTTGGAAGAACATCTTCACTGTAACTAAGCATAGAGGGTAGCAGTCTGCTAAAGAGAGAAAAAGCCGAGCTTCAGGGGATAACACGAAAAAGACAGAGTCAAGCAAGTTTATTTGGACAGACCAAGAGAGAAGTGAAAATCAACTATTTCCGGATTTGCTAGATTTACATGGGAACCCAGTGTTAAACACGAAAAAGAGGAAAAAGTTAGAGAAGGGTTTGGGGAGTTTGGTCACAGCTCTGACCTAGTTGCCTGATTGGGCCTGGCAGTCTTTCAGAATCATTGAAAACTTGTTCAAGTCCCACAACTGGCCCATCACTTCCACAGCCCAGTCATCTGACTCGAATCGCTGATCAGAAGGATGTGCAGCAGCTCCACCTGCTGGCTACAACTCGCCACTGCCTCTCAGTGATTCTGAACTGGAAAATATTGCTTCTCTTTCAGCTGCTGTTGTGACATTAAGTTTGTTGTTACTCAGGAATGCATTTTCAAAACTATGCTGACTTATCACTTCAGTGTTTCACTTTCCAATGGTAAGTATTGCTAGTGTCATTTCTGTAATGCTGGAGAACGGGTACTTTGGTATTTGAACAGAAATCCTCATTGCAGAACAAAAGTGACAAGGAGAAACTGTTGGGAACCAGCAGCAGTTTTCAACAGATTCTCCTTGCTGAGTGTAGTGCATGCTTTCTTCTTTTTTGTTTTGTTTTTTGTGGGATTTTTATTTTTATTTATTTTTTGACTTGCTATAATGTTATTGACTTATTTAATACATTTTGAGTTGAAATTACTTATTTGTTTTCGGGAGAGGTAAGGTATTGAAGCACAGCCAGACAGATGATATTGACTTTGTCCAGATAATCTGTTAATCTTGCACTTTTCTTGCTCTAATATCTTCAGAATCCTGATATGTTTTATGTCAACAAGAACATCTTTTTGTTGTGATTCTCAGTCATTTTTTGGAAACTGTGCTGACTGAGCGAAGGTGTTATAAATTGTGAAGCGTTTCAGTCGCTGCTGGTGGTTCTGAATTTGACACAAAATGACTTCAAAATCAGAAAACCTCAGAAAATGTCTCGGTGACTCAGTTGAATGGAGTGAGACAGATTTTGTGATGATTGCAAGATTTTGGTGTCTTGCTGTTTCTGCGTCTGTAAAAACCGTCTTTTATTTGCACAAGTGGACTGAAACATATTTATAAGATATTACTTTATTTTAATCTCAATAAATTGTGTAAAAGCTTTCTAATTTAAATATATTGCAGATGGGTTCTCTGTGAAAACATGGTGCCTTCAGAAATTTAGCTACGCTCCCTTCATCTGCAGCTGTTTATTTCATGCATTGTGCTTGAAAGAATATTTTTACTATACCCATTTTTTTTTTTCGAAAGGATAAACTTTTGGTTAGTAAAATTATATTCCCTGTTTCAATGGTACTTGAAAGTTTGAATTTCCAGTTTTCAAAACAAAAGAAATGCTCTGGAATGCCCTATGAAGTTTGAACTTCTGATTGGAAAGTGAGAGGTTTGGCTGCTCTGCATGTCAGATGTAGTGGAACATGCAGAAATAATCAGTTTATTTGCTTTTCTGATAAGTCAGTCCTTCGCATAGTACAGCATAAGATCTATTTTGGGATTATGATGAATGCTGCATGGTGGAACAGTTGTTGCTTCCTACTGTATTGCCCTACAGTAGGAAGCGTTGTGTTTGCATGTCTTTCTTGAGCATGCTTGGACTTTCTCCGGGTACTCCTGCTTCCTCCATTCTCCAAAAATATGCATATTATGTGTAAATGGCTACCTTAACTTGTCCTTGGGATTGAGCATGTGTGCACATGATGGTTTCTGTTTCTGTTTTGCTGCTGGGATAGACTGGTGACCAGTCCAGATGCAGAAATTTTACAGAATATTTTATGAAGTTTTGTAAAATGTTATTGGCAGGTAGTGTTTAACCAGGGCTGTTAGTAAACTCCACTGGTTTTCTGCCTTATGACAGGAAGAATGCTACATTTAAAATTGGAGCCTTTGTTTGGGAATTATGTAACACCGAGTTAATCTTGTTTTATAGGAAGCTGGTAAACAGGCGATGTTTTGCTTCTACCAGTCCTACAAGTCCGTTGTATTGAAATATGCAAATTAATGCCACACAATGTTGTGTGTGCCATAGGTCAATGAGATCCAAACCATCAGAAATTCAAATATACAAGTTATTCCCACAACTTATACCATGTCAGTATGCAGAGCAGCCACATTGACTCTGATCTCTTACTCCCCAATTCAAAACTATGACTTCGGAGGGTGCTGTATTTGATATTTAATTGTTCTAACTTGTAACTTGGTAGTTCTGACTTCCTAGTTCAGGTGGAATTGTTTGTGGTGTAATTCCAGGCCCTGATTTCAGAGGTAGTTGAAACACCAATTTTTGCTAATCCATTCAGCGACTGAGCAGGTACACAATGAGCACACAGTGAATGTATAAGAAGCTTTGTTTCCTCATTATACTACAGAATATAGAACATGCACTTTCTAGTTATTTTCAAAGCACTTTGAACTTTTGGGTGTGTTTTATTCTTTTACAAGTTAATGTGAATCACACGGCCTAAGTTGTTAAATGTTTTAAGAGTAATGGAAGCAGCATGTGAAGAGTTACCTAAATTAGCCTGTCTAATGCACAACCTGTAATTTTGTTCTTTGAGTTTTGCACAAAACTAAAATGGCCTATGCAATAGATCTACTTGATCTATTGTTATATAATAGATCAAACTCTGCAATGTCCCAGTATTTTTGTAGAATCAGATGCCACGTCATACAAGAGGCTTTGTAACGGCAGGAGGGACTGTGTTTTTAACTACTAACATTTTAATTGTTAACATCAGTGTTAATACTGTTCCATGGTACTGTTTCCTTTCACTTTTCTTCTTCACTGCTTCCATGTCCTATTAATAGTCTGCACAGTGGCTCGTGTTATTCACCCTGCCTCCACTGCCACCAAATGTAACTTGAGCCCAAAGCACCATCACTCTCATAGCATCTTTTGAACTTCAGAAGAAACTGTGTTTGGTTGACCTTTACTTCTCACAATACAGCTCAACACATTTTAATACTTTGTAGTAACTGCATGATATGCTGTGACGCTATCATTTTAAAAAAAAAACAAACTAAATGGGCAAAAAGGTAATCATCAAAGGTTTCAATGAATTTTTTTTTTCTGTTTTAAGAATGGGGATGCTCTATTTTGCTTTGTAATTTAGAGTGATCTCAGGCACAGAGCACTTCCAAATAAAACACAATTGTTTTGTTGGACAAATAAAAGAAACGGATGCAACTGCAATTATGTTTTTTTTTTTGTTTTTTTTTTTGTGGTTGAATATTTTCCTCACATTGTTAGATTACAAATTTAAACACAATCAGTATGTAGCATATCTGGATTTTATTTGCATTTACATTTCAACATGAGGTTCATGTATTTAACTTCAATTATTATGGTCAAAGTTAAAGAAATAGACTAACATTCAGTGTTTCTTTTCATTGGATTGTCAAATCCTATGTTACTATGTTTTATATCTCACGGAATTTATATGTAATGACTACCTATAAACTGGTGGATTTGTTTTGCTATGACTCAAACTGTTGGAAATATTCATTAATAGCCCTGTGAACCATACACTGGAGAAATTCAGATTCAGTCGGATTTTCAAGGATGATCTGAATCACGTGCCTTGGGGTCAGATGCCAATCGAACACTCTGCTGTTTTCTTGGTGAAAATATTAAAATCAGATCCAGGATCAGTGACTGCGGACCTCGAAGCCACAGAATGGTAAACAAAGGGCGCGCAAATCCCCCCACTGTAGCGCGAGAGCGCCGCACGGCACCTGCTGCGCTGCTGCTACAACACTCCGATTGGCTAACTGAAACGTCAGTCAAACATGACCCCGCCTACCGCCTTTCACCATTGGCTGACGGTACAGCCGTTTGTGTCAACGTTAATGTGATTGGTCACCACGCCCGTTAGCTGCCCCTTTTAGGGCGGAGAGCTGCCGCCGCATTCATGAGGCGGGTCTGCGGCTAAAATAAAGGCTTTCATTGGAGTCCTCTCGCTGTTAAACCCGTCTGCTCGCACTTGGTTGGTCCACCACCAGGAAAAAGTTGTTCGGGATTGAAGCCGTCCTCGTCGCCCTCAGTGCTCTCCACTTTATTCCCACCGCGGAGAGTGTGCGGCTCCGCTCATAGAGCAATGCGATGATAAAAACCGCATATGCGGTAAGGCTACACACCTACCAGGCAGGGAAATATCCACGAAGCAACCTCACTCCGTTTTCTCCTCACACCGCAGCCTTATCCACTACTCACATCGGAACCTGAAGGTGAGACATTTAATTACCTTTACCCTAATCCAACTCGTAAGTAGCCGGGGCAATATCCTTTAACGTCTCATATTTCAGCGGAGCTGGCTAACCTCCCTTGCTTAGTAAATGTGAGCTCAGAGCCTAAACATGAAACATTAAGGCGGCTGACGACGTTCATATTGGTTTAAAAATGCCCTCGCTTTCATCTTAGAAACTCGACCTATATATTAATAGGCTGTGGCCACGCTGGTTTATTTTCCTAATATAAGAATAAAATAATTTACGAATGAAAATGGATGATTTTGTCAATTACAAGCTGGAGATGTTTCACGTCTTCCACCCAAGGTGTGGTTCTCTTCCTTAGTTTTGTGTCTCAGTTCTGAATTATGCCGGTTATTTTTAGGCTCCACGCCGCATCTGTGTGCCTCTGCAGCCCGGCCTGTGTCATTATCACAGCCGCTGGGTTCATGTCATCTTTCCTCAGTGTCTGCTTTAAAAAAAAAATAAAAAAAAGTCGCCACTTCGCATCAAAGCTGAGCGAGGAAAAAAGGCGTTTCCAGCTCCAACATCGCCACCTTTAAATATACACGAACAACCTAATAATTACACACCCGCAGGAAGACAGACAGAGAGAGGGAGAGAGAGGAGGTGGACCCCCGCAGTGGATGACCTCAGTTCAAACTCAGGGGGTATTGTCTGTGGGCTGCTTTATTATGGGGTGTTGCTATGGAGGAGAGCAGTCAGGTTTTTGGCAACTCCAGCTGCTGCAGGAGTTTAGCTGTTCAGTCCACGCTGTACTGCGACAGCTTGAGGTCTCTGTCTGTGTGTGAGTGTCCTTTAGGAAGAGGATACATTGCAGCTATATGGCAGATAATGCAAAGTCCTACACTGTGATTGATGAGAGAGCACTGATTTGTATTCAGATTATTTAGTGACTCACTTAGGCAGTGCCTTTTCACTTATGATGTCATCAGTGGCTTTGTTTCATTTCCTTATCAAGATATGTTTCTAACAGGCATGGACTGGTAGGAAATTCACACTGCTTGGTACTATAATCTTGATTAAAAAAAAACAAAAAAAAACAAGATAGCAATTCATGATATGATCTAGTTGCTTTTATTTAAAACGAAAAAAAAAGCAAGACTTATTCTTACTTACTCGTTAAAATATTGATTGTTACAGTTATAAATTGATTTTAGTGTTATTTTTAATCAAACACCACAAGCAAAAATCATAAACTAGGCATGGGCTGGGATGACATTATTACTGTATGATAACCTTGTGTAAAAATACCATATGGTATTACGGTTTTCACACAAAGGTCTAAGACAACACGACATGACATTTTTTATTGTTTCTTTAATAAAAAAGAAACAATTACTCTTGCTGTTATATGTAATAAACATAAACACTGCAGTCAAGATAGGTTATTTGAGAAACTGACTAAAGCAAAAAATAAAAATACAAACAGTATATTTATGAGTTGTAGTTTAAGAGAATGCTAATAGAGTAATGCTAGCATATGAAGCTAGCTGGTTATCAGTCTAGATGTCTGTTTGAGTGGCCAACTCACTGTCACCTGCTGAGCAGATATATCCCTATGTTAAATGTAATGGGTTTCCATACCACGACTGCCCACAAGTTTTGCTACCAGAAATATTTCCAAGCTGCCAAATTTGTGTTTTAGTACGCGAGGGAAACTGACTTTGTTCAGCCAGCTGACTGACCATGCGCAGCTGGAGAAAACCTCTCATAAAAACAGCTTCACTCAGAGATCCAAATCATTTTTCCCTTGATCAGTTCCATCAGAACTGAAAGACATAATTGACCCCCCGACCCCCGCTATTTGTTGTCTGCATCTAAATTAGGATTTATAAATACAGTAGCATAACTTGATTCTCTTATTTTCATAAGATCAAATTAAGATATGGAGCATGCCATCCTGTTTAGCCCAAACAGTGACGTCATGGTATGTCATTCAAAAATGTGTACCTCAGCTAAGAGCTAACAGCCCATGCTTTCAATAACAATCCTTGTTGTGGATGTTGTTATTGAAGGAAGACTTGAAGTTTGCTGTCAGGGAGATGTGTCAAGAAGAAATTAAAGGAACCATAAAGTATGCACAAACCCATTTGAATAGAAACATTTTCAATATGCTTCTTAAAAAGTAATATCTTAATAAGAATGATGGGTGACTCCTTTGTTTTCCACACTATAACTCCCTTGTTTTTTTGTGACAAGAAATATTCTTCCTTGTCAGCTAGGGAAAGGTGTAGTAGCTGTTTTTCAGCCATCTGGCCTTCAGGGAGCAGCAACAGGTAGAGGAGAATTCAGTAGTTTCTAATAATAATTTTGATAAAGGGCTTTTAAAGAAACCATAATAAGACAGCCTATAAACTGACTGAGAGCGTTTCTTAATACTTCATAGCTCCATGCTGACTGTCTGGGTGGTGCCAGCTCTTTTGTGGACATGTTTGCTCCACGCCCAGTGTTGAATTGGAGTTACAGGTATGGGTTGGGAGCAGAGATATAAAGACGCGGCGTAAAAGAGTCGGACTAAAGCACATAGCAGGAATCAGGCCTGATGACATACCTGCAGAGGCACAGAGATTACCTAGCACATTCCTTGTACAAATTTGGACACTAAGCTGCCTGTTGGATCAAAGATGAGGTTTGTCTCATTGCTGCTGGTGTCTTTTGTACACCTCGTGTCTCCTTGTTCCTTTGAAGCGTGGTTATCCTCATGGTTCATCCCTTTCAGAGCAAATTTAGCAGATTATGATGGAAATTTCAAAAGTATTTCAGGATACCGGCCTGTAATATAGATCCATAACAGTGGTTCTTGAACTTTTCAGCTTCTGACCTACAAGGAAAACTCGTGACCCAGATTATTGGTTGAGTATGCAAGTATTTCCACTAAGTCAATAAACAGGGGGTACAATGACAATCAGCGGAATACATTTTTTAAGTACCATTTTTTTATATTTCTTCATAAGCATGTTTTCCAATGATCCTTTTTGTTATTTTACTTCTCCAGATCTTAAGCTGGTCTACTTGTTTTATCATCTTTTTATGACCTCTTTTGCATATTGACTGCTGGGAGAGATTCCAGGAGCCTGTGATGTTCACTTAAAATATTATATTTTGTGTCCCCAAAGCTTTAACTCCTAAACTCACCCAGTTTTGCATGATAAGGTCCACATTGTCTACTGTTTCATCTACTATAAGAAGCTTTCTCATTGAACTACTGCTTTGTAGTTGTTGGAATAAATTTAGAAACATCCTGTTGTGCTGCAGTCAGTCTGACTCTGGATCGCCTTCATGTGTCAAAGCTGTAACCACTTTTAGCAACTGTCACCTCCTGTCTCCCAGGACCACCAGCCCCTAAGGCGATTCAGCGTTTTGCCTTTCCAGTATAGCCTTCCATGCATTCCTTTCTAGGGTTTTATCTCTGCTGGGTTCAGTGGGTTGTAGTGGAAGGAGGTGCTTTAAACTGGGAGTTTGATTTGTTTTGAACTTTCTCCTCACCATCCCTCCCCCAGCTTTCCTGTCATGTCAGTTTACTCGGTCGATTGATGTGTCTCGCTGTTTCTCCAAGCCTCCGTCCCTCCCTCCTTCCCTCTCCATCCGCAAATCTCCTAGTTTCTCTTCCATTTTCGTCTTCCTCTCGATTTCCCGCATCTCCCATTTAGGCCATCCTCTGCCCAGCCTCGGGTTTAAATGGGCTGCATGTTACTTGCATGCTTCCGCAGCTCTTTCTGCACGCGTGGGTGCTGAAGCGTGTGATCTCTCGACACAGAATCCCATCAGCGTCTCGGTCCGCTGAACGAAATAGTTTTTAATCTCACTTTTCGTTTTCTCGCAGTGCCAGCAGTACCATGTCCAGGCCAACGGGGGGCGTCGCCAACGATGTCACCCGCTTTCTGTCATCAGGCGTGGGGACGAGTTCTCCCACCGCCAACTCCTCGATGTTCTCCGCCGCCAGCCAGGCCGACTGGGCTGCCAAGAGGCTGGTGTGGGTGCCGTCGGAGAAGCATGGCTTTGAGGTGAGCTGTCATGGGAACACCCCGACTTTTCAGCCTGTTCTGTTTACCCGAAACATTAAATTTAATCCACGAGCATCATCTGGACCCTGACTCACTGTCTCATTTATTGCATCACCTCTCCATGTGTTAAAACACGCAGGGCATTGTGACAGAAAGACATCATTTCAGGGCTCAGAGCCATTTTATCCTTTTACAACTTGTCCCAACATTCTTTCTGTTCACTGTCTTAAGTTTAATCGTCTTGTAAATTATTTGCCCCAAGTCTGTTCCCTCGATTTACAGGTGTGTCAGACAGGTGACGTAAAGAAACACAGGGTGTGTGTGTGTGTGCTTTTGTCTTTATGTTAGGAGCTCTTTAATCCTTGTGACAATGCTCTAGTTTCTGCTTCATTCATTATTATTCTTATTGTTTCATTCTTTACTGGCACATTAACTATTATAAACAACTCAAAAGGCTCTTGATATAAAATAATGTTTTTCAGTTGTATCAACATTCTTTTGAGGATCACAGAGAGCATATTTTAGGATGTGACTCATGAATTCAATGCCCCGTCTCTGAGTGTCCCTCTCTCTGCTGGACTGGTTTCATAAAAAGCTCTATGAATAGAACAATACGCTCCTTCAGCGCCGTGATGTTAAGGAGGCCGGTGCAGACACTGACTTCATCTTACAGTCACGTTCTTAGTGATAAAAAAAAAAAACCAACAAATTACCACACAAACTTAGAGGAAAAGTCAGAAACGTTCACGTCATCATATAGTTTCATAATCGTGGCATGCTTTTTTCTACCATACTTTAGAGACACTGACTCATATTTTTATGTGTTATGCATTTTAAGTAGCAGAAATAGCAAAGCAATAGTCCTAAGACGGATTCACAGTAAGATCAGAAACAAGAAGAGAGCCCCTCTGCTCTGCCATCGTCCATTGTGTCATGATCACAATGAAATGTAGCTGTAATAAGCACACAGTGGCTACTTTACCAGGTACAACTGATCAGCTGCTTGGCAAAACAAATACTGAATAACTCTGCAACATCTCAGTGCATTTAGGTGTCTTGAAGTGATGAAGACGACTTGTTGAAGTTCAGCTGAGCATGAGAAAGTAACCCTGACTCTGAATGTGACTAAGGCTGAGACAATTAATCAGATTAATCATGATGAATCAATTGTTGAAATAATCATTAACTAATTTAGTAATCAAGTGATTGCTAACTAGAGCATGCAGACTAAAACATGCAATTTGCTAAAACAACACCACACCCAGAGAAGTAATTAAGCCAAAACTGTACAAAGACATATACAAATAAATATTTTCGACCTAGAACTTCTCAAGGTCCAGGTGATGCATAGTTTTAGCATCACCTGATTCAAATTCTGTAAAAAAAATGGATGGAGTCTCACTGCAGAAGATTCCCCATGTCTGGCACAGATCACAGTGGTCAAGATGCTAAAGGTCACAGAGAGCATTAAAAACTGTCGTTGCAATACTGTAACATCGTCCCAATATGCAGCTGCATGATGCTGTCATGTCAGAATGGACCAGAATGTCTCAATGTTGAATCTGTGCCATGACAAATTAAGGCAGCTCTGTGGTCAAAAAGTTCTAGTTGGTGTACCTAATAAAGTGGCTGCTGCATATAGGTTCTTTTGTTCTGTGAAGATGAAGATTAGAGTATACTGGAGGGAAATGTCATAGGATAACCTTATTTTATCATTTCCATATTTGTTAAGGTGTGAAAAAATTTAAACCTGAGCTTGAAAAAATGTCTACATTTCCAAACTCCCATTTTTTAAAATTATCTAAAAGACAAAAATGTAAGTTTCAAAAGATAAGTTGGTTTTTACACTGATTTATATTTTGATGACATCTTTCATCTGTAATTTGTCACATCCACACTTTCGGCTCATTTATAATTTTGGTTTTGAGTTGCAGAGTTGCACAGTGGGACCACTGTTGCCTTACAAGAAGGTCCTCGGTTCGAATCCTGGCATGGAGTAACGCACAGATTCTCCCTGTGCATGTATGGGTTCTCTCTGGGTACTCCAACATCCCATCACAGCTTCAAAACACGACTGTTTGGTTATTGGGGCCCCTAGTGCTTAGATGTGTGTGCATGGTTGTTTGTCCTGTATGTCTGTGTGCTGTCTTGTGATGGACTGTCCAGGGTGAAACCCGCTTCAAACATATTGCTTTAGATACCAGACAAGATAATAATTTTATTTGATTTTTTTTAAAAATATTGTTACCACATATCACAAAATGTGATTTAAACGATTGAATGATTTGCAGATCATAACGATGATCAAACCCAACGTGGTAAATGTTTCAAAAATTTGTCTAAAATGTGCTAATTTGACATAATAAATATATAGGAACCTTTATTACAGTTTCTGTTATAATTCATATACATTTTGTATTTATTTTCTAACTAAAGCATCTTTTAGCTCATCCAAAGCTGATTAAGTTGCTAAACACTTTAAACTTACTATAAATTCACTGTCTTGTGTGATGTTTTAGGTGTCTCACATTACAATTAGGCATCATCTAATAACCCAAAATAGGCTAATATTAGGAAAACATGACATTTTGATATTATTGGTGAATAATATCACCAATTATATCAGTTTTATATGCAGTTTACTTTCTTTTCTTCCTTCACTTACTTTTCAACAGAGATTTTGATATTGCAGTGCATTGATGACAAATGGGGAAAATGTGTAGTTATGGTTCACACCATTCAGACGTGAATCATACTCATTATTAATAGATTTTTGAGAAAAATTGAAATTTAATTTGAATCATAAACACTAATTGTTCCCGTTACCTTTGTCAAATCCTTGAAACATAACAACAGTCAGCACAGTTTAGCAGTATTTTAGCTCAGACCGACGGATTTCCACAGATGAAGCAGCTCTCCAGTCCTGTTTGGGCTTCGCTGAATTTCATAAAGGCATGGCTTTTGCAATCTAATAATCCTTTAAAACAACTTTACTTTTAGGTATGATGACTCATCTTTATTTTTGTGCTTTCAAGTGAAACTATGAAGTTTGCTGTCAAAGGCGGATAGAAGAGCTGGAAGGAGCAAAAAAAAAAAAAACGAGCTGCTAAAATCCCCCAGAAATGTTGGAAAAAAGTCCAGAGAGCCTAAAGAGCTACTGATAATATCAACTTTTTAATGTTAAAACTGAAAATCGCTTGGTGGAAGGAAAATATAAAGAAACGTTTTAAAGTAACTTTTGCACTCATCATCTTATTTTCTTCTTTATCTTTTCCAGTCGGCCAGCATTCGGGAGGAGCGCGGCGACGAGGTGGAGGTGGAGCTCACAGACAGCCAGCGGAAGCTGACTCTGTCCAGGGAGGAGGTGCAGCGCATGAACCCACCGCGCTTCAGTAAGGTGGAGGACATGGCCGACCTCACCTGCCTCAACGAGGCCTCTGTGCTGCACAACCTCAGAGAGCGATACTACTCGGGCCTGATCTACGTGAGTGCATGAACGCTGCTCTGTGACGTTTACACCTGATGCACCGGAGCCAAGTTGCGTCGACTGTAACCGATGCGATCAGAGAGGAGCAGTAAGGAGTCGGCTTACAGAGACATTAGGATAATAACAAGGATGTTCTCCGTTTCTGTTCCATAACAGTGGCCAAAATGTAGTTAGGAGATAAGGGAGATGCAACAAACATTCATAAAATATGTATTATGACAGGATGTGCATTTAAAGCAGAATAATAATAAATGAATGTTACTAGATGTTAAAGATCCTTTTAATGTGATGAATAATTCAGAAACAGTTTGGAGATAACTGATGAGCAGACAGATTATTGATGTCCCTTAGTGAGGTGTGTAACAGTATGAGATAAGATACAATAGTGTGTATCAATCTTTTATGACTTTCACTGCAACTGGAATGTGTTATGAAAACATTACTGGCACCGATCTATCTCAAACTCACAGGCTGAACTTACTTCCTTATTTGTCAGGAATCGTCTCATTAAAGCATTGAACTGAGTCATTCATGTACTGCCTTACAAAAGTAGTTACAATTTGATCTTTGGCAAATTTTTTTCACATTATAGATAAGGATTTCAATATATATTTTGGGTGGATTTTATATGATAAATCAACAGTAGTTCATGCAGTTGGAACATGAATCTCTTGACAAGTTTCAAGTCTTTTGCAGCCTCCAAAAGATTTTTCTCCAGGATTGTTCTGTATTTAACTCAGTCCATCTTTTGCAATCAGCGTTGACCAACTTCCTTATTGCTGGTGAAGGAAATTATCATTACAGCATGATGCTGGCACCACCATGCTTCCCAGTGGGGGTGGCATATTCAGGTGGTAGTTTAATGTTAACCCCAGAAGTTCAGTTTTGGTCCCAGTAGTTCACTATTTACTTATTAGGTGACTTTCAAAGACAGTTGGTTGTTCTGTATTTCATCAGAGCGATCAGAGTTAATTGGCATCATTTTTTTTCACTTCACATCAATGTTATGTTGGTCTGTCACATAAACATCCAATAAATTACACAAAGGTTTGAGGGAACATTTAGTTTCCTAAGTTCTTTTGTAAGGCACTGCACAGATTGAAAATAATTGCTTAATGTGATAGTTTTGAACTTCATGCTTGTGAAATAGTGACCAAACTGGTAGGAGATGCTGAGCGTCTCATGTTGGGAGCAGAATGCTTCCTTCTGGAAGGTTCTCGTGTTTTGACCGTACAAAAGCTTAAAGCTGGAGGGAATAAGCCAAAAAAACATCTCGTCACTGAAAGAGTGACTTTTCAGTAACAAAAGTATTTGTTTGCTTTCCATGAAAGGCAAATTTCTTGGCAGAAACTCAACATGCTATATTTCTAAGTTTTTTCTGTTTATTAAGTAAATGTTGTCTTGGTCAAACTTTTACGTTTGAGCAACGTAAACTAGACATTTCTCTGGGTTTAACATGCAGCGTAACCCTCTCTGTCCTGTCGTCTTTCAGACGTATTCAGGGCTTTTCTGTGTGGTGGTGAACCCCTACAAAAACCTGCCCATCTACACAGAGTCCATCGTGGAGATGTATCGCGGCAAAAAGCGCCATGAGATGCCCCCGCACATCTACGCCATATCTGAGGCAGCCTACCGCAGCATGCTTCAAGGTAATCAACACACTGCGTGACCTGTGACTGACTCCTCGGTCCGTTTTGTTGCACGATATCCTCCGTGATCTTTGATCGCTTGGCCTCAACATGAATGCTATTTCAAGGCGTGGTTGATTCTTGACTTGTGGTTCATTATCAAGACCTTTTAAAATTTAAAATAAACACGTGAGAGGATTTTCACGACTGCAGTGTTGAAGTGCAACACTCCCACCTATTAAAACCTGGATCTTGTGATTCGATTGTACATTTGATGTGGTGAGCATTTTGTAACTCTACACGACTGGCTTTCCCCCCCCCTGCCCTGCTTGTCATGTTGATTTTGCGAAACGAGACGGAGAGAATTCCCAGCAACCGCTCAAATGCAGTTAAGGGTTTATTGTGCAATGCCTCTGCATGTCTAGCTGACATAATGGGACAGGACCGATGAGGCTCTGAGGCTTCAGTTGCCCTCCCTAAGGGGGTCGGGGGTGGCAACAGCTGTAGGAGTGTTACTACAGAGTTTAAACCTGTAGGACCAGTATGAATTCCTGCTAACTGAACGCGTGAGAATCTGCAAAAGCAAACAGCTCCGACGTCTCAAACGGTGTCCACCCACTGACTGCCAGCGCTGAGTGCAATACGGCTGCCTGGAGAGACCAGTTGAGCTGGTGAGCGGCTTGTCTGTCCCAGCGCTGTCATGTTAATGAGTGACTGGAACCAGAGTGTTAAATACAGAAACATCTGCTCAAAATCAGAAAGTGAAAGAAGTGCAAAATGATTTAGTTTTTAATGTCTAGGTAAATTCAACCTCAGATAGTTCATAAAATATGACTTGTTTGTTCATGTTGCTGTTTATTTAACTGTGCTTCTCTCTCACAGACAGAGAAGATCAGTCAATCCTTTGCACGTGAGTAACCTTCACTCAGCCTCCAGCTTGTCTCTCTGTGTTAATTCTCATTTCCCGAAACAAGGAGCATGCCTCTCGTCGTCTGACTATCAGCATGGGAGTGTCTGTCTCATTTCATATTTGGATTTGACTCCTTCAAAATCCGGACCATACATTTCTAATTATTTTCATTCAAGCTACACACAGGCATTATATCTGAAGCAGTTGTTCTTTTTCCTTCAGAATGCAACTTTAGTTTTGTAAAATCATTGTCATAAATCAAAAGGAAGTGAAGAAAAAATCACAAGTTTAACCTGAGGCATGTCATGCGAATTTAACTTTGAACTCCTCACTTGTCTGTCTTCATTCCTGTCATCCATGTCTCCCTGCCATAATCTTCCTGTCATTGTCAGATCCCTCAGTCTGCTGCCTCTTGATCTTTTTTCTGTCTCTACTTCCTTCAGTCAGTAGAGAGAGATCGTATCCTCCACCTGCTTTCTGTTCAAACCTGTGATTTATCACACTCTGCGTGACCTCTGTGTTTGTTGTTTTGTTAGGTCGCTTGTTCCTTTGTATTCTGTTCCTCTAAAGTTATACACCATTCATGCTTCAGGCTGTATGTTTAGGAATTAGCCAACAGTGGCATTTGCTGTGTTTGTTTGTTATACATATGCATGTGTGTGTTTGTGTTGCAGAGGTGAATCTGGAGCTGGGAAAACAGAAAACACCAAGAAAGTCATCCAGTATTTGGCTCACGTTGCCTCGTCTCATAAAGGTGGCACTTTGGGTAGAAATAAGGAAGCTGTACAGGTACGTTACCATAGAGACAGCCCATCCTTCAGCAGAGATTGGGATTTGGGTTTAGTTAGGGATTCCAGTACTGATCATTCAAAAACGCTTCAGTCTACAACTTGGGATTGTATCAAGGTCCTTCCATAACATTTTTTTACTGAATATGCATCAAATCTGAATATAAAAGCACTATTACAGAATACTGCTCTTTGATGCAAAAGATTCAGAAATTGTCTTAAGTAATCCAAAATTGTTTGGAATCCACTTTTTCTCAAGCTCATTAAATCAGATTATAGTTACAGATCTCTCTGAGTGGGAGTTCTTCTTTTTTCTGCATTTCCGTTTCATTATTTCCTACCCTCATTCCTTCTTGCGCTGGTTTCCTTTATTTTCTTCTCCCTCCTCTTTCCTCCTTTCTTGCCTCCATGTTCAGATGGATGGTTCTCGGTCCCTAACGAGAGGCAGCACTCTGGCGAACAGGGTGAGTTATCTCTGTCCTGCTGCCATTTTATCTGCCTTTGCTTCTGTCTGTCCTATTTTCTCCTTAATGAACCCCACAATGAGTCCAACTAACTTAAAACATGTTAATGCCACTGCCAATGTTGTTCCTTATTAACAGCGTAGCTTTCTTCTGTGTACTTTTTACCTGTTTTTGTTGTTTTGATTGTTGTCTTATTTGTCTTTTTTTTGTTTGTTTGTTTGTTTGTTTGTTCATCCCATCCACACTTTTACCCATCCATGAATGTTCCCTCCTTATTACACCTCATTTGTTTCCACAATTCACCAGAGTTTACAATATGTGAGTATAAACATATTCAGCTAATTGTCTCTTGGGAAAATCACATTCTGTACCTGATCTGAATCCTAAACAAAGTGAAAATCATGTTTGTGAATTTTTACTTTTACCCTGACTTTTACCTGGTTTTCTAGATTGCCATATATTTCTACAATCTTCCTTTTAACAGGGTTTTTGTGTGGTTTTACTTTTGCTTACTAAAGCCTCGTGTACGTGTCGGGCTGAGCTTTTTCTGCTGAAGATTTCCATGACTTTTGTAGCTGCACAGCATGTGTGAAAGAGTGTGGATTTGGGTGTGTGAATGGGTGTGGGTGAGATGCACATACTTCCATTTTCTGTTTGCTCTGTTTTCTCAGTGTTTTTTCTGCCTTTGATGTTGATTGGTCTGCACATCCTGAGTATCTTTAAAGCATAAGCGCTCTGTGCAGCAAGGCTCTTTTAATTCCCATCTTTTGCTGCTGCATCAACGGCTGCTGCTGCATTGGCAACACATCAACTGCAGTAATGCATTGCAGCTTGTTTGAATCTTCCAGAATACAGCTTCTGTTTCTCCGCTGCAGCCAGATCGCTCTTCTCAACCTTCTAGGTTGTCAAACTTCAATCCTCTAGGGCCAGAGTCCTGAAAGGTTAAGATGTGTCTCTGCTTCCAAACACCTGAATTAGATAATTAGGGTTTTAGCTGAAGTCTGTAGTTTTTGATTCAGGTGTGTTGAATCAGTCACATCCAGAACTTGCACGATACTGGCCCTTGAAAAATGGAGTCTCCCCCATTATCAAGCTTGATAAGTGCTCTTTTTCTTGATTGCTAATTAAATTAAGAGCAGTACATGCCTTTGGTTTGAGAATCATTTGTTCTTTTGTCTCAAAGTGATTTGGCGTAGATGCCATTTTCTTTGCAAAATGCACCAGTTTGTGTCTTTGTGCCATAGCAATTTTTTTTGTTAGCATCACAAATTAGTGCAGTGCCTTGCAGTATTCTTCCCCAAGAGCCTTTTCACATTTTGTCACATTACAACCACAAAGTTTAGTGTATTTCATTGGCATTTTATGTAATAGACCAACACAAAGTGGTGCATGCACTGTATGAAAGTGAAAGGAAAATGACACATGGTTTTTAAAACTCGCATGCATTTTTATTCAGAAATCTTTACTGTTATTCCCCTTAAGAGCAAACCTATCCAGATGTAGAGGTTCTCTTAAGCTGCTTTCCAGCAGTGTTACATTTGAACATCTCACACAGAACTGTTTAATTCATAGTCCAAAAATCAAATCCAGCTGCAAAAATCCACAGCCCAGGTGGGAGAATCTGTAAATAAGACAAATAAAATGGCAATGCCAAACTATCTGTCTAGTGGAAAACTAGCCCTGAGCGCACCAACCCAACAGTGAAACATGCAGATCGGAAGATCATGCTTATGTTGAGCAGTGATTCAAAAGATGGTCAGAGTTGGTGAGAAGATGGACAGGATGTAGATTTACAATCCTAACCACACTGTAGTGGAGTGGTTAAAATAGTTTGATTGTTAGAATGGCCCAGTCAAAGTAAGATCTAAATTCATTTAGTATTTTTCAGAGAAGAATGGGCAGAAATGTCTATTTCTACAAAGTTTTGATACAGGGGGCTAAATACAAATGCACACCACACTTTTCAGATTTGAATGAGTAAAAAAATGTTAAGCATGCCAACAATTTTCCTTCTACTTCACAGTTATGTGCAACTTTGTATTCTTTTATCTAATAAAATATGTGTTTGTCTTCGTAACACAAGAATATGTAAACAAATCAAGACATGGGAATACTTTTGAAAGGCACCGTTGTTTAAATTTTTTATTTATAGTGGAAAGGCTCTACAGGAGCTACCATGTTTTTTGGGTTTATTTTTTGCTGCTTTGAAGCTGATCAGATCTGTCCGTGTTTCTCAGGGTGAGCTGGAGAGACAGCTGCTGCAGGCCAACCCCATACTGGAGGCCTTTGGAAACGCTAAGACTGTTAAAAACGACAACTCCTCTAGATTTGTAAGATCTGTCTTTGGACAAACAAGAAATGTTGCACCGTTAGCATGCATCTTAAAACTGCTCTAACCTGCACCATCGTCTCTTTCAGGGTAAATTCATCCGCATTAACTTTGATGTGGCAGGGTATATTGTCGGTGCCAACATTGAGACCTGTATCCTGACTTGTTTTGGATGTAAAATTGAAATGCATTGCTTTATCTATATGTGCGTGAAGGTTTGTAGCTCTCTAGAATCTCAATCTTTTTGGTTTTTACAACAAGCACATTATAAGTGTTTTTCTTGTTTGTTTTTTTTTAGTTTTATAGGATTCAGATTATTGTCTAGTATAGAAAATCCTGCAATTGCAACCCTGCTTTTCGCTGTTGGTGTCCCTAACAATAAAAATGTAGACCTCCTTGAAAAGTCTCGGGCCACCCGTCAGGCCAAGGACGAGAGGACCTTTCACATATTTTACCAGTTGCTTTGTGGAGCTTCTGAAGAAACTAGAGGTAAGGAAAAAGTGCATAGTTGCTAAATATAAGCCAGTTTTGTTTAATTTAAATGATTTTGTTTTTGGAATTGAATCTCTATTCTTTTCTGTTTCTCAGCGGACTTGCTTCTTGGAAGTGCAGATGACTATCGTTTCCTAAGCGGAGGCTCCATCCCTGTTCCTGGTCAGAGCGATGCAGAGAATTTCACACAGACCATGGACTCTGTGGCGATAATGGGCTTCACCCCCGAGGAGTCAGTGTGTAAGAAAGAGCCTGACAGAGAGCAAGGCTAGAAAATGTTTTATCTTGTTTGATTGCTTTTGTAAATTCTTCCTGCTCTCTCTATGTTGTGTCCCTCTCTTCCAGCCATGCTGAAGGTGATCTCTGCCGTGCTGCAGTTTGGAAACATTTCCTTCACAAAGGAGAAGAACCACGATCAGGCCTCCATGCCCGACAACACGGCTGCTCAGAAGCTGTGCCATCTGCTGGGCATCAACGTAATGGAGTTCACCCGCGCCATCCTCACACCGAAGATCAAAGTTGGGAGAGAGTACGTGCAGAAAGCTCAGACAAAAGAACAGGTGAGATTTTAAATGATATTTAATAATAGCAGGAAATGGAAGAAAAATGATACATGGTTTTTGAATTAACCAGTTGCAAGGTTGTTTTTTTTTATGTATGTTTTTACCTCAGTCAATGTTCTGCATGTTTTAAATGTGTTGCCACTTCAACACAATCCAGAATCAGCTTCTCAGCGTATCATCAAGCTCTGCAGGAGCCCATTTATGGAGAGCATCTGTTAACTCCAGTTTTAAAGTCTTGCCTTAGATTCTCAGTTAAATTTAGCTCTGCACTTTGGGCCATTTGAACACATGGATATGCTCTTACAAAGCATCCTATTGTGGCTCGTGCCGCATGGTTAGGGTGAGTGTGTCCTGCTGCAAGGTGAACATCTGCCTCAGTTTCAATCTAGTAGATTGTTCTCCAGTACTGCCCTGCATTTACTTCAAACCATTTTCATATATGAATCATATATGTATCTTGTTCTAGGCTGACTTTGCCATTGAAGCGCTGGCGAAGGCAACATATGAGCGTCTGTTCAGATGGCTGGTCCACAGGATCAACAGAGCCCTGGACCGCAGGCAGAGACAAGGAGCGTCCTTCATTGGCATCCTCGATATAGCCGGATTTGAGATCTTCCAGGTAAATTCATGTGATGATGCAGAAATGTCGAAGGACGATGTCAGATTTTCCTAGCACTGATTCTGATTGCAGATGGGAGCATCACAAGCAACCATTTTTGTTATAATTATACTACGATGCACAGGTTTTGGATGCCATCTCATGAATCCTTGTTTTGTTTCCTGTGCAGCTGAACTCCTTTGAGCAGCTTTGCATCAACTACACCAACGAGAAGCTGCAGCAGCTCTTCAACCACACCATGTTCATCCTGGAGCAGGAGGAGTACCAGAGAGAGGGCATCGAGTGGAACTTCATTGACTTCGGGCTCGACCTGCAGCCCTGCATTGACCTCATTGAGAGACCAGTACGTAGTAGCACAGCCCAAATTATATTTGTTTTTACAAAAAATACTTGCAGTATGAAGCATATAGTTATCAACAACTCTTTGAAGAATTTTGAATTCATTAGTTACAAAATTTCATTTCCTTGTGGGATCAATAAAGTGTTTTTGAATTTGAGTAAACCCATATTTAATACTTAAACTATCAATATTCTATCTATTTAATTTTAATTACACCAGATGAACAATCGTTATTTCTTTAAATTTGACCTAAAACCAAGACTAGCATAAAAAAAACATCAATTGACTAATATTAATCTTATATAATTTATCCAGTGAAAATTATCTGTTTATATGATACTTTGAACAGTTTTGTTTGCACATTGTCTAAGTTCAATTTTCAAATTATTCCAGTTTGACTCCACTTACTAATACACAAAAGTTATTTCTACTTGATCTGGATTTGCACATTTTAAACTCTGTTTTTCCCCTTATCTTATAAATTTGCTCCTTAGTCAGAAACAATGTTTTAATATTTTCCGGTGATTGCTTATTGTTGTCTTTTTAAAAGTATTTTTATACAATTTATTACACTAAATTGTAATAATTTAGATTTTAGTGTTTTCTAGATATCTCACCTTATAGGTTATACTTATTGCTCCTTTTTGTTATGTTTCCTGATAAAGTTAAGCAAGATGATCTTACTTATGCTTTCATTTGTCAGGCTCACCCACCTGGCGTTCTGGCGCTGTTGGATGAAGAGTGCTGGTTTCCCCGGGCAACGGACCGCACATTTGTGGAGAAACTCTGTTCCGAACAAGGCAACCATTCAAAGTTCTACAAATCAAAGCAGCCGCGTGGAGAAGCTGACTTCTCCATAATTCACTATGCAGGAAAGGTATATATGCTTCTTTCTTGTCCACATTTTCTATTATCAGTTCTGTTCCTTCACACTTGTTCTGCCACTGTGTGGCGTCCTGATCTACAGGTGGACTACAAGGCGAATGATTGGTTAATAAAGAACATGGATCCTCTGAACGACAACGTGGCGTCTCTTCTTCATCAGTCGTCAGATCATTTTGTGTCTGAACTCTGGAAGGAGGGTGAGACTAAACACTGCATAGAGCTTTGGGATTGTGGATTTCTGTATTTTTTATTTTTATTTTATTTTGCAATACAATAACAGAAAAATACTTTCATCCCCAGTCAGCCAATCACGTTTCAATTATTTTTCTGGTGAACAATGTATTAACTTTACTCCACTTCTCTTTACTCTTTTTTGTTTCCTCTTGTGTTCCTTCTCCTTCTCGTCCTCTACCCGTTTACTCTTCGGCCGTTTCCTCCTCTTCTCTTCCCTCGGCACTACTTTGGTGCCCACTTCTTCCTGTCCTTCTTGTCTCACCTCCAATGCTGTCCTGCTTCCTGCATCAGATATTCAAACTCTTCCTCGTGTGTACTTCTTTGACTCCTATGCCACTCTACAGACTAATGGCTCCGACAGTAGGTTTTATTTTTACCTCTTTTCTCCCAGTTTGTGTCGTTTTCTGGCTGCCCAGTTTGTGATTGTGGTGTGACGTTTATCGTTCTTTTCCCCGTCTTTTTCTTGTCAATATTAGTTTAGTTTGTGTGTGTGTGTGTGTGTGTGTGTGTGTGTGTGTGTGTGTGTGTG
>NW_006799973.1:270837-292471 GCF_000485575.1 Poecilia formosa
GTGTGTGTGTGTGTGTGCGGTGGCTTTCAGGAATGTACACATCCCTGATAAGTTCCAGGTTTTTGAGTCTTAAGGTGTTCGTCAGTCTCAAAAAATATTTGCACCCTTTTCAGTAAAAACTGTAAAAATGATTTGTTTGCATTACATCGATAAACCCCTTATTATGACAGCTGACCAAATTTTTGCAGGTTTCTGCTGGTATTTTGATGATTTGAAGTTGGAAGGTCTTCTGTCTATCACCCTAATCAGACCAAGTCAATAAAGGAAATATTGGTGAAATGAAAAGATTATTTAGCACCTACATATGTCCTGGGTGTCAATAATTTAAGTTTTAACCTTTTTACAGAGAAATTGTTTTAATCATTGGCAACCTCCCCTTTTAATTCCCCAGGATTAAGTAGGTAAATTTGACAAAGAAGTCTGAACTTTAGTTCAAGTTCATTCGATTCACTTTAATTAATGGCAGGTCTGAACTCGAGAAGACTGAACGTGAACTTAAAACCATTTAAAGGTGTGAGCATTCAGCCATTCGATTTCCCACTCATTGATTTGTGGGGTTTTCAGTTGAATTGTGCAGGAAAAATGTTTCATTAGAGGTGGAAGAAGTTTGTACAACTTTTCTGAAAAGTCTGGATATTTAACAACAATGTGTACATTTTTGAGAGTTGTAAATTTAGCATTTGACTTTTAGTACCTTTGCTGTGATTGTGGGATGTTGCCTTTGCGTTTGTACTGACGTTTGATTTCCTGTCATGCTGTGCAAGTAGAAGAGTGACAATATGTCTACAACTAGAAGCTTTTATTAAATTAATTTACCATCAGGCTGAAGGCAAAATTGATGCTTTCATTGTTTTCACAATCAGACAACAAAAACCTGAATTTACTCTGGCGAGACTTTATGTTGCAAATAGATCTGATTTCTTTTCCCTGTTTTTGAATTTAAATCAGTGGTTCTCTAAATTTCTACTTTTAACCCTTAAATAAATAACAGCAAGCAAATATGTTTCATGAATTGTATCCATTTATGGCCTGTGGTTTTGAAATCTTGTTAAAATTAATTCATTTAGGGATCCTGAGGGTAATTTTCAGAATCACTAATTTAAATGTTTTATTGGTCTGATTGTTGGTATTTTGTTTGTTTGGAAAGTTTAGGTCAGTATGAAATAGTTTTGCTGTTATTGCATCTGATAGTACCGAGCATACTTTCTGCTCCAGATTAAATGATTTCTCTTTCAATCTGGACCAAGATGATGATTTTTTTTTCTATTTTTTTATTGTTTGGTTTCCTTTATTCTCTCCTAAATTAATGGATCTGTTTAATAATTAACAAGAAGACACAAATAAGTATTAAGAGTTTCTACATTCCTCATTGTTGCCTGTGGAGACTTTCACAGAGTCAGGTCAAAACCAGAACAAATCACTTTTATGCAGACGTTGCATGCCTGTCTGAACAAGTCCAGAGCTAACAGGTTTAGCTTGACAGGCTGTATTAATGTGTGTCTTTCACCAACTGCTGTTAATACTTTTCTTTGGATCGATTTCAGCTACAAATCCACATAATTTCACTATTTGTGTCAACAGCAGCCTCTCCTGGCTTTGTTGCACGGTGTTACGAAACATTTACAGCGCCTTCCAAGCCTGCTTGCGTCCTCTTGCTAAAAATGTAAAAATGTAAAAATGTAGAAAACTTTAATGTAAATGAATAGTTTATAACCAGCAACATAAACGCATTCTGAAAAGTTTTATAAAATCAAATTCTTAATTTTTGGTCATTTGTTCACTGATCAAAACGCCAACATTATGAAATGTGCCAGTAAATGTCAATGGAGCCGGATCATGACAGCTGAATTCTGGAAAACTGAGACGCGGCTCTTTGCTCACATCCAGTCGACAGGATTGTGGGTCTGGACCAGGTGTCGACAGGAGAGAGCAGCGGATCCGTTCCGTTTGGAGCCGCTGGGCTGAAGACGAAGAAGGGGATGTTTCGGACCGTTGGTCAGCTCTACAAAGAGTCCCTGACCAAGCTGATGGCCACGCTCAGGAACACCAACCCCAACTTCCTGCGGTGCATTATCCCCAACCACGAGAAGAGGGTGAGACCTCCAGCTCCAGACCAGGCAGACAAAAGATGAGAGCAAGGAAAAATATCTGACCTTTCTTCTTCCTGCCTTACGTCTCCGCAGGCTGGCAAACTGGCACCGCACCTCGTTTTGGACCAGCTGAGGTGTAACGGCGTTCTGGAGGGAATCCGTATCTGCAGACAGGGTTTCCCCAACCGCATCCCATTCCAGGAGTTCAGACAGAGGTGTGGATTTATAACTCTCTGCGCCACAAGTTTTTAATCAACAAATTAAAAGCATTTCATCGCTGTCTGACGCTCTTTTCTCTTCCTCGCTCTCTCATCGCTTTCACATTTGTCTCCAGATACGAGATTCTTACTCCCAACGCTATTCCTCGCACCTTCATGGACGGCAAACAGGCGTCAGAGCTGATGGTAGGTGACATTTTACACACCAGAACCTCACAGGGAGGTGTGAGACAAGCTGACTGATGGCTGCTGTTGTCGTTCAGATCAATGCTTTGGAGCTGGATCCCAACCTGTACAGGGTGGGTCAGAGTAAAGTCTTCTTCAGAGCCGGAGTCCTGGCTCACCTGGAGGAGGAGAGAGACCTGAAGATCACAGACACCATCATACGCTTCCAGAGCGCCTCCAGAGGGTTTCTGGCTCGCAAGTAAGGCTTTACCTTGCTGCACAGAAAGCAGAAAGAGATTTTAACATGATTAATTAATCTGATTTGGCTAAAAAATTTAATCTTGTGTGCTAAAATAAAAGAAATTACTCACAACGCAAGCAAACTGGTCCCTTAAATGATGACTTTGATTCCTTGAGGGTGTTAATTTATTTTATTTTTTACATTACTATATACCATAGACAGTTTACTGGATATATTAATATTACAGAACATAGTTTCACATATGGCTGAGTGAAATGACTTGAAAGTTAAATCTGATTTTTTTTCACATCAGATCTGATTTCTGATGTTTTTTGTCTGACTTTTCTAAAAAATAAATATTTTCAAAAAGTGGCTTTTGTAATCCCTTCTGTGAGTTGTATGACATAGTATTAGGGTCAGGTTACGAGAAATATTGCTTAATTATGAGGAGATCGTCTTTTACTAGAAGAACATCTTAAAATTACCAAAAGAAAATGTTTTAATGAGAAAAAAATTTGATAATTTTTTTTTTTTTGCTATTTTTTGTGTTTTCATAAAATTACGATTTCATTCCCCTGATGTTAACACTTCTTGTAATGTTAACAGTTTATTCTACTGTCATATGACTTTATCCTCATATTACTACGAGTGTATTCATGTAACTTTATGAATTTATTCTCGTTAAAAAACAAAAAAAAAAAACATAGCCCGATCGTTATATTTTGCTGTAGAGTTGACCTGAATTCAAAATCCAAACAAAAAAGAATTTGTTAAAACGCTTTTCAAGCAAGATGGCGTCCTTGGGCACGAACTATGGAAACTCAAGGAGCGGATTGGTGAAAAAAATCCATATTCTGTCTTCAAAAAACAAAACTTAAGTTAATCCAGTTCCACGTGTGAATATAAAGCTGATTTAAAGAGCTTGCCCCAAACTGGAGCACCTCACAAAACCTGGGAGATAATTAAGTCAAGTTTCTGTTTGTCAGAACCTGAATGTGGTGTGTTGCATTGCAGCAAGAAAGTTGTGGGTTCAAATCCCACCTGGGGATTTTCCACATAGCGTTTGCATGTGAAAACCTGTAAAAATCTTGCTTGATTATCTTTTCACGTGACTACAATGAGCTATTCCTGGTAAATGTGACACTAACACGTCAACATTAAGTAAATATTTGTCAGGAGGCGTGGTGGAGCACAGGTCAAAACATTTAGTCAGCTGTTGACTAATGGGCATTTACACCTAATAGTATGATTTAGATCCAGACTGATGGATGAGGAAGCCTCTCTATGATGGGTTTTGTGGTTGACTCTGGCTGTTTGTTCTTGTTTCAGGGCCTTTATGAAGAAGCAGCAGCAGCTGAGCGCTCTGAGGGTGATGCAGAGGAACTGTGCTGCGTACCTCAAACTCAGGAACTGGCAGTGGTGGCGGCTGTTTACAAAGGTGCACACAGATCACAGCTCAGACACGAGGCATTCAGAACACACTATACTCTGACATTATTATTAGATAATGCCATATTTCACTGCGTCTTGCTAAACCTACTTACGTGAATGTTAAATTGTTTACTTCATAAAAGTATTTGCTGTAAATCCGCAAATACACCCAGCACTTCTGCTGCTCATCACCGCCTTCTTTCTTCTTCAAAAGGCTTATGGTTAAATGACAAGTTTGGTTTGCATCCATGTCTGTCTGTGCAGCCGACCGCGCAGCAGCTGACCATAATTTTTACAGTGAAATCAACTAAATGAAAGCAATATTAGGTCACCTCCTGTCTGTTTTTGAAGAAGATTTAGTTAACACACACAACAGTTTGTTTTGATGGGACAACAGGGTGGGTAGTTGCCTGTAATTATATAATTGCTGTCAAAAATCTGGAGTTTGACTCAAGTTGTGGTTTGTGTTTGTGGCCACCAGGTGAAGCCGTTGCTGCAGGTGACCCGCCAGGATGAGGAAATACAGGCCAGAGAGTCGGAGCTCCACAAGGCCAAGGAGAACCTCACCCGAGTGGAGCAGGAATACTCTGAGCTGGACAGGAAGCACGCTCAGGTGCAAACAGACCTCCTCTTTGTTTCTACTCTGGTCTGAAAGTTTACTTTCCACCGTGACTCACTCCTCACTCATCACTCATACTCCCACTCCTCTAGCTGATAGAGGAAAAGGCGGTGTTGGCCGACCAGCTGCAGGCAGAGGCAGAGCTCTTTGCAGAGGCGGAGGAGATGCGGGCCAGGTTAGCCAGCCGGAAACAGGAGCTGGAGGAGGTTCTGAGCGAAATGGAGAGCCGGCTGGTGGAGGAGGAGGAGAGGGGAGCGCAGCTGGGCAATGAGAAGAAGAGGTTGCAGCAGAATGTACAGGTAATAGATGTGCAACTACAGTCCTCTGAAGAAACAATCAGTGGATGCTGGGCAGGATGATTAAACAGACCTGGTGTCTGTTCAGGACCTGGAGGAGCAGCTAGAGGAGGAGGAAGGTGCCAGACAGCGCCTCCTGCTGGAGAAGGTTACCTTGGAGACCAAAGTGAAGAGTCTGGAGGCAGACCTCCTGACTGCCGTGGAGCAGAGAGACCGACTCAGCAAGGTCAGCTTCACATTACACTGGAGGCTATGTACTTAGCGCATTTAAGATGTCCGTCTCAGTGTAAACAAAATGCTAATAAAAACAAACTTTACAGGCTACCTCATATGCAAAATTCACTTTTTGCACATTTTTATACTTCCATTTGGGTTTCAATAGCTTCTAAAAACAGTAAAGTCCCTAAAAAGCCATCAATAACTTAATAATTTTGATGTCTGGAAAATGAACTGTTTCAAAATCCTCCCGATTGTTGAATCACTGGCCCATTACCTATCAACCCAAGTTCCAGCACATTTGGTCAGATGGGTTTAATGGCTTGAGCTGTAAAATGAGTTTTCTTGTTAACTTACCACCCAGAAACCACTTCCTGCATTCTTGTTGGTTGTACTGGAAGCACCACTTCTGCTTTTCAAAGACGTAAGGTTGTATAATTGTGCATCTGTTTGCAGCAACGTAAACCCTGACTTAGGAGGGCATGGCCATCAGCAGCTTATTTGGATTTAAAGTGACAAGAAGAAGAAAAACAGCTCATTCTGAAAGGAGCTCAAAATAGGCAGAACTGACCAGACTGAAATCTCATTATCTAAGAATTATTTTGTGCAAAATAATGTATGTTTTGTATAGCCAATAGATCCATTCTAACCTTTCTGAGAAAGCTTAATAGGTCACTTTTCTGATGCAATTAGTAAAAATAAATTGTAATACCTGTAATAGTCACATGTGTTTATATGTAGATAGTTGTGTTTTCTCAAAATGGATCCCAAGAGAAAATGTATAAAGGAAAAAGTATTTAGACCATGAAAAACCTTCAAACTTTCATATTATTTCAATAAGTGTCATGTACATGTTCCTAACATTTTTCCTGATTGTGTCTGAGCAGGAGAAAAAGCTGCTGGAGGAACATTTGAGTGAAGTGACCGACCAACTCACTGAGGAGGAGGAGAAGACTAAAAGCCTTAACAAACTTAAGAACAAGCAGGAGGCCGTCATTGCTGATCTAGAAGGTAGATATCATCATCCGTTCCCATTGCTCCTTTGAGTCTAAAAGCAGACCTGTTGCTGTATGTTCAAGCACATTTTGAATCATGCTGTTCCAGAACAGAAACATTTTATATCAGCCTTGTTATTGTTGGTACCATTTGGAGGTCAATACTCAATCAGTTGCTTAGTGATTCAAAAGTTGACCTTGCTTTGTGCCCCGTCTCTTTGCAGAACGTCTAAAACGTGAGGAGCAGGGCCGGCTAGAGCAGGAGAAGTGGAAGAGGAGGATGGAGAGCGACTCGTTGGAGGCCCAGGAGCAGCTGTCCGACCTGGGCATGCTGACCGCCGAGCTCAGAGGAACCCTGGCTCAGAAGGAGAAGGAGATCACTACCCTGCAGGGCCGGTGAGACTCAGCATAATAATAATACAAACATCCTGTGAGAAATTTTGAATAATTTTTATTTTCTATTAATTCTCTGTCAGGTTGGAGGAAGAAGGAGCGCGCCGTGCTGAAGCTCAGAGATCTCTGAGGGAGGCCTTGTCGCAAGTGTCTGAGCTAAAGGAGGAGGTGGAAAATGAACGAGGGATGAGGGAAAGAGCGGAGAAACAGAGGAGAGACCTGGGAGAGGAGCTGGAAGCTCTGAGAACCGAGCTGGAGGACACGCTGGACACCACGGCTACACAGCAAGAGCTCAGGTAAACACAGGCAAACTGGGACCTCTGAATACAAATTTAGTTAGTTTAGCATTTGGCAAATTGTGTCTTGAAAATATTTCACAGGGTTTGTCCTTGGAAAGGCCTGAAATTCATTTAGGTGTTTGTAAAGTGCCTGATTTCTGTATAAAGTCCTTGAAAGTTCCTGATATTCAAACCACACAGATTGGTAATAAAATGTAATCTTTTGTTAGATTAAAAACGTAAATTTAGGGCTGCAGTTGTGGCGTAGGCAGTAGAGTGCATAGTAATCCATGTAGAGAGACCTCTGTGATGCAGTTGGTGACAGGTTCAAGTCCCAGTCTGTTGACCTTTGCCCCACGTCTCCTCCCTTCTCTCACAACCCATCTTCCTGTCAATCTACTGAAAAATAAAGGCAACTAGAGCCAGAAAAAAATCCTTTAAAACAAAAAAAAGCCTAAATTTGGAAAGTCGTATTTACAGTTAAAATCAGATATTTTCACACACCTAATAAAAAGACACATGATATTTATTCCTCATTGTCTGAAGTTAAATCAGACAAAACCTCCCGTATTTTAGGTCAGTTAAAGTCACAGAAATTAATTTATGAGACCTAAAATTTTGTTACAATTCAAAATGTATTTTTCAGTTAATTTGTATTGTTTTTATCTCCAATGTGTGGTGCTAAAAAAGTTTGAAAACATACCTTGAAAAAGCTTGAAAAGTTCTTGAATTTTACTGCAGGAAAAGCGTACGAACCCTGTTTTTAGTAAGGTGCTGCATGGGGATATCTTCACGCACAAGAAGTGCATGAAAAATGCAAAAATCAGTAGACACAACAGGTGTCCAGTAGATTAGCATATATGCATTCATGTGCAGAGGAAAGAAACGAGGAAATGTTTTCTGTTTTTCCGTATTGAGAGCCTTAAAAGGGAAAATGTCCAGACTTTTTGCACAGTAAATTACTACTCGCTATTGTCAACAATCCTACCTGTCCACAGATCTCGGCGGGAGGCGGAGCTAAACGAGCTGCAGCGATGTGTTGAAGAGGAGACGCGTCGCCACGAGGCCCAGCTCTCGGAGCTCAGGATCAAACACAGCGCAGCCATAGACAACCTGCAGGAGCAACTGGACAACAGCAAGAGGGTACAGGAAACACACACACATCAACATATCCATATGTAAACGTGCACTGGTACCAGAGACGAGTAGTAATTAGTTACATTTACTTGAGTATAACAACTTTTATTAAAAATGTACTTTTAAAAGTGTTTTTACGATGCTTACTTTTTACTTTTACTTGAGTCATTTTATTATGAAGTACATCTGCTCTTACTTGAGTAAAGTTTCTGGATACACTACCCGCTGTCTTAACCAGAAATTCACCAGACACAAACCTGCAGTCTTTGTTAAAGTTGCATAAGTTTTAAATTGAAAGAAATTGATTTTGAAAAATGTTTCTATTGCCTGATTTAGTTATTTTGTAATTATACTACTTATATGAATCATTTTCATTTTGGTCTTTAAGATACCAAAATTTCCACATAACTTTATATTTTTATCTGTCTGATGATGTAATTTTTAAATACTGACTCAGTACTTCACAAAACATTTTCTACTCTTACTTCATTCATTTCTTGGACAGTTACTTTTCACTTTAACTTGAGTAAAAATATGTTGAAGTAGTGCTACTTGAGTACAATCTTTGGCTCCTCTAGCCGCCTCTGATCGTTGCCTGCTGTGGCGTCTCCTTCAGGCTCGTCAGTCCCTGGAGAAGGCCAAAGCTGTCCTGGAGGAGGAGCGGCAGAATTTGACCGAGGAAATCAAGAACCTCCAGACGAGCCGCTCGGAGAGCGAGCGAGGCCGGAAGAGGGCCGATAGTCAGCTGCAGGAGCTCAACGCTCGCCTGGCTCAGGCCGACAGGGAGCGCGAGGACAGGGAGGAGCGCATGCACAAGCTGCAGGTGCAGTAACACACCCGACACTGATGCTATGTGTTCATCTAATGTTTCCACTCTGTTCAGACACTTTTTGGGTGTTAGATGTTTGTTAATCCACATTAAAAACCAACTGTGTTTCTTTCAGTGTGAGATCGAAGGGTTGTCCGGCAATTTGTCTTCCTCTGACTCCAAATCTCTCCGGCTCGCTAAAGAAGTCTCCAGTCTGGAGAGTCAGCTGCATGATGCAAAGGTAAAGATCGTTTCACAGATATTTTTAGAGTAGAAATCTATTTTTAATTGCTAGTTATATAAAATATTTTGTTGTGAAAAAGTTCTCACATAGTTTGTGTTTGTCTTTTCTTGTGTGTTCAGGAGCTGCTCCAAGATGAGACCCGCCAGAAGATGGCTCTGGCCTCCAGGGTGCGAGCTCTGGAGGAGGAGAAGAACGGACTGATGGAAAGACTGGAGGAAGAAGAAGAAAGAGCCAAAGAGTTGAGCCGTCAGATACAAACACACAACCAGCAGGTAAAACAGTCGAAACAGTGACTCAAAAAATATCATTGTCAGAAAAATGCTGTGAAATTACTGGCAGGTTTGAAAAACAATAGAACAGATCTGATTTATTTAGAAAGGTCTTAATTTCTCTGATGAGGTTTGCTCCTTAGACTTTATGTTACATTTGCTATACTGATCTCTATGTTTTGTTGTGCAGCTTGCAGAGCTCCGTAAACAATCTGAGGAGGTGAGCACCGCCGTGGAAGCTGGAGAGGAGACGCGCAGGAAGCTCCAGAGAGAGCTGGACAGCGCCGTCCAAAAGGAGCGACAGAAGGAGGAGGAGAAGGAGCGAATCGAGAGGCAGAGGGAGCGTCTGAGGGAGGAGCTGGAGGACATGACCATCGCCCTGCAGAGAGAGAGGCAGAACTGCACAGCCCTCGAAAAGAGGCAGAAGAAATTTGACCAGGTGAGTGAAATGACACAGGCTTCAAAATGTAAACAAAGGTCATATTTATTTGACGTATTGCCACATCAGTAACCTCGTCCCTGTTGCCCTATCAGTGCCTGGCAGAGGAGAAAGGAGTGAGCGCTCGTCTTGCAGAAGAGAGGGACAGAGCAGAAGCAGACAGCCGGGAGAAGGAAACGAAATGTCTCTTCCTGTCTCGATCCCTGCAGGTAAACTAGTTCATCAAAACCACATAGTTCTCTGTGCTTTTATGATTTTAAGTGGCAAAATAACAAAATACGACCTTATTGTGAAGTAGAAGAGCAATAACACGTGGTTTCCCTTTTTTTTCTTTTGAAAATATAAATCTGAAAACTTTGATGAGCATTTTTATTAAGCTCCCTTTAATAAAATCTAATACAACAAGTTACCTTTAGGAGTCACAGTAAATAAAGTCAACATTTGTGTAATATATTCTCAATATAAAGAACATTAGCGAACAAACAGCATCATTAAGACAAGAAAACAACTTAAAACCACAAATACTTTTGCAAAAAGCTGAATATTTGTAACGTTTGATTCTATTGGTTGTTGCTATGGTTTTCCACATGTAGGAGGTGCAGGACCAGCGAGACGAGCTGGAGAGAGCCAACAAGCAGCTCCGTCTGGAAATGGAGCAACTCGTTAACCAGCAGGATGACGTCGGCAAAAATGTAGGAATCCGCCTCATGTTCACTTTGCTCAGGGTATCCATCAGTATCGCTCTCAGGGATTTACAGAGCTTTTTTTTTACCTGGCTGTAGGTTCACGAACTGGAACGCAGCAAGAGGAGCTTGGAATCAGAAGTTCAGAACCTGCGCACTCAGACGCAGGAGCTGGAGGAGGAGCTGAGTGAGGCGGAGAACTTGAGGCTGAGGCTGGAGGTCAACCTGCAGGCACTCAAGGCTCAGTTTGAAAGAGAGATAAGCAACAACGAGGAGAAGGGAGAAGAGAAGAGGAGAGCGCTCAGCAAGCAGGTACAGAGGAGGAGGGAGCAGAGCACTGGCATGGCTTTTTATCCCTGTTTTCATTTCCTCTAACTTTTTCTGAAACCAGGTGAAAGAGCTGGAGATCCACTTGGAAGAGGAGCGGACTCAGCGCTCGCAGGCCGTAGCGGCCAAGAAGCAGCTTGAGGCGGAGCTGCAAGAAGCCGAGGCACAACTAGAGGCAGCCAGCCGCGGCAAAGAGGATTCTGTCAAGCAGCTCCGCAGGCTGCAGGTGAAAATCCTTCCACAGGCCAATCGAAACCTCTGTACAGGTCAACATACGTGAGTTTAAATCGCCATTTTCTGTTCAACCCAGGGGCAAATGAAGGAGATTCTTCGCGAGCTAGATGAGACCAAGTTATCCAAAGATGAAGTGGTTGCACAGTCGAAAGATGCCGACAAGAAAATACAAACACTGGAAGCAGAAGTGCTGCATCTCACAGAGGTACGTTGATTTGTTTCAGAGTATAAAATATGGACGTCACAGACTTTTTAAAGAGCTTTGAGACTTTGATCCAAAACAAAACAAAAACAATCTGTGAGAGAACTTCAGGAAGCCTTTAGGAAACAAATAAGCAACACAAGTTCAAAAGGTTTCACAAACATCTGGCTGATGTTTACTAAATGCTAGAAAACTTAGCAAACACATTTGTTTTTTGATACTTTCTTCGATTCATTTGAACAGGAAGGTCATTTACCTTAACGTGATTTGTTTGGATTATTGTTTCAGTGTAATTAATATTTATTATTACTAATGGATCAATGGCTTATTGATCTGTATAGTTGAAGTAAAGGTTGGCTTATATTTCATACAATAAGCAATGTTATTGAAAGTGGGGGATTTTTTTAGTTAAATACTATCACAAGACTTTATTATTAACAGTAATAAATGATAAAATAGTGTTTTTATCTCCAAAAGTTTTAAATCTTACCTTGAAAAGAGCTTTTATTTCACTGTGGGGAAACATAAGTCCTGATGTTTGGATTTCCTGTCTGCATCCTGGTGTTTGTGCAGGAGCTGGCTGTATCGGACAGACAGAGGAGGCAGGCGCAGCAGGAGAGAGATGAGATGTCAGAGGAGATGGTCTCCAGCAGCTCTGGAAAGTTAGTAGTTCACATTTTTTACATCCTATCCATTCAGTTCTGCCTTTGTCTTGGTTCTCCTGAGATTTCCTGTTGTTCCAGGAACGTTCTGTTTGACGAAAAGAGGAGGCTAGAGGTTCGAGTCACCCAGCTGGAGGAGGACCTGGAGGAGGAGCAGGCGAACTCTGAACTGCTGATGGAAAGGCAAAGGAAGACGGCTCTGCAGGTGCGATGAGCGAACTCGGATTCATTAATCTCTCTAGCAACGTCTTTAAACTCGCCCTAATGGCCGCTCTGCTCCGGCTGCAGGTGGAGACGCTGACTGTGCAGCTGCAGGGGGAGAGGACTCTGGCCCAGAAGGCCGAGTCATCCCGAGAGCAGCTGGAGAAGCAGAACAAGGAGCTGAAGGCCCGACTGGAGGAGCTGGAGGGAGCAGTGAGGGGCAAACACAAGCTCAGCGTCGCCGCCCTGGAGGCTAAGATTGACACCATGGAGGAGCAGCTGGAGCAAGAGAGACAGTGAGGAAATCAAATACATATTTTACAGGAATAAATGTGTCTTTAGTGCAGTTAAACACACATTTAACTGGAGTAATGGATTTAACTGGCTAAATAAAAGGAGGGAAACACATTTTAATGTTGTTACTTTAAATAACTTTTGAAATGTATACCTGAAAACAGAGGGGGAAATTATCCCATGTTAGAACATATTTATATAAAATCACAAATGGAATAATTACTGGTATGAAATAGTTTAAGACAATAGTTCCTTAATATTGATTTTAAAAAGTACTAGTTCACTTAGCAAAACATTTTTCTCATGTTTTAAGTAAAAATATCTGCAAGTTGAACTTAAAGGAATTATTGACTTAAAACAAGGACCTTTATCGAACTGAAATGTTACTTGTAAGTTAGTTTTGTCATATTTCACGTGCACTCAGATATTTGTATTAGAAATTAGACAAGAAAAACTTGATAAGATTTTGTGTTTTTGCAGTGAAGAGGTCTAAGGTCACTTTCTAATCAGGCTTCAGCCACTTCCAGTTTTTGAAACTGGACTCCCCACTGAGAGAGGGGAGACATAACAACATGTTTAAAAAAGAAATAATAGCATTGCCCCCTAAACAAGTGTTTTTATTGCTTTCATTCAAGTGTAGGCACTGCCTGTGTTGAGCTAGGAAACCTGCTTACAGCTAAGAATAGAGAGATCAGACTCTTTGCTGTCATGCACACTGAGTGATTCACTGTCTGAGAGCTAGTGTCAGCTTTACAAATTATGTTTCTACAAACTGTGCTGCGGTAGAGATGGGAGGCATTTCACTGGCTCCAACCAAGAAATGTTATAAGAGGACACTAAGTGCCATCCTGCCCAGAAGGGTTTGCGCAAAGATTTAACAGTGAGGGTAACAATAATTGTTCCACAGATAATTTTTTTAATGAGGACCTCTTATACAAAATTCACATTTTAAACATTTTCATGCTTCCATTTTGGTATCAACTGCCTCTAAAAACAGACCAAGTAGTAAAAAAAAAAAGAACACCCACTCTTTTTTTGGCAATAAGTCCATGTTTTTTGTTTTTGTCTGAAAAATGAGCCGCTTCCAAAACGTCACAAATCAACATGCGCTGCCCCTTATGTAGCCCGTTACTTAGCAACCAAAGCTGAGCTCCCGCAGCTGGTTTTACCGCTGTATGTGCTGCACAATGGCTGCTGGGACAAAAAAACAAAACAAAACACTTGCTTCATTCTTGTTGGCTGTGCAGGAGGCTCTACTTCTGCTTTTCAAAGAAGCAGAAGTCTGTTTGCAGCCATTGTCACGTAGGAGTGTAACCATTGAGTTGGGGGGGCGTGGCCAGCGGCAGCTTATTTGAGTTTAAAGTTACAAGAAAACAGCTCATTCTGAAAGAACTGACCAGAAATCTCATGATCAAAGTTTGTTTTTTAAAAGCCCAGAGATCTATGCTAACCTAGATAATAGGTTAAAAGATCACATTTAAAAAAAATTTGTCCAAACAGTATTTTCCCCCAAAATGCAATACAGGATGGATTTAACTTTTCTTTGCTAGACTTTTATGTTTTCTGTCAATGAAAACATAATCTATTAATAACATGCACCAAATCAGCAACTTTCAGGTTTTGTCCAGCTTCAGAAGGCAGGATTTTATCACGATCATCTTAGATTAATTAAATCAATCACAACATTTCCAAATCCCACAGAGAGAGAGCCATTGCCAACAAACTGACGCGGAAGACGGAGAAGAAGCTGAAGGAGGCGATGATGCAAGCAGAAGACGAGCGGAGACACGCAGACCAGTACAGAGAGCAGGTGAGCAGTCAGAGAGACGCAGAGCTTCACATGATGACTTCCTCTGGCTTACTGAGGTCATCTGAACAAAAAGAGAAAAATCCTCCCCAAATAGAGAGGACTTATCCGTCTCAGTCCACGCTAATCCTAATGCTGTCCTGGCATCTGTTTGGTCTCTGTGGAGTGAGACTTCTGTCCTCCCACTGGAAGCTAAATCCCTCACCCACAGCAGAAACACGCACTCTCCTCCCAAAACATCATCAGGCAGTAATCCACCAGGTTTAATCAGATTTCTGATCCCAATCAGTCCTGTCCTTCCCAGACTAATCTCCTGCTTCCTGGGAGGAGGGGGTAAATAAATAAAGATTTCTCGTCTCATTGTCACCTCAACCTCTGAACCCGACCTTCTACTGCAGCTGGATAAGTCGATGGTTCGCCTGAAGCAGCTGAAGCGGCAGCTGGAGGAGGTGGAGGAGGAAAACTCCCGCTCCAACGCTCAGAAGAGGAAGCTGCAGAGGGAGCTGGAGGAGCTCACTGACAGCAGCCAGACGATGACGCGGGAGATCTCCTCGCTCCGCACCCAGCTCAGGTGAGCAACATCATCCATCTTCTGTTTTCACCTAACCTGATCATCGTTTTTTTGTTGTTGTTGTTTTGTTTTTTCTTTCTTTAACACCCTGCTAACTCCATATGATTTGTTTTGCTTTACTCTTTTGTTGCATCCATTTGCGTCCGCCTAACACTGACACATTACCCCATCTGTCTGCGTCCCAACACTCAGCGTCCCCGACTGGAGAGCAGAGAACTAGGTCAATGTGTGTGGTACGTTTTGAGAATCTGTGTTTGTCTCTGTGCTGTCATCTGAAGTGCCTCAGAGGGGCGGCGTGTTGGATTTAGGCAGATTCATGTCTTCAGAAGGACAAAGACGTCTTGAAATCCAACACACTGCTTCGCCTGTGTCCACCTCATCGACTGTTTGTTTGCAGCAAAAGTATTCGTGCCTGTTGGATCTGTCTTTCAAAGATTTTCCTTGAACTTTGGCTGATTTCTTCCGATTATCTTCAGTGTGTGCTTAAAAGTAAAATGAAGAAATGAGAGACAGAAGAAGAAAAGTCACACTTAGAAAAATATTATTTTATTCATCAATTATTCTGACGATTAACTAGATACAAAAAATTGGCATAGTTACAGATTTCTCATGTAACCATTTAAGTTTATTTTAAACAAATAATTCAATTCTTTTTCTTAAATAATAAAATAAACATTGTTGCACCTAAAGTTCAACAACATCACATTCCTTTAGTAAACACTTCATCATTTGTAGCAAAGAATGAATCTGCAACTAAGAAAACGGTTAGCATCAACAATTCAGCCCTTTCTGCTTCACTTATCAATACTGTGTATCTGTTGAATATTTAGATTAACTGATTAATTACTGAATAACAAATGTTGATTAAAAGGAGATTTTTCTTTTTACCGAATTTGAATCAGGTGAAGCTAAAACTCGGAGGAGACCTGGGTAGAACATATTCACAAAGGTTTTTTATCTTAAACATAAAATACAGACATTTTGTGAATTTTGGCTTAATTTCTGCTCTGAGTTAGTTGTTCTTTCAGCAAATCATCTTTTTTTGAATTCATATAGTCAAGTTAACAATTATTCAGTCACTAAATTAGCTGACGATTTTTTAAGTAATTGATTCATCATAACTAATAATTTCAGACCTAATGTGAAGTCATTCTCTGTCTAGTTGTCCTGTACGTTTGTAGCTCTTACCTTAAATTTATTGGGTTTTTTATGGATTACTTCATAGCTCAGGTCAACACTTTAACAAACAAACATGGTTCTGAAATAATAAGAAGAAAAGCACACACACACACACACACACACACACAAAAAAGCAGCCAAAGTCCAAAGAAAAATAATTACTAGTTCAGAAAGGCCTTCTTCACAGTGTAACAAATTGTCTGATAATTATTTTATTATTTCAGCTGGCTAAATGCAGGGCTTGTTGTGAGCGTCTCCCTTGTCTTCCAGGCGTGCTCCTCTGCCGCTGTCGATGCGAGGGCGCAGAGCGCTGGTGGACGACCTCTCGCTGGAGAACTCCGACTCGGAGGAGCTCCCCGCCTCCCCCACCCCGACCCCCGGACTCCCACAGAGCCTGACCCCGTCCTCGGAGCAAAGCCTGGACCCGCCTCCACCGTACAGCGTCAACAACGCGGAGTGACGCTCGCAGTGACTCAGACGCAGCCTCGAACACTCAGGGGTGGAGGAGCGACACGCACATAACAGCTCTAGTTTTAAATCAAAGTCATACAGGATGGGTGTAAGTGGTGCTACAACTATGTGCCGATGCTTCTTCTTTCTCAGCTAATTCAGTAAAAATAGATTTTTTTTTTATTTTTTTTTTATGTAAGATAACACAGACGAGCAATTTCTAACCATGAAACTGAAAAACTCCTGGTTTTAAATGGAAAATAAGTTATTATCTGCTAATTTCATGACAGTTTCAGGACACAGAGAGCAGACTTAATAAGTTAATGTCTTTTCCATAAGTAGATGTTTCCAAGCCATGTGGGGTTTGACTGTATGGATCTGACTTGAAGTTCTGCTCAGGCTGAAAACGACAATCTAGCACGACGTAAAATAGCCAATAAGAACAAGATCAACCACGTTTAAATTATAACAAGAGCAATATTTCTCTAAATAACCTGTAAGATGGTTGGATGCATCAATTCTCCTGCCATCAGGCATGACTTGGTGATTCTTCTTAGATTAGAAAGTGTTTGTTGTTGGATGTGGCGGAGGGTCGGGGTAGTTTCTTTAACTTAAGTCTTAACATATTGCTTCTATAATTTAAATCCAACATGAATTTATGCTGCTTGGGGCTCAGTATTGTGTGAGTCTGGTTATTTCTGCGCCTGCAGGACGTGCATGGGAGATTTATCACTGCTGTTGAAAGAGAAAAAAAAATATGACAAAAAAGAGCCAGAAACACCCTGTGGAGAACCCTGTTATTTCATCTTTTTATTTATCCGAAGCGGCACATCAGCTTTCTTATCAGTGTCTGATACAGACACTGCTTTGTTTTGTTTTTTTTGTTTTTTTTTTGTACGTCTGTCTTGACTGCACTGATGATGAGCTGTGTAAACAAAGCTTTTGTGTTTAACCAAACGGCGGGCGTACGGATGAGAAAAGGGACTTAAATTTGTAGTAAACATAGAGTAGCAGTAGAACGAAGCAGAGGGAGGGCGGGCCGGGGCGGGGCGGGGCGACCGTAGACTTTTCATATGCTTGTAGTGTTAGGTTTAAACAAAACGACGACGGAGGCACTGACAAATGAATTTTTATTAAGCTGTTTTTTTACTTTATCTACTGAGATCAATATTATCTGTGTGGGTCAAACCGAACACACTCTGCTGTGAAACCGGGTTTGAAACGCGCGTCTCTTCAGATTGTTTCCATGTATTTGTTTTTACTAAATGAGGGGTTTTTTGCACTTGTTTGCCTGATAGGAACCAGTTCCGCCTGTAAAAGCTAGATGGCATATTCCCCTTTAAGCATATTCACATTTCCATGGTAAATAATGAGATCTGGGTCAATTCGCCCCCTCATTTTGCTCCTTATCTGTTGATGTTAAATACCTTTCTACAGTTTGCTGCCTTACAGATTTCTGCTTATTTTTGCTTTTTATCACACTTTAGGTATTGCAGATCATTAAATTAACTTGCTGCTAAATAAAAACAAGCATTTTACAAACTATTCAAGTTATTAAAACTAACCTGGAGCTACATGAAAAAGACATAACCAGCCTTTAGAGTGGATTACAGTATCATTGTCGGCAATATCGCCATCGCAACAAAATGCTTGGATGCAATATTTATATTTCACACATCATGCATTGATGCAGAGCATATAGATCATATATTTGAGCACCTGGATGGAATTAAACTCCTATAAAAACTTCATAAAGAGGCGCAGGATCATTGCAGTTGTATTGTCATTAAATATTCTCATGAAGTTTTGCAGCTATTTCCCAGTTGTTGAGTCATATGCAAGTGTGAAGACAAAGAGCTTTTCCACTGGAAAGTCAAGAAATCACTTAAAAATAACCATAGCACAGTAACACAAAGCGTGCTAAAAGATCCCAAAAAGCGTCTAAACTTAACCATCAGTTTATTTATCTCAGTAGTTGGGTATTTTGATGAATTATGTTGAGGGGAAAAAATACGATAAAAACGTTTAGCTGTTACATTTGATTAAAAAAGTGTTTCCTTTGAATTTGATACAGATTTCTCGATCCAAACATGGGAAAGCATGTGGTATGGTGAAGGAGCAAATTGACCCAGACGTACCAGCATAGCATAAAAACATAAATCCATTTAACTCAGCTGTAAATCAATATCTAGAAAAAGAAACGGAGGCTGAAATTTGCCATTTAAAACTCGATATCCACTAGATCTGGTGAAAAACTGAACTGAAGAGCAAAAACCTGTAGATTTACTTCCAGGTTGTGAATCAAAGACTCCTCCTAATTATTAGAACAATAAAAATAAAGTATTTATTTCCTGCTTAACTCAACTGGAACCAATGAAAACTTAAGATTGTGTTGCTTTGAATGTTTATTCTTTGTCAGTTTTAATGAAAAATGTTTACCACTGAGAAATCTCAAGGCCTCTGCAGTAGTTTTTTTTTCCTTCTGTTTACATTAATTCAGCAGCTGCATGTGCATCCATGTTTCCCCCTGTTTCACAGCAACAGGTGAAGTGGAAACAAAAATGTGTCACAACAACTTTAATTTCTCTTTTCTGAAAGTGTAGGTCTTTACTTTAGCAATATGCAAGCTGTTGTTTTTGTGTAAAAGTTGCACTTTACACACCACCAGTTGGGATAAAAATCAGGCATGAAGCCAAACGAGCTGAGATCACATGTCACAGTGATGCAATCTGTCTGAAAGCGGCGACTTTGATCAAACAGGTTCAAAACGCTAAAATGAGACGAGACGAGTCCTGGTCACCTGTAGCAAGAAATGAGGCCGGAGCTCTTCTGAGGTGTTTTTGATTTTTTATTTTTTTTTTCCTGAGTGTTTGTTTATGGCTACTGTGGAACTTGAAGCATTTTGGAAATATGTTTTTATTGTTTTAGCCTTTTTTTTTGTTAATGATATTGTAATTATTAAACATCTGACTGGGGTTAACTTTATTATTTGTGATTGGTTTTGATCTTTGTGCGTGCGTGCGTGCGAACATGCAAACTCCCGGGAGAAAGAGGGATATGAACCCAGGACTTTCCTGTTGCCACTCTGCAAACAGGAAATCAATCAGAACCTGTCTTACGGCATGAAGTAGGGTAAAAGTCTCAATATAAAGAAATATAAAAACAGGTAAGAAGCAAATGTAATCAGTCTGGAATTTGTTCCAAAAATGATTTTAAGACTTTAGGACCAGAGATATAAACGTTACCCACAAGAGAAAACCTTCCCAGAAGTGGCTGACCGACCAAAATTACTCCAAAAGCGCATTAAATCATTTTCATCCAGGAGTTCACTAAAGTACCCAGAACAACATCTAAAGCACTGCAGGTCTGTTTTACATCACCAAGCGTTAGTTTTCATGATTCAACAATGTGAAAGAGTCTGTTTATCTAATAAAACACGTTTATCATCCATCTGGTGAATTATATGATTAAGAAAATGTCCTGCTGACAGTCAAACATGGTGGTGAGGCACTTTGCTCTGCAGGACAACTTCCTGTAATTAATGTAAACATTAATTTGTCTCTGGAAAATGTCTTGGCATCAGTTTTTTTTTTATCTTAAGCTGAAGCGCATACAGCAGGAAAATGATCTGATGCTCACCAGTAATTCCTCTGAAGAGCTAAAATAAGCTGCTTTGAAGTGGCCTAGTCAAAGTCTGGAGTTATTGTGGCATCCCCTCGAATGGAGGTCATTATTTCAGTTGTTGCTGCCAAGGAAGACACAACCATATATTAGTAGGTTTATGGGGGGGAAAAATCACATTGGGTGTAATTGGTTTGGATTCCACTTTTGCTTTAATAGTCATAATTTTAAAAATTATAATTTTGATTACTTTTTTCAGTTTTTTTTTCTAAAACCTTTACAGTAAGTCTAAGATAAAAAGTTTTAAATCTGCATTTTTTTTGTTGATATTTCTATTCTTACATTTGACATTAAGACAGTAATGTGAGCCTGATTTTATCAGTCAGGTGCTGACATTTTGTTTATTAATGCAAACAATACAAATATCAACTAATTAAGAGTTGTTTCCGTTTAGGTTTTACAGCCACACCGTTAAGAAATGTCCGACCTAGAATAAATAATACATTTAGAGTTTGTGGAAAAGTAGAAACAAATCTCTTGCATTGTTTTCATTCAATTTACTTTTTATTGTCAGGAACTAAAAAGGTCCAAAGCATGCAGAGACAGAACAATGTGACATAATACACTGAGTAAACTATTTAATTATATATCCTTCAAAACAATGAAACGTTTGTTAAACTTAGCCTCAAAATACTCACAGAAAACTAAAATTCTGTTGCAAATGAATGAATAATAAACCTAGAACTAGTACAAAACCATTCATGGCATCTCTTAGTGAAATGACAAAAAAGGAGCAAATAAAAATCTGAAAAGTGTGGCGTGCACTTATAAGCAGCTCAGAACTACACTGGAAAAATTTGGATCAAAGCATATTCATGTGTTTGCATGATCTAGTCAAAGTTCAGAACCAAAGCTAATTGAGAACACTGAAAATCTGTGGCACGTTCACATTTTCTTTCCATCTAAACTACCTGAGCTGGAGCCATTTTTCAAAGAAAATCGTTTACATTGCACACAACGTATCACACAATGTCTCATAAAAACACATTTGTAGTTCTATTATGACAAAATGAATACTGTGAATACTTTTGCAAAGCTCTTCTTGTCCTGTTGATTAAGAAAAGAAAAAGAATAAAAACATCTCAACTTATCCATGTAATCCAGGTCTTATGGTCTCCAAAATATTATTTAGTTACAAAGCAACTTAAAGGTGACCATTTATGCTTCCTTAACAGGCTACGGCTACAAAACATGTCAACATTTTTTTGCACAGTTATTTTTAGATAATGAGATTTTACTCTGGTCAATACGAGTTTCTTTCAGACAGAGCTGCTTTAGGGCGTCTTGTCACTTTAACTCCACAAAGGTGCTTCTGAGCATACAGTGATAAAACCAGCTGAGCTTTTCAGTGAGCTCAGCTGACTGAAAAAAAAAAAAAATGGAACTCCAACTTAACGAAAATTTGTTAATATATTACATGTGGCCAATTCTGGCCCGCTATAGCCTTTTATGTGGCCCTCTAAACTCCTAATTACATCAATTATTCCCTCCAGTTTTTCCACAA
>NW_006799973.1:293352-337533 GCF_000485575.1 Poecilia formosa
GATTTTTGATATGGCCCAAAGTGAAAATGGGAAATCTCTGATTCATAAGCATGTCAACCTTAATGTACTTACTTTTGATTATAATACAACTTAATATATTCACTTGGATAAACTTAATTTGATTACTCGTAACAAATAAAAAAAATTCAGTTGGACTACCTGACTTTTTTCCAGTGTGGGGTTGCTAGGTAACGGTACAGTGCCCATCGATTGTGACTCAGGAGGCTTTTGAAACAGCTCATTTTCCAGATACTAAAATAACTACTTTTTTCCTGAAAACGGGTTGTTTTCTTTTAAGCTTTTTTTTTGTAGAATCAGTAGAAATCCCAATGGGAGTTTAAAAACATACAGAAATGCTTAAATATGAACGTCAGCGTAATGAAACTCCGTAAACGTGTGGATTCAGCAGTAAGGCAGCTGCCTGTCCTTCAGGATGTCAGGAAACAGCCAGTCATCGTCGTGAGGAGGCGTCGGTACGGGATGGCGCTCCTGCTGAGGAGGAGGAACTGGGAAAGACTGAGCCACGCCTTCAAACGGTGCAACGTTCAGGTCGTTTCCCAGCATGCAGCAGCTCCCCTGCTGCTCAGAGACGCTGTAGAAGGAGGCACTCGCTTTGTATTCACTTTGTCTCGGCTGACGGGAGTTTCCCGTGTTACGCTGGACGTAATCTGCGGTTCCTCCTCGATCTTCTTCACAGCTGTAGCCAAAGCTGCATTCGGGCTCCATGTTCTCCTCCAACCCGGTGAAGTTATCAGACAGAACCATGTCTTCCATCCGGCGCGGACAGATGGTTTCAAAGTAGGACTCTACGTCCATGTGACCCACTGGGTCCGTGAAGAGCTCGGTTATGTCACGGATGGTTTCTTGTTCTGTGTTGGCTGAGAGGTCCGTCAACATCTGAGCTGAGAAATCACAAGAGTCGAGAGACAGCGGAGAGAGCTCTGGGGAGAAAGGAGGCGAATTGTCCTCGTTTTGGGTGAGAACAATAACATTTGGGTGCTGGTCGTTTTCATGGAGGTTGTTAATTGGATTCATTTGGTTTTGCTGACTGGGATATTCAGACTGAAGGAGCTCTGACTCCTGAAAAACCTTTGAGAACTCAGCGGCTTTGTTTCTTCTTTTTTCATTGGTTTGTCTCGTCTTGTTTTGGTTGTTGGTGGATTTTCTTTGTTTATCGTCCAGCTCCTTTGGCTCCCCGGCAACAGACGCATTGTCCCTCGACCTTGAGATGCCCTTTGCATCTGTTTGACCTCCGTTCTGATGAGGATTCTGCAGAGCCTCGCTCTGGTACGTGGAGCCCTGCGGCTCCAGAGGCTCCTGTGTGTCCTTAACATAAAGGGCCGACTCCAGACGATGGTTCGCTGCTTCTATATCTGCAAATTTCCTGTTGAGAGACAAATGACTATCAGAGAACAAAATAATTTTCTTTTTACTGTGCAGATCTTAAAGGGGAAATATTATGTAAAAATTTTTGAGCTTTACGTCCTGTTGTAATGTTATATCCTCATCAAAGAGTGTTTCTTTGATTCTATCATGCATGTTTGAGAAATCCTTGAATCTCCATGGCAACCATTCAACTGTGCAAAACGCCTGGTTGGACCTAGCCCCGCCTTCAAGGTGTAGCTCCTCCTTCAGGAGCTGTAGTTTACAAGTTTCCGAGCTACAGCCTCACAGAGCATCCCTTCCCCTCCAACTCGCCCACTCAGCTCCTTCAGACTAGCCACCAGCAATTAGCAAACATCAGCTGAGCTCATTGTAGCAGCTACTTAACGCTGGTAAAAACGTTGTTAATAGAGGAACATTGTTATTATGACGACGTCTCAGAAAGAGCAGAAGTTTTTCAAGAGACAGAGGCCCAATTTCAAGGCGTTAAACTACAAAGTCAGACTTCCTTTAATCATACTAGATATACACAGCATTTTATTGGCAACTGAAGCTAACACAGTTGCTATGGAAACACATAATACTGCCCCTTTAAAAATGCAGATCAGCCTCCATCACCTCCACCCTGTTTGTTTTCTTCTTGTTTGGTTACATCAGTGTAAATGTGTTTTATTTTAGGATTGTCTAATTACTTTTGATTCTTCTGGATCCTGAGCTGATTTTGTCTTGTCAGTTAATAATTGTAAAATCCAAAATAAAGTATTTATAAAACAAAAGCAGATCAGAACCTCTGTTTTGATTGCTTACATATCTTTGAGTTAACATTTTTCAGCAACCTCTGGTAATATTAGCTTTGCACAGGAATCTGCAACATTTACAATCCAAAGAGAACCGCTATTTAATTTCTATTTTGAGGTTTTAAAAACAAAGAAAAACAAAACTTTTGCAAAATGAGCATGGACACCTTTTCTTCTGCAAGATGTTAATATTTGTGGACAACTGTCTAAAAAAAAGCACAAAGTTTCCGACCTAATAAAAACAGATCTGTGCTTTTAGTGTCATTACTTTGTGGAAATCTAAAGAAATTGTTCGTTGAAAAGATGCTAAAATCAAAACTGAATTTGTTCGTTTGTTGCACCGACGTACCTCTGGATCATGTTGTGCAGGAAGCGGCGGTGGTTGACCTGCCGCTTGGACGGACGGCTCTTCCGGGGCTTTTGAAGAGTCCGCATCATGTGACCTGCTGCTGAAGTCACAAAGGTGAAGAGGTCACGACCCCACGGGACGCCTCGCTCCAGACCGGGCTCCAGACTCACAGAGAAGGACGGCCGCATGGCTGCAGAAAGCAAATAGTTTGGGATTTTGTTCTTTTCATTAAAATGTATTAAGTGACTTTATTTACCTGCATCAACAAAAACCGTTTACTCTGCAAAATAAATTTCAGAAAACTCATGACTTTAACTAAAAGCTTGAAGAGCGTCAAACATTTTCTCCCAACATCATTCTGCTCATGAAACTTTTACTGTATTTGTGTTATTTAATGATGCATAAAAAGGTATTCAAACATTGACAACCAAATAACTCTCAGAAGCAGCGTTTCTCTTTTCAGGGAGCAAATAGCTTCTTATGTACGTACACAGATACATGTTTAAATAAAACATGTTGTACTTCAGATATTCATGAACATAAATTCTTTAAAATGCCAAAGAATTTTTATTTGAACATTAAATAATGTGGTTAATGTTTTCCTATTTCTGCTCTCTTGTGTCTTTTTTTTAAATTGCACTGCTTCACCGTCACTTTGTGTAAAAATGACAGAAATTTCCTGGTGTCAAAATTAATTACCAGAAGAAAAACAATATGATTTCACTCAAAAACTTTCCCATCTTTCTCTGTTCCTGTGAATCCTGTGATGCTACTTCCTTATTATACATTAAAAATAGATGAGAGGGCCGATATTTATAATTTACTGGTTTGTTCATAGCCATCTTAATTCCTATGTAACAAATGCTAAAATAAGAATATTTAATGTTAATTAGTAGATAATCTGTCAGTTTAAGTACAGTTTTGAGAAATGAGATCAGAAGAGGCAGAACATAAAATAATTAATGGTTTATAACGTGAAATATTTTGACAGTTTTTTCAATAACAAATCACTTTAAAGTACTTTTAAAAGATCATAATCAAATTAGATGCATCAGACAGACAGATAGATACAGATCTATCTATGATTATGTTTTTTAAAATTTTCCACAAATATCATTATGCCATAAAATAAACCGTATCCATTATTTTGTTACAAAAGTTACTGTTTTATTTATTTATTTATTTATTTTACTTCCAAATCTAAAAATTCCCTTTTGAAGATATTAATCAAAAATATGTTGCTGCTTATCAGCAACATAAAACTGCTCTTCATGTTGTTGGGCTGAAGGTAAAAAATTAACCTTTTATTGTAAAGATTGCACATTCCTGTCCTAATTTATGTCTTATAATTTAGTAATAATAGCAATAAATGTCTCTTACCGTTTAGCCTGAATGTTGCTGCATGTGAAAGTCTCTACAAACTGCACTGAAGGAAGACGAGGTGCAACTCTCCAGAGATATGTGGTGTGTGTAAGAGAGAGAGAGAGAGAGAGAGAGAGCAGTTATTGTAGCTTCAGATTAAGTCAAGAGTCATCAGCGCTGATTGCAGACGCACACACTCCCTTTGCTCCGCCTGGTTTCCACCTTCACACATTGACGGAGCCGATGAGAGGCGAAAGCAGCAATTATGTGAAAAGTCAACCGCTGCTTGTGGAGGAAGCTGTGGGCTCAACGTCGTCTCCATTGTGAGCTGCGATAAAAAGCGGCCAGTTAAAGACCGAGAAGCACAAACACCGCAGTGACGGCTGCTAACGAGGCTTTAATTGGTTGGTTTGAACTCTGACCTCTTATTATCACATTCTCAGGTGGAAGAGATCAGATGGTTGCTACTCGCTTTAATTGACCTTTTCATTTCAATGCGCCTTCCGAGTGCAGGTTTTTACATATCTATGGCAGCAGGTGAGAGTCTGTTTAATCACAAAGGAAACGCTGTAACAACATTTTATCTTCATTTACTGTCGATTCTCTCCAGTTTTATTTTTTAAATTAACACTGTGAGGTTCCATTAAAAACAACATTGTTGTGAATCATCCTGGGTTTTTAATGAAGGTTTTTTGTTGTTGTTTTTATTTTTTGTAAGTATTTTTTATTGCAAAAACATTTAATCCATCTCTGTTTATTTTTTCCTTTTAAATTTCAGGTCTTATTGTTTTTGTTAGATATATTTTCTGACATCAATATCCAGGAAACGGGATAAAAATCTAATTTCAAGTCTGAACGTCTGGAATTTACTATTTTCCCAAGTCTAGATAAGTACAAGCAAAATTGAATATTTAAGTCTGTCCATATTAACTATTTATCTAAAAGAAGCATTTTTTTAAAGAACCGACGTTTTAAATTGAGTTTTAACCTTTTAATCTTTGATCTGTCAATAAGAGCTTGTGTTTTTGTCCAACTCACTGATCCAACAAATAATCAAAAATCAGAAACGCCTGTTTCACTGCTGTTTTGGTATCTAGGTCCATTTAGTTTTGTTTTTAAACTGGATCAAAGGTTCTTGAAGTGGGTTTAGTTTTCTGGAGTTCTGTGAAATTAAGATGTTATAGAAATCATAGTTTCATTATTCATCTGGATAAAAAAAAAAAAAGAAAACAACTCGGTGGATGTTTTGCAGTTAAATATTGAAAAAAAAAATCTAAGAAATCTGGGAAAAGTGTGGAATTTCAAAATGCAAACTCTTTTCTTTAGCTATTGTATCTATTATAAATTAAATTTAAAAAGAAAAAGAGCTTTACCCTTTCCTGTTCAACATTGTCTACTTTATTGATTTAATGCAATTAATTTAATTCTGTCATGTTTTTTTCTAATGGAAGTTATTTGAAAAAATAACTTTTTTCTGAGAAAGCAACAATCTGAGAAAGCAAGTCACTGATTTCAAATTGATGTAATGTAAAAATATCACAAACCACTACGCAAACAACAACCATGAATTTGTACAACGTAACTGATTTTCTGACAACTTTGCACAAAACATAAAGACAGAAAACACCTGATGGGGTTAAAATATTAGAAACATGTTACTCCTGCTTCGCAAAGTGTCTTCACCAGCTTCATAACAAAAACAAAACAAAAAAATACATTTTTATTTATTTCTTCAATAAATTGACTGTTATATGAATCTTTGTGTTTCATCTCAGAAGAGGGAGCCGCTGCTGCTGCGTGTCTATTTATAGAAACAACACATGTGCTTCTGACCGGAAAGCTGCAGAGTTTACTCCATAACTGAGCCTCTACTTCAACAACGTTTTAGAAGACAAAATCTGTGGTAAGTCACGTCTAAACTCAGAAGCTTGACAGTGTGAAGCTGTTCACATGTGCTGCTTTCCCACATGATAAAAAGCTTTATCACACATTCCTGCTAACCTTTGACCCGGCAGGAACATTTCTGTCACTTCTGCTCTTCTCTTGGTTCTTCCACGTTGAGCAGAGCCAGTGGGAACGGTGTTTGTTTCAGTGGCTTTGGGGGTTTAAAGAGGAGCCAAACTCAAGAGGTGCGTTTGATTGTTACGATTTATATTTTTTCATAAAGCTAGGGTTGTTTTCAGACGCTGCTCTACCCTCTTCTTTTTGCACCACTTCTGTAAAGGTAAAGATAAATTACTCTGGTAAAAATCCTCTTTTTGAAAACAGGAAGTGATATTATATTACCCTGAACCTTTGGGGTGGAACTTTGTGAACTAATTGGTTGAATATCCTCAATGATGCAGCTCATTTTGTCTGTTAACTTGTTGAATTACCTTTTCAGCAAGAAATATGAGCTTTTGTTAAGTCAATTATTCCTTAATATTGACCAAAAAGTACTTGTGATCAGTGAAAAATGCTTTCCCATATTATGAGGAATGACTGAGTTAATTATTTCAAGTGTACTAAGACATTTGCGCTCGAAACTAGACCAAAACTACGTCTTGTTGTTTTCATCATATCTGGACCTTGATGCGATTATTTGGGCCCATTTTTAAATTAATTTCTGAAGTGAATGGATTGCACTGCAGGTTAATTATCATTAGCATAATTGCCTAAGTCCTATTTTTTAAAAATAAGACTTAGGCAATTATGCCACACATGCCATAAATGTGTGGCATGTGTTTTATTTAATAATAAAACACATTTAATTATTTCATAATAAAACACATTTAATTATTTAGTAATAAAACACATTTAATTATTTAATAATAAAACACATGCCACACATTTAAATTTTTTTATATTTACTACGAGAATTGTGCATCATTGGAGGTTTATGGGTTTAAAATGACCAATGAATTAATATTTTCTCAAGCCACTGTCCTTTAAATGTTCTGAAGTCCAACATGTTCCTTCTGGTCAGACGTTTCACCATGAACCGGGCCTGGGCTTCATTTCAGGCTCACCCGTACATCAGCAACGTTCTGGGGTACACGGCGCTGTTTGCCTCGGCGGACCTCATCCAGCAGAGAGTCCTGGGTAGAAATCCCGCCCCGGCGTCCGAGCGGTCCGCAGGGATCGACTGGCATCAGACGGCTCGAGTGGCGACTGTGGGCCTGTGTTTCCACGCCAACTTCAACTACCACTGGCTGCGAGGGCTGGAGAGGATGGTGCCCGGCGGCGGGCTGCGGGCCGTAACGAGGAAGGTGGTGCTGGATCAGCTGGTTGCTGCTCCGGTTACCATCAGCGCTTTTTATATCGGTGAGAATGCTGTTCAAAGACTCGGCTTCTTTTAAGAACCAACAACTCCTGACCTTCATCTGAAGCGTCTGGGAGGTGGGCAGACTCGGAGTACTCAAAAACTGTACTCTAGTAAAAATAGAACTACTTCAACATACTTTTAATCAAGTAATATAAAAAGTAGCCATCCAAGAAATCACTCAAGAGTAAAAAGTTTACTCAAGTCCTGAGTAATTAATCAAATTATTAATCATTTAGTTTTTAAAAGTTGCATCATCAGACGGGTCAAAATTTTAAGTTTTGCGTGTTTAAAGGACCTAAATGAGAATATTTCACATAAGTAACAAGAAATCTTATTTTTTTTCCCAAATCAATTTATTTCAATACCAAACTTTAGCAAAAACTGCAGGTGTGTGTCTTTGTCTGGTGAGTTTTTAGTTAACATTGTTTGTTCTTCATAAAGAATCCAGACGTTATATTCAAGCAGTAAGAGTAGCAATACTTAATAATAAAATTACTCAAATAAAAGTAAAAAGTACAGTGAAGTAAAAATATTCCTAAAAGTTTTTTTTGTTTGTTTTTTTTTAAAAAAGTAACTCAAGTAAATGTGATTAAGTAGAACTATCCAACCCTTTGTACTTTAGATAAAATAAAGAACATTTTCGTTATATATGACAAATAACTGAGGATTCACATTAGTTTTTCCTACATTTACGTCTATGTTTGTATTTGTGGAACAATGGTGCTGCTGACTCACTACTGATTGGAAATTTAGAATATCTCTGCAAAGAAAAAGGCCAAATGTAGGCATGGACGACTTGGCTGAGATGCAGAAACGCACTCTGGTCAACGAGTGTTTTCTTTATTAGTCACGTTAAACAAACTGTCACTGTTTATCAGACTTTTCTAATTTAATAAAACAATAAAACTGAAAAGCAAATACATTTCCACCTCTGGAGTTCAGTGAATGTGGAGTTATTAAATCTATACAAATGATGATGCCAGATTGTTTTCTACTAAACAACATAAAGTCCAGACAGCTCATTTAGCAACATAATATACATTTACCCCTAAACCAAGATGAAAAGGTCATATGTCTACTTTATCATCTACAGCTCCTTCACTGCCCTTTTAGATACGATTAAAAAGCCTTAAAATTAGTTAATCTTTTAATGTTGCAGCACATTTTCACACTGAATAACTTACAGGGTCCAACCTTTGATTTCAGTTAATTATTCAGAGTGAAAATCCCACATTGTGAATTTATTTTTCACTAAGTCGGCGATGGTGCCACACTTATTATAATAAGTAATTTCTGTTAATTAAATGTAACAGAATATTTTTCTTATACAACTGCTGCTTTACTTATTTAAATGTCCACTCCTCAAAGTGGAGAAGATAAGAAAACATGTAATTCATAAGAGGTGAAACGAGTGTTGATCCTTGTAAATCAAGAAATGGCTGAAAGAAAACAGTAAGTCACCTAAAGTTCGCCCAAAGAAAGAGCCAAGGTAGTTTAGTTTGAAACCTTACATTTATCTAACCATCAAAGGACAATGAAAAGTTACTTTATTGTTTGTAGAGTGGATGAAAGAGGGACATTCATGGGTTGTCAAGTCTCAGTAACACATTTGTATTTCAAAATAGTAGAAGGCACTGCAACATATTTCATAATTTATTGCCATCAAATCTATAAATCTATTATACATGTTTTTATGTATTTCTAACTTAAACATGTTGTGATTACTTCATGATTATATTTTGCATTTTACAAACACACTAATAACTAAACTGAAATCTTAATTCCCTTTGTTGTGAAATATTTGAATATCGTTATATGGCTATGTTCTCGATTTTGAAGGACTGGACAAACAATCATTACCTGAGCATCTTAATTATCAGATCTATCTTTCAGGTTTAAGCTTTTTAGAAAACAGAGACGACCTACTTGAAGACTGGCGACAGAAATTCTGGACGTCTTACAAGGTCTTAAATTTAATGTTTAGCTTTACTGGGCTAAGAGACAATCGTGCTGCAGCTCTTAAATATCTGTCTGTCACTGCAGGCCGGAGTGGTGTATTGGTCAACGATGCAGGTCAGATGCTTTGTTTTCATTAATGCATTTCATTTATTCATTTATACAACACTGGGCTTTGACTTTTAATCTGTTTGCTTCTTGTCAGGCTGTGAACTTTGCCTTTGTGCCCCCTGTGGCTCGTACTGCGTTTGTGGGAGGAATTGCTCTGACTTTCACCATCTTTCTGTGTCATCTCAGACAGCAGCGCGGACACAAACCTGACTAAACCTCAGACATTCATGTTTAGGATACATATTGTAAAATACTGGCATTAACTGAAGCTCATTTAAAGGGAAGGTTATATGTGAAAACTCTGAAAGAATAACATTCACAGGTCTGTGAATCAGATGATCGTCTCCTTCCAAGTGATCTGTTTACAAATATTAAATAAATGAATGCATAAATGCCTGATCTTTACTGTTTTTGTGGCTTTTAAATCTAGTAAACATGAGTTCATGCAGCCTCCTGTGTATGTGCGCGTGTGGTGTGTGTGTAAGTTTTTTGTTGCTTTGTAACCGAAAAACTCCTCCATCTTTATTATGTCACATCTGTTTTAATTTGTCTTATAAACTTGATTAATGAGATTCATACTGCTGACATTTGTTTTGTTTAATTCATCTTAAGCAGCTCACAACACATTAAATTTATATATTTTTGAAGCATGATAAAGACATGCACAATATATAATAAATGTCAATATTACTGAAAAGTCAATTTATTTTAGTAACTCCATCACCATATTAGTGAAACACGATATATAGATGAATACACACAGACCGTTTTCAATTCTTTATTTTTGTTAATTGAACAAAACATTAAAATAGCACACTCTGATGCAAATAAATGTGCAAGTGAGTAGGAGGATATATTTTTTAAAATGTGCACAGCACAGAAACTACAGCTGACCATTTACAAGAAGTGATAAAAACTGTGCAAATAACAAGAATGTTATTTGTAATGAGAAAAACTGCACAAATAGCAGTAAGGCCCAGACACTGGTTGAAAGGTGGGGTAGACCCAGGGCAGGCTGCCAGTCCATTCCAGATAATTGATACAATTAATGGTAAATAATTACCGAAATTATTTATCATTGTTTATCATTAACAATTATAAAACAATTATATTTTGGTGGTAAACATGCTCCAATGTACTTGTGGAATGTAAAAGCTATCTGGAACTCAATGGTATATTTTAAAAACAAACATTATTTTTAAACGTTCTTTTCCTTTATCCTCCATCCTCTTCACATCTAGAATTAGCTCTTGTAATACGATAATATAAAATCCAGCGGGTTGTTAATAATAGCCGATTTAGTTCAACTGCTAATTCCACTACACACCACTAGAGGCTCTATCCTCAAATTAACAAGCGGAAAACACAAGCTCCGCAGCCAATCAGAAGGCCGAGATTTCAGACCATTGCGTTATCGCGAGACGTTGTCCCTTCCTTTTCCCTTTTCGCTCTGAGTCCAAGATGGTAGGTACTGCTACCAGTTATTGTAAAATATGATAACTGCTTTATCCATTGTCATCCTCTTTGTCAAACCATCGTATCTTGCTGATTAGTACATAAACATGTCCCGTAGATACTTAGTGTGGCACTGTTGCTGTAATTTTAAGATTATTTGTCCATATTATTCATATTGGCATAGCTACTTTGAAGCCGACATTGGTGCCGATTTCAGTCATGTTTCTGACTTGAAGTTAGCCTTGCGAGGTTTTCTGAAAGCCGGATATTATTTTAAAACTCAGAATGCATTTGGTCACGTTTATGGCGATTCTAAGTATCAAACTGAGCCAAATAAAATGCTGCTGACAGTGATAGCTGTTTGCTAGGTGATAGCTGTTCGCGGTAGCGTCAACGTGTGAACTAGCTTCAGCTAGCTAAAGGGCTCTGATCTGCATTATAATTTAACTTTATATGCTTTTGCTTTAATGCGGCTTTAGCGATGTATACTGTAGAGATAACGGTGGATCTTACATGTGATTAGTTTGAAACGAAGACTTTCAGGTGATGCGTCTCAATGTGATTTTGTTCAAATTTTCAAGGGAGTCGACATCAGGCACAACAAGGACCGTAAGGTGCACAGGAAAGAGCCAAAGAGCGAGGATATCTATCTGAGGCTCTTGGTTAAGGTAAATAATTTTCTCCTCTCTTTAAAACCATATCTCTGATACTACTTATTGGTGCATAAAACTTTGAGTACGAGTCTTGTGATTGCCAGATTTTTAAGTGTGTCATAACTTGTCATATTGGTTTCTTACAGTTGTACAGGTTTCTTGCCCGCCGCACAAATGCTCCCTTCAACAAGGTGATCCTGAGGAGGCTGTTCATGAGCCGGACCAACAAACCTCCCATCTCCATCTCTCGCCTGGTTAGTCCAAGATAGTTTAAAAATACTTTTCTGTATTGTAAGGCATAATTTTTCAGGTGGGCGCTGGTATGTTCAGAAATGTCTGGGTTTTTTTTCGGTATGAAATGTGATTAATTTGTTTAGAGATCCTATTTTATGAGATGGTATACTGCAGTAGAGCACATTTAATCACCTCATACACTCAAACTTAACATTTTTAAAGGCCTTTCGGCATGTGATGTTTGTTGTAAAGAACACCCAGATTGTCCCAGGTTGCCTTCTTTTTGTTAAAGGTTTTTTTAACAAGTGGCTGTCATTTAACAAGAAGAAAAAACTAATTTTATTAAGGGGATCATTAACATTTTTAATGTAGGGTTCAGGTGGTTATGAGTAGTCAATATCTTACCTGGAGCAACAGATATGTTGCATTGTTTTGGTTTGATGAAGCATTATTTTCAAGCTGATGCAAGTTTAAAAACAAAGATTTTTTTTTATTATGTAAAGACAAAGCAACTTCAATTGTCAAAATGTCTTAGTGGTTCATGCAAGGAGTTTTTAATAACTTGCATCAATTAAATGCTTGCTTAAAAGTCCTACACTTTTCTGTTCTGATGTTGGTGTTCCTCTGAAACAAAGCTGAAGAACTGAAGCATGTCAGAAGGTTAGAAAAAAAAACTATGATAGAAAACTAAGGCAACAGTAAAATAGTCAAAAACCATTTAATCTGATTTGCTGTAATGTTATGTGGGGCTTTGGGGGCTTTTCATGCCAAAATTTGAAAGGTTTTGAACATAAAATTTATGGTTTTGGTGCTTAATATTTAGTGACATTAAAAAAAGAAATTGAAAGAGATGTTGACATCTTAATTTATAATTTACGGAAGAAAAATGGTCAACCATAATAAGGCTGAAATCCTTTTCTCCCATTCATATCTATAGGTATATTTTCTACATGTCTCTTCCTCGGTTTGAAATATGTCCTCATCAGTTTTCCGCTCTGCCTGTTTTGTCTTTAATTAGATCCGTAAGATGAAGATGCCCGGTCGTGATAACAAAGTCGCGGTTGTCGTGGGAACAGTCACTGATGACATCAGGATTCAGGATATCCCCAAGCTCAAGGTAAGTGATCTTACTAAATCTACATTTTCCTTCAAAGTATTTGATCTTATAAAGATTTAGATAATGTTCCTTCAGCATTGTGACCCTCTGAAGTTCTGCGTTTTATTCTGTAGATCTGCGCTCTCAAGGTTACCGACCGCGCCCGCCGCAGGATCGTGAAGGCCGGAGGTCAGGTGATGACATTTGACCAGCTGGCTTTGAGTTCTCCCAAAGGACATGGGACAGTGCTGCTGTCAGGTACCTGAACTTCTCCTGTTTCCTCCTACAGTCTGCCAGTTTAATCTGAGAAGGTAGAATCATTAATAAACTCTGTTATATAAGAACTCTGAATCAGAACAAAGTCTCTGGATTTATAATCTTCACCAAGCAATAACGAAATGACACCATGCAAAAATAGATAAAAAATAGTTTTGGTCTTGTTTGAAATCTTGACACCAGGTAGCCACATTATATTGTTTTTTAATTATTTTTGATAAATTACTCATTATGTCAGACTTTCTGTTTGATTGAGGATTTAATTTGCTCATCATTTTGAAAGAAAGATTATGGACAAACTTTGATTTTGCCAGTCTTTCTCTTGTCTTCCATTTTCATTTGGACAAACCTTAATAATGCCCAATAAAGTATAGTTTTTACTTTTATTCTTATATGCTTAACTTTGCTGAATCAGATTTTAATTTTAGCATTTTATCCCTTTACATGTTGTCTCTAGGCAGCTTCAAAGTTAGTTCGATCTGGTGTGTTTTTCTCAATCTGAGTCCAAAATGTTGTAATTAAAAGCAATAAATCTATTTTGGGGGATTTTCCTAGCAAAATAAATGTCAAAAAAGGAAATGTCTTTAAAAAATGCATTTAGTTCAAGATAACCCATTCCTTATCTGATATTTTAAGGAGATATAGATCTTTAAGCAGTAGATCTAGGCTGTAGATCTACTGTTTAACGTAGTTAAACTTGTTTTGTGAAACTTGTAGATGAGACATGTCTGCTGTTACAAGTTCAGTGCTAATACTTGGTACTTAAATATCCAGAATGATCTAAAAGTGCAGAAAAATATGGAAAGTTTGGCCTTTTTAAACGAAAAATGTGTAGAAATCTTATTTATTCTTTTCATTTTGAAACAATCTCTAGTCACTTTTAGGAGCCTGACAACATGAATGATTGCAAATGGTTCTTTTAATCAAGCCTTTAAGAGTTTTATTTCCCAGTCAAAATGAATCAAAGCTCCTTGTTGTCCCCGACATTTCTTCTCTGCTGCTGTAGCGTTTCCAGATGTGTGCTATAAATGTGGATTATTATCTGTACTAATGTAGAGATCTACAATTGATTATGTTGTCAGAGATTTTACTGTCTGTATCTGATGTTACATTCATCTTTTCCTTTTCAGGGCCCCGTAAAGGCAGAGAGGTGTACAGGCACTTTGGAAAAGCTCCTGGAACCCCTCACAGCCACACCAAGTACGTCTGAACCCAACATGAAACCAACACAGCATCACATGGTTAAACACAGGAGCCCTGTTAGTTTATTAACCAACATTGGTTCCTTTAAAGTCAAATATTTTGACTACAAATTGATAAAACTACAAAATTCAAAACGTACTGGGTCATCAAAACAGCTTAGATTTGAGCTATTTCCATCTGATAAAAGTAAATGCATTACATCATGGTGTACTTAGTTTCTTACTTTCCCACATTGTTTCCACTTAAAAGCGGAAACCACACAGTTTACTTTGATACTTTTAATAATGTGCTGTGATTGTAGAGAAGCATTTGCTAAAAAATGCTAAACCTAATGCACCTTGAATTGAGGGCTTTTACAATCTGATCCTTTTGACATTTTTTCTAAATATACTTAAATTGTCTTCAGTCGAATGTTGAAACTTTTGGAGTTTGTCTTTTTGCTGCTTTCAAACATCTTTATTTCACAAAAGTGCCTCTAAAGTGTAACGTTTATCTTATTTTAACAGTAACATTGTAGTTATTTTGAACATTTGATTAACATGAAATTGTGTTGGACTTATGAAGCAGAGAAAAAGTTCTGACGATTTTTGCTCTTTTAAAATCTCTCCAGTTTTAATCGTTTTTGTACCACAAACGTTTCAGGTGTAAAATGAAGCTGCCTCTAGGCCTGTCACAAAAAAATTTTTGCTGGACAATAAATTGTCCCAAAACTTATTGCGACAAACGATAACATTGTTTTGAGAACATTTTCAAGTAATATATCAGTAATAACAGCATACAAATGCAAGAACACTTTCTGAAAGCTCAATAAACTTTAAATTCTCATGAACTTTTAACCACTGGAACTGTAAGATATTTGGAATATCCAAAATAAAGAAAGCAACAGATACAACAAAATAAATGATGAAGTTTCTGTAAACAAACTTATCTTTCCAAAAAAAAAAGGAGGGGGGGATAGTTGAGACCAAAACACCAGACTGCTGACTAATCATCCAGATTTTGGTAAACGGAGAGAAAAAAGAGAAACGCTAAATCAAGCAAATGAAAATTATTGAATTTCTTTTCATTTATCATGTGATGAGTTGATTTATTGTCTATTGTGACGGCCCTAGCTGCGACTTATTAAATTTTCTCCCGCTTTGAAAACTTATAATAATTTTCTACATTTTAGTAATTCATTCTTAGATTGCTGGTGAATGTGGTTCTGTATCTAATTCATATTACCCAGCAGGAAGTCGATTATATGCATTTCAAATTGATCACAGGTTATAATCTATGTTTCCTAAGAATGTTGAAATGCTAGAAATGGGGTGTAATGCAAAATTTATCAAGAATAATTAATTACCAAGAAGAAATAAAGTGAGGTACAGTAGTAGGGTAGTTATTTTGGTTTACAGAGGATCCTAATTTGTCATATTTTTAGTCAGCTGACCAACACAAAACAGGAATGGGAATAATAGAAAGTAGAAATCAAATTAAATGAGATATTTTCTAAAGTGTAATGATTTGAAATGTTTTCTTTACTGGTATAAAGTGGAAGGGATGTCATGATAACAGGTGGATGTGAAGAGAATCTAATCCACATCACCACACTGAGATACGGTGTTTTAGAGGGAAGGGGACCACAACCAATAACTGAAATCCATGAATACTTGAAACTACCCCCTCTAAAAGTGATTTTAACAGTCTGTTTTAATACTTCATATCCCAAATATATCTTTATTTATTAATGCAAACTGTATTAGTACTACAGCAGAAGCTAGTTGCAAGTTACAGCCAGTCGTCTCCAAGGAAAATTATTGGTATTTTACCTTTCCAAGCTCCACAAATGGACTAATATTTCAAGATTAATTCCAGAGAAAAATACATGAATAGATGGTTTCACTGTACTGGTTTACAGGAACAAAGATTATTTGAGATTTTGATTTGTCCTAATTTCTATTCTCTTCTCCTCTCCAGGCCCTACGTCCGCTCCAAGGGCAGGAAGTTCGAGAGAGCCCGCGGTCGCAGATCCAGCCGTGCTTACAAGAACTAGTCTCGTTTTTGTTTTTCATGCAGTCTGACAAATAAAAAGATGATTGGCTGTCCAAAAACACAATGTCTGCGTTTTATTGAACCTCTCAAGAATGGGTTGATGAAAGCGGATGAATAAACCTCCCATAATGCACCGCGCTGCGGGCTTTTAATTGCACCGGGACTGTCTATTGATGAGCATTCATCAGTTGCCTGATAACAAATGACTGGAACCGGAAGTGGTGGTCTGCTGATGATTGGAGAATGTCGGTGGGTGTTTCAGTGTTTTCCTTGCCGTCATTGGGTTTCCTCTCCGCCGCTCAGACCTGCTGCTGCCTCGGCTCCAGACACTTCCTGCTCCGACTCAGTTTTCGCAGTCCTGGAGAGGGGGACAGGATGAGGTAATTTGTACTTTGTTTCAGCGCTGCTTTGTGTTCTGCTGGGCTTGAATTACCATTTATAAGGTCCAAATTTGAATCTTAACTTGTATTTCTTTACCGCTACTTTGAATAATAAATCACAGCGGTCTGTAGCTAACACGCTAGTTTTGTGTACATCTTATCTAACAATGTGACTTGAACAATTAAGTAGGACTCTAAAGCTAGCAATAATGTATATCGATACATTTTTTAAAGGGAACAAAAGGCAAGTGTAAGTTAAACTTAAGCTGGATATGAAGTAGAAAACTGTTAGCTTCAGCTAACTGACAACAGTTCGAACTAGCTAACATTAAACTGGGGGGCGCAACTTTCATTAGCCTCTGGGTTAATTGACTCTCTTGTAGTTTAAAACTCTTTTCAAACACAGTTTTGGGTTTGTTTTTGAATAGTATTTTAATAACTGTTTTCGTGCCGCAGTTGAAGAAATTCTGATTAAGTTAGCTGGCTAACTGACGGATTGCTGCTAGCTTGGTTAGGTGGTCAGCATCGATCAAAGTTTCCATGTAAAGCCAACGATAACCAGACTGCCGGCCAGGGCTTTAAAATGTGTCTTTAAACTGCGTAATTACACCCTAAATTGATGAATACCTCCGTGTATTCAGGAAATGAACCAAACTGTTTTTTTCTTTACCGTTATTTCTACAACCTCTTTGTGTGGGGGGGGACAAATTTAGCCTCCTTGTTATTATTTCTGTGTCCCCGCCCTGCACTTCAAGGACGTAAGATGCAACAATGGGCATCAGTGAGGTGCATTTCTGCGTGTTTAATCAGAGCAGGACACTGGCCAACTGTTGGTTTGTCTGCATTACAGCTCGAACAATGTTTCCACACTGTTCTTGCATTTGGAAAGAGCTGCGACCAGGTTAATATCTGTCTGAGATTGAACATTTACTAAGCCAGTTGTTCTGTTGCATTGCATACTAAATATGACATTTTACCTAGAATACATGGCTTTGAAAAAGTTTTAATACATCTTTAACACTGACTGGAACTGAAAAGGTGTTTAATCTAGTTTATGTGGTGGACTATCAGAGAAATGCATAATTGTGAAAATATTTTTTCGGTTCTAAATAATTCCCTTCAGAAGTAAATAGATTATATCTTTAAACAACAAAAACACAAAATCTTACCAAAATATTTTTAGTCTAGTTTCTAGTGCTAATATATAAACTAATACAAAACTAATTTGCAAGTAAATCTTCAGCAAAATGTTGATGGAAAAAGTAGATTATTTCACTTGTAAAAATACATTTTTCCCTGAAATAGTCTGCCAATGTAGCTATTTTTTTCATCAATGTTAATTATTTACTCAAAACAAGCTCCTATATCTTGCTGAACAATTACTTGTAAGTTATTTTTTGTCTTTTTTCAAGTATACTAAGATATTTGCTTTAGAAACTAGATCAAAAAATACTAGGTAATATTTTTGCAGTGCATTAAATTTAATCTTCTTTATTTAAGTTCAGCTGTTCTGTGAATGTGTTTGATGTGAAGGGAAGTGGTCAGCTAAGTCCAAAACTGAACATGTTGGGCATTTGTGGTTAAAAAATACAGCACAGTACCCTGAGTACTGTGCTGTACTCAGCATTAAAACAATAAAACACGGTGGTGGTAGCAGCATGCTGCGGCAGACACATTCATTCTGCAGGGACAGAGAAGCTGGTCAGAGTTGATCGGACAAAACAATTCAAGTATTTATAGGTCATTCCCGGAAGCAAACCTCCTAATCTGTGAAAGATTTGATACCAGGAGGAATGAAACCTGTGTTGAAGTTGTTCTTTTAAGTGGTTTATTATGATAAACAAGGTAAAAAAAAAAAAAGCCTCAATTCTAATTGTGTGTCTAAATTGGTAGTTCTGAATCAAGTCAGTGTGTGCATCATCATAAAATTGTATTTGTTGGCCGATAATGTTTTGCGTCATGCATTTGAACTGGCCGTGATAAAGTCGCGGTTGTCGTGGGAACTGAATTGAGGGAACATGTTGGGGACATTGTGATCACGTAAAAGCAAGACAGCTCAGCAGTTCAAGATCCACATTGTGACAGAGGGCACTTTTGTCCCACAGTCCTGAGGATTGAAACTCCTGAGTATGTAAATGCTTGCAAGCTGCGGTCATTGGCATGCAACTATGTCATGCACAGTAATGTGGCGTCTCAGCAAGGCGGTTTAAGGATGTGTGACTGTGAGTCAGTAGCAGCCCAGACGCACCTAAGTTCAAGAAGCGTGGCAGATCTATATTGCTTCACTCTGAAAATAATCTCTCCTGCTTATTGCAGTGATTGTTGCTAAAACTGAGATCTAAAAATACATTTTTCTATAGTAATGAGCAATATTTTTTTTACTCAACTCCTTACAGGGTCACATTGTAGATGTCTGACTTTCCGATATTGACATCAACACTTAACGTTGCTTTTCTTTTCCTACAGGAGCAGAGATGTTTGGGAGGGAACGTGACTCCAGGGGCTTTACTTAAGGACATTAAGATGGCATGAACTAAGGACTCACCTGGAACTGATTCCTTTGTGCATTTGCTTTGTTCCTCTTTTTTTTTTGTTTTTCTTTTGCTTATTCCCTGTGTTTGTTTTTTGTCAGATGTCATTCGGAGGAGTGTTTTCTACGACGACTCTTTAATTTATCACACTACCGTCCTGAAAGCGTGATTTTTGTCACTCCTCCTGCTTGTGTCGTATATAATCTCTGAGATTTCAGATAGCAATAGAAGTTTCAAAGGTCTCAGAAAAGCTGCACTAATCAGAAAAGCTGCACTCATCATATCTACGGGGCATTCGTCACGCTGCAGGCTGCACTCGACATGCAACATACTTTAAGGAATCGCTGCACATTAGTTTAATGACCTCCTTTCACAGAAAAGGTGTGTTTTGCTTCTTGTCTTATTGATACTTTATTGATGTATGAGTTTCTTCTTTTTAGAGGTTCAGTTTTGTACCTTGGTGTGATTATTTAAAGATTACTGATTAATTAGCTGCTCTGCTGCCTTGTTTTGCTAAGACCAAAGGCAGCTTCAAACTGAAATGTAAACTTTTTTGTACTTATGCAATTTCTGACTGAGTTTCCCGTTCACGTGTTGAAGTATTGCTTGTCCAGTTTTTAATTGGCAGGAAACTGTTGAAGCTGACATCTTTGATTAGATTTCATTGCTTTTTCCCCCTCATCTTCACTGGATTATTTCTTTTGAAAAATTACTCTTTATACTGGAAGAAGTTTGCTTTTTAAATGAGGACCCAGTCAGAAGATTTTGTTGGTTTTTCGTTTTGTTTTTGTTGTTGCCTGCATGAAGAATAATTTTGAAGTGATTTCAGGGATGAAGTTCTTTTCCGACACATTTTAATTTTTCTTGCACATCTTGAAGAACTGACAGCTCTTTGAGCTTCTGGATCCAGAAGCTCGTACTGTTTGCTTCGTCAGACTGGCAGACGTCGTCCGATCCAAAAGTGAGGATGCGCTCCCCAGATTCCTCCTCGCCTTCTCCAGAAGAAGCCCTCCTTCACGGACAGTTTGCCAGCTGGGAATCTGACAGTAGCTGCAGCAGCAGCTGCAGCTGCCCAGAGAGCCCTGGAAGCTCAGGAGGGCTTTCCCCCACCACCTCACCACCTCTGAGTCCGACGTCCAACTATGCCTTGACCCTCACCCACACCCACATTCACATCCAGCGTCTCTCATCGCGGCCTGGGAAGGAAGCCCGTCTCCTGCTGCCTCTGTCTGAGCTGGTGGGGTGCAGCTGTCCTCGCTCTCCTGCGCCGCCACTGCTCGTGCTGTACTGGTATCCGCCAGGGAAGCGGAGGAAGGGGGTGTCCAGGCGCAGGCAGGTGAAGGCGTACCTGGCGGAAAGCCGGCCTGAAGCTGAGAGGTGGTCGGCCGCTATTCAGTGTTTGCTCAGAGAAGTGCCCGTTACAGCTAACACAGGTGAGCATCTCTTTCACCTGAAAAGCCTTTTTGTCCAGACAGAATCCCAGATCATCTGTATCAAAGCAGTCATTAATATTCACTCATGTTAAAAAATTAGATTTTCAGATCTGAAAACAATATTTATAATCAGTCTGGCTGTACAATGCTGGTTTTCACAAACCTACCTGGTAGATTGATAGATTAACACTACATCACTTCAAGTTTTATCATTTTCTATGGGATTTCTGCAAAATTATCCTTTGGGACGATTCAAATTATTATTATTTTTTTTAAAAAGAGAGAATTTATGAAGCTTGCTCTTGGTTTTAGCTCATATGTCACCTTAATGGCCTAAGTCAAACTGTTTCCTTCTAAAAGATGTTTCAACAAACAAAAATACTTTTGGGAAAACAATGACTTAGGACATTATTTCAGGAAGGAGGCAATATTTTAACAGCTTATATAATTTAGTGAAATTTAATTAATGTATTATATTGTTGCTGTTTGTATTTTTTTTATCAGAACAGGTCTACATAAATAAAAGTCAAATAAAAATGAAAAAAAAAATGCATACAAAGATATATTTAGATAGTATTGAAGTGGTTCTGTAAAATAAGTAACTATGTATTTGACATTTTCTATCTGCATTTGTGACAGAAGAAGAATTCATGAAAAATGAAAAAGTGTTCAGTAGCAAAGCTGCTGGTAGAAATTGCGATGATATTACAGATTACAATCCACGTTTTCCTGAATTCGTTCGTCTTTATGCTGTTGTATAACATCTTCTCTCAATCCACTTAATGAGCTTTAGTGTCGACATCACATTGATCCCAGCGGCCAAATAGATGAAATGCAGACTTGAAATTTACTACTTTACTAAATAGTAAATGAACAGTTTTTTGCGAGTGTGATGCTAATTTGTTATATTGTGTTGCTCTACTGGAAGATAACATTAATTTAGTATCCGTCACAGTAAGAACAGTGATGGTTATAGCAGGTGGAAGACAGTTTTAGGTCGACTGGAGCGTCTCAGTAAAGAACAACATCATCTGCAGAAAGATGCAATTCAGCTGCTGGTTTTTCCCAATGATTTTAATACAAATCTCGTGAAAAAACGTGTTCTGTTTTATAGCTTTGAGCGACTCTATAAAAATGTTATTTCTTTGTAAAGTATTCACTGTTAGATGTTTCGGCTCACTGGGTCTTTAAGCTTGACAACAGAGGATCTTTCCTTTGTGTCCATTTAGAGACTTTGATTGTTTTTAACCGATTGCGTTGAAGGGCATTTAAAGAATGCTTGTTCTGCGCCTTTGCTTGTTGTGACCTTTATGTTTGGCTCCAGGAATTAGTCTGAAACTCCACATTTTGTTGTTTTGTTTGCTTTCATTTATGCCTCCCTTTGTAGACTCTTGCTAATTATAGCTGAATGTCACGGTGGCCCTGGGTCTTCCTGCATGTGCAGCCAACTCATTCTGTCTGGAAAGTTTTTATTCTTCACAGCTTTCAAAGGCTGCACAATACCTAAACACTTCAATAAGTAAGCTTTGACGTTTATCAAACTGTTCACCCTCTCTTTCGTCTGTTCTGCACTCACATGAGTCTACATATTCATAATAAATACAAAGTTTCACCCAGAAAACTTGCTAAGCCTGGTAGTCGGGCTGCTCTGCAGTCCATTCGTCCAGCCGCCTGCTGTGTTTTTGAGTTAAAAAATGATTAAAGTTGTCAGGAAATTGGAAAATATCACTTGATGATTATGTGTTATTGAAAGACTGAAAAATTAATATCTGAACACCAACTATAAAGTCTTTTAAAAAATGCAAACATTTAAAAAAAAAAACTTAAATAAGCAATGCTAAGCCTGGTGGGGGCACAAGTAAAGCCTGGTGGCCAGCCAGGCTTACAAAACAGTGGAGGAAGCCCTGAAATATATAGACGGAGAAGGTAAAGGTGCTGCATCATGCCACTCCTTCCCTTCAACTAATAAGACTTGGTTATCAGAAGATAAGTGTTCAATGTTCAGTCTCCTTTTTGTCACTGTGGCCTCTGTTAACGTTCCTTATCTAGATGTTTTCTGTTGCTTATCTTGTTACATAACATGCAATTGAATTATTCTGCTACATTCCATCTTTGTTCTTGCTTTGGTATTAATTTAGGAATCAGCTTTTTCGCACTCTGAATGGTAGTATTGTTGGGCTTTAGTGATCACTGAGCTGCCCTTTAGTTGTTCACAGTTAACTATTTCTAGGAGAGAAATATTGTTTCTTTAAAATTATGACTTTTGTAAATTGCTGGAAAATATTATTGGAATTATATTGTGAACAGAGCAAGTGTTTCATTTCTAAGTCGTACAGTTTAAAATATCTGAAAATCAGTTCATGGTGTTGGGTGGCAAATGATTGTCTTCACCTACACTTGCTTACTCTGCATTGCTTAGGTTCAACAAACTTTTATAAAACATTTCTCAGGGAGTTTGGTTCATATTAACATGATGGCATGATGTAACAGCTGAAACTTTGTCGGCTGCCCATTCATGATCCACCACATCCCAAAGTCGCTCCGTTGCACTGAGATCTGGTGACTGAAGTACAGTGAGTTCATTGTTGCATTCAAGAAACCCGTTGGGAATGATTTGACCTTAGAAGCAGCGATCAGACGATGGGTACACTGCAGTCATAAAGAGGAAAAGAAACAACACTCAGGTACTCCATGTTGTTTAAACAATGGTCAGGTTATGCTAAGGGAGCCAAAGTGTCTCAAGAAACGGAGAGCGTTGAGTTTTGGCCATGTGATTGGAGTGAAGTACACTGCCAGGTGAAATAAGAGAGGCTCAGTCTCAAAAGAGTCGACTAACTCTGAAACAAAAGCTCAGCTTGCGTTGGACGATGTGGGCTTAAAATTTTATCATGATATTGTACTATTGTGACAATGACAAAAGTGACAATTTGAACAATTTATCACCTTTTTTTTCTTTTTAGGTAACTGCATCTCTGTGACTGCATTCATTGCACCACAGCTGAAAAACGTACCTATTTAAAATGAGCTTCTTCAGGACACCGCTCACCTAAAGAAATGTGACTAACCTGTGCACATATATTCATATTTTTGAATGTACTCTTGTGGGAAAAAAACAGTGGAGAAAACAGTGAAAATACAATTTTAGTCAGTTCTTTTAACATCAGTTGAAATTTATTGAGACAACAAATGAAAATTTGCATTATTAGAAATATTTCACAATAAAGGATAAACAATCCGATAAAAGCCAGCGGTAGGAGTTAGGTCATGCTACAAATGTTGAGGATTTCTAGATGTCCTGAATAATTACTATTTGAAAATTTAACTTGGCATTTCTTCCTCTCATCATCAGAGTTTTCCAGAAGTCTGCTACCTCGTACCAGGCGACTACTGTTATTGGTCAATCCGTTCAGCGGAAGAGGCCAGGCGATGCAGTGGTGTCAGGCCCACATCCTGCCAATGATTAGGGAGGCCAACATCAGCTACAACCTCATACAGACGGGTAACACAAGAAGCTGAAAACCGTAGCTGTGAGTAAGGATAATGCATGAATGTTAATTTATCTTCATTAATCTGTCCTAGAGCGAAGGAACCACGCGAGAGAGCTCGTCAGAGAGATATCGCTGCCAGAGTGGGACGGCATCATCATTGTTTCTGGAGACGGTCTTATGCATGAGGTGAGGTTCTGATGAAAACATTGATGTGCAGGTAAAGTTTTATGTCTCCTGAAGTTTTTTATATATATATATATCCTGTGGATCTGTAGGTGATCAATGGACTGATGGAGCGTCCAGACTGGGAACAAGCAATAAAGACACCTCTTGGCATTCTGCCCTGCGGCTCTGGGAATGCACTGGCTGGCTCCATCAACCACTACGCAGGGTGAGGGGAGCAGCGACTGGTCAGGCGTCATCAACCCATTTCTATCTGTCATCAACGTAAAGCTGGACAACAAGTCAATAACAACATGCATCAAGATAGACAATATCTGATCAATACAAAGAGAGAGAGTACCCAATAATTTCACTGAACTTCGATTGAGAACCGCACTGCATTCTGGGAGATGTAGGCAGAGGGCAAAGCTTCAGCCGCTCACAATTAGCTGAGCAAGGTCACTCTTTGGTTACCTAGCAACAATTTGTTAAGTAGCCAGTGGTTACCTAGCAACAATTTGTTGAGTAGCTAGTGGTTACCTAGCAACAACCTGTTGAGTACCTTGCTTAGCAGCAGTTTCAGGTTTCATCTCTCATACCTACTTAGAAATAAACAACAGCGGCGCAAGGTTGAAAACTGGACTGAAAAAGGAAAAATCACGTCGCTGGTTTGGGAGTATTTCAGATATTTAAAACAAAAAACTAATTAATAATTATTGATATCGACTGAAATGAAACGCTGAAACTGTGAAATCTGCCCCAGGTCAACTTGCTATTAGCAGTTAAAAAAAGAGATGGAGCAACTGTGATTTTTTTTATATTTTTCAGATGCAACATTATTTAAAGTCAAAATTTGTACTTTCTCCCTGCAAATCTGAAACAAATATTTTAAAATCACCATTTGAGTTTCCCAGTATGTCCTTTGTAAATGGAGACCATTTCTATCAGAGATGAGTTAGTTTTTTGTTTTTTTTACTTCCCTTCCTCAGGTATGACATGTGCCTTCGAGAGCCGCTCCTTTTAAACTGCTGCTTCTTGCTCTGTCGAGGCGGCATCCGACCCCTGGACCTGGTCTCTATAACAACAAGCCCTTCGCCCTCCAAAAACAGCCGTACTGCAGCACCCAGGAGACTGTTTTCCTTCCTTTCTGTTGCCTGGGGCTTTGTGTCTGATGTCGACATCGAAAGCGAAAGGTGTGTTTTATGTCAAAAACTCAAGTTATTTGGTTGGTGCTGTTTTTTGCAAAAGTATTCGTGCTGTTGAATTCTTTTGACATTTTAAAACCACAAACTTCTTTGTATTTTCGGGGACTTTATGTGATAGGCTAGCAAAAGTAGTTATTTCTTTATAAAATCATTTTTACACATAAAAATCTTAAAAAATAAATAAAAAATGGTAAAGGGCACTTTTATTCACCCTCTTAGAGTTAATATTTTGTGGAAGCACCTTTCCCAACCATTTTTGCTCGTCTAGATGCTTTCACTCGTTTTTATTTGCATAACAGTTCAGACTCAGTCAGACTGGAGGGATAGATTATCTCAGCATCAATTTTCAGTTCTTACAACAGATTCCTGGTTCAGCTCTGGACTTTGACTGGGTCATTCCAACACATGAATATTCTTTGATCTAAACTGTTAAATTGTAGGTCAGACTACGATTAGGGCCGCCCTCCTGGTGGAAAGGAAACCGCCGTCCCAGCCTCAACCTTGTAGCCCCCAACAGTCTCTCTTCCTGGATTGTCCTGTATTTAACTCCACCAATCTGAGACACTTCCTGTTTCTCTTCCACCGCCATCAGGAGTTTCAGGATGATGTGTACTTCCTCAGACTCTACCTCAAGCTTCCCCAAAACCTTATCTGTCACCTGTCTGGATTTTATTTATGGGCACCAGAGTAAAAAGCGCTGAAAGGGGGCCAATGTGTAGGCCATGAGTTCAGATTTTTAGTTGAAAAGAAAGTATTTTTGTGTTTGTCTGATATATAAAATCCCGATTAGATGCATTAAATGTGTGGTTGAAAGCATGACCAAGTGTGGGAAGTTCTAGGACAATCAAACATCACAAGACAAAGTTTCATTTTAAACATTTTCTTTGTTCCAGGTATCGTGGTTTGGGCTCAGCTCGCTTCACTTTGGGCACTTTGGTGCGCATAGCTTCTCTTCGATCGTACAAGGGCCGTCTGTCCTACATGCCTCCCTCTGTAGTTGCCACGACTTCAAATGGGACACCTCCACCCAGGAGACCCCTCTCCCGCAGCATTACTGAAGGCCTGGATGGATTCTCCAAAACACCCATCCATCGCACTTGCTCCGACATGGGCATCAGTGAGCAGAGGAGCCTCCTGCGCAGAGGTGAGATGGAAAGAGAGGAGAGGCAGAGAGAGAGGACAAGGAGACGACAGAGGGGTAGAGGTAAAGGAACTGGTGTGGTGAGAGCGAGCAGTCTGGCAGAAGACAGAGAGAAGGAGGGGCAGATGGAGATGGAAGCTGAAGAGAAGTCCGGAAACTGTTCGGAGAAGTCCGGAGCGAGTTCTGCGTCAAATGAACGAGATGAATCCAATATGGGACGAGATGAAAGGCTGGCAGGGATAAGGGACGAAAGGGAAGACGAGGAAACATCAGAGCCAGACTCCTGTGAAATGTTGGAGGATGACGATGACAGGGACGAGGAAGGCAGTGGCGGTTCCCTGGAGGCGGACGGACTGTTGCGAGCCAGGGAGTTGGGAGAGAGCTACGGGGTGGACATGGGAAGAGAGGCACAGGAAGAGCCTGGAGATGACCTCTCTAGCCAGGACAGTCTTCAGAGCACCAGAGAGTTGGTGAGGAAGAACTCGGCTCCTTCGAGCCAGATAGCCGACTCTCTGCTGAGCCAGCCTCTCAGTCAAGAATCCAGCACAGATTCTGGGATTTCTTATGGCATGGAGGACATGGATCTGAACGACACATTATTCCAAAAACAGTCTTACTCTCTGGATGTGGCTCGGGAGCGATCTCTCACCATCTCTTCCCCTTTCCGTCACAATCCCTTCTCCTACAAGCAGAAAGTTCTGGACCAAAACCAAAACACGTCCCGTCCAAGGCCCCACTCACTCCTCCAGCACTCTAGCTCCAACTCCCTCCCTCCTAAAATGACTCCCCCCTCCTTTTCTCCCACACCGCCGTCTTCCCCTTCCACTTCCTCCCCACACTCATCATCCTACCTCGCCCCCCGTCCTAACACCCCTAACTCCACCTTGAACTCTCCCTCGTTCCAAATGCCGTCCTCGTCTTTTAACTTTGACCTTAACGAACCAGCAGGACTCCTAAGGAACCGTCCGTTTGTCTCGCTGCCTTTCGATGTGCCAAGGGACGACTTGTTACCGCCACTCGATCAGCCGCTCCCCACCAGAGATTGGGTCACCATTGAAGGGGACTTTGTCTTGGTCTTGGCCCTTTACCAGAGCCACCTTGGGGCTGACCTCCATGCTGCACCTCAGGCCAGGTTTGACGACGGCCTGATCCACCTGACCTTTGTCCGCGCCGGCATCTCCAGAGCCACGCTACTCAGACTGTTCTTTGCCATGGAAAAAGGAAACCACCACTCAGTCAACTCGCCGTACGTGAGCCATGTCTCCTGCAAGGCTTTCAGGCTGCAGCCGCTGTCTCCGCGGGGAACCCTCACTGTGGACGGGGAACTTGTGCCCTACGGGCCACTACAAGCGCAGGTTAGAAAGATCAGTAACAGCACCTGAACGTAACCGTACAGTATCTGTGATAAGCTTTGAAATTTTCCACATTTTGTCTTGTGAAGCCAAAGAGTTGAAGATGGACATGGGCTTTTATATAAATGATCACCAACATGGTGAATAATGGCAAAGTGGGAGGAATTTAGAAAAGATTAATGGAAATAACTTATCATTCTGGTTCAGGTTCTGATTAGTTTATGCTGTGTAATTTGTATTATATCTTTGTGTCAATAAGTTACTCATCAATTTTTTCTGGTCTTTCACAGGTTCATCCTTCCATGGCCCGCCTCATTGTTGGAGACACTGGAGTAAAGATTACCAGACTTTAATAAGGGATTATGGATCTTATATTCATATATACATACATACGTACATATATTGACATATCAATACTCTAATGAATTATCTCTGTCGCCCTTAAGCTCTCAGAGGGAGAAAGATAAAGTGGAGTGTTTGAGACACTAGCTTTGTTTGCAGGAAACACTTTCGTAGGGATTTAAAGGGATAACACACCGAGCCAAGCGTCATTGCAGAATGACTGCAGGGATTAATACTAAATTTCAAGAATTGTTTCTAAAAATGCGCTTAGTTGCACAAGTGTTGTATGATGTATAGTAAGAAGGGGAACCACACAGTCTTGGATAAGAAGAGGGAATACCAATACCAATTGAATGTTTTGTGGATTTTTTCGAGCAGACAGTGCATGTACATGTTGGTATGCATGCAGAGAAGCACTAACTGAATTTTGCCTTAGACTGAGAGAAATACGATTAATACCCAAGACAAAGATATTCTGGGGTTTTTTAAATACACGGAAATTATCCACAATTTCTTACCTGGACTCTTTCTTCCACCAGTGTTAAACTTTTAAAGGACAAAAACTTGTGTCCTTTAAATTAATGCCTTATCTACCATTTGCTCATTCTGTTATGTACGAAGCCTGAAACTTGTTAGAGGGAGAGTTTGGGATATTTTTTAAGGTGAGGTTTTGCTAGAAACGGTATAAACGGCTAATTTCCTACCTGCAGTAGACAATTCGCTTAATGTTTTTAATTTACATCAAATTTAGATGGTCTATAAGGCTAAAGCTAATAGCTAGTCCAATCGGAGTCCGTTTCAGAATGCTCTTCTATTTAATTCAAAAAGTTCAAATCAGAAAATTAAGTGTTTTTTTTACCTTTAAACTGTCGTCACCTTTGTTTTAGATTGTTATAATACAGAAATTCATAATTATTCACACAGGAAATTGAGGTTGGAGGTGGTGCGCTAGTAATTTATTCCTACTCCCAAAACATTTACAGCATTTCTGATCAGAGAAACTTTGTGAAATCAAAGGAAAATGGTTTTAAAAATATTATAGCGGTTTAATTGAACACAATTTATGGATTTTTACACCACTCAAATGTTATCAGGCAGTTATATTTACTGGAAACGCTTCTACATGTTTCATGCAGGAAGATTATTGAAGATTATTCCTGACTCAAATTATATTTGTAATTCTAGTTCTTTGTGCAAATAATTTACAAGTTCAAGCATGACAACAGTTTAAAGGTTCATGAAACGGCACATAAAACACTGGCATTTAGTAATCAGAGATTTTAAGACGGTAGAAGTTCACAAGGCTACCCGTTAGTCTCAGCCTCCAGGCCTAACTAAACTGGATTTGTACAAAACGCAGATACCAGTTACCTACTGCAGATAAGATATTGACTGTTTATAAACTGCTTACATAACCTCATCTCAAATCCCTTTAACCTCTGTTCAACTGAAATATTACATCAGATGCATAAATTTAACACTAGTTATACATTTCCTTAGCTCCAGCTGCCTACTGTGATTCTCCAGAGTAACGTGACTGTACATCAAATCCTCTTGCTACAAGTAAATCAGTTTAAAGCAACATCAACAAAAAAAACCCTGATAATTTCTGGATTGAATGTTAATCGTCGCTGACATTTGCATTCTGCCTGCTTGTTTTTAGCCAGTGGATGCACGCTGCTGATGATGTCAGTGATGTTGGTTGTTGAAACATGTTGAACATAGCAATGCCTGAATAAAACTAGCTGATTTCTCACCGCTTCCAGACACTTTGATATAAAAACAATCACTGCCTTAGGCCTCAGCAGTCTGAGAAGAAATAGTTGAAAATGTAGTTAGATGGGATTCCTCGGTTATCTTGGATATGCTGCACAAAAACTGGAATTTAAGCAGCACAGATCAGTAGGGTGCAAAGTAACTATTTAATGAATACTAACTGCCTAGTACAGAGATTGCGGACTGAATCGCATTGCTTTAATGAATTGTTGGAGTTTAAACACTCATAAGGTAATGAAAGGTACAACTGACTGTTTAAAAAGCCTTTTATAAGAGCCAGAGGAGACGACACTAAACTAAATCAAGGCTATATTGGTGGATCAAATGATTTAGCATGAGATGAGATAAAAAATACCAGCTTAAAGTTGAAGTAAACCAGCTGCAGAAACAGACTGTTAGATTACTGTCTGTTACTTTTCCATTTGAAACTTTCTGATAGTTATTTGAGCTGATAAAGTGAAAGTGAGTTTTTCTGAGCCTGAATTGTCTTACAGAGGTTAATTTTCTTACTGTAGAGCCTGCTGACTCGGTCTGAGCTGAAGATGAATCATTAGCATGTGCAATATATCAATCAGTTAGAAGATGTGCCAACTGCTTGGATCACCATCAGCATACTGTACTTTTTTAATCAATGCCTTTGTATAATAAGCCTGTAAATTACAACTGTTGAGGATTTGCTCAACAGGTTTATCTTTCTGTCTTAGCCTTTTTTCCCCCTTTCAAATGCACAATTGAAGTAGTCCACCACGGTTTTTACACTGCTTTCACAGCTACAGAATGTGAGTACTACATTTTGAGTCTAAGCTTGTACTTTGACTGAATAGGAACTGATACACACAGTGTGAACAGAAATATGCCAAAATGTTTACTAATGTTGCAGAGCCTAGTTTTGATAGTTTACTTTCTTTGAGCAGCAGCTTTGTCTGTGGCCACAGCTGGGACCATGGCGTCTTCTAGACCAATCTGATGGGACAGTCCTGGACTGCAACTTCTGAGTGGATAAATGCCATTAAATCGTCTTTAGTGGGCTGCTTGTAATGAAATGGTAATATTACTAAATCAGTGGAAATGTATACATATACAGTGTACAGGTAATGGTTATAAATTGTTTCAAAAATAAATGTAACTTCATAAATTTGTCTGGTGTGACATAATTCATTATTCCTTCTAATATATGGGGCAGTTAATTTTATAAATGCTGCTTAAGTGGGAGCTAAACTGAATATTTTGGCTTGCATGCAAAATACTGTTTTAAGTAAAAATAAAAAAAAAACACTGCTCATTGTGCTTTGTATAAAACAGTGGTGGCAGCATCATGTTGTGGAGCTGCTTTTCTGCAGCAGAGAAAGAAACTGATCAGAGTTGATGGGGAGAATATATGGAGGTAAATATTGTTCAATCCTGGAAGAAAACTTGAGAAGCTGCAAAAAGATTTGAGACTGTTCAGCGGGACAATAAGACCAAATAGCAAGAGCTGCAAAGGAATGGAGGGCCAAGTCAAATACCATAAATCAACGTGTGTAAGCTAATGACTCAGATATTCAGGCTGATAAATAATTTTGGTCAAATCAGTGGGAAGATCAGATTACTTATTCATATGGTACAACAAAATCAGCAGGTGTGGCTATATTACTGAATAACTTTCCAGGGAAAATAATTCATACAAAACATGACAGTGATGGCCACTGGTCTTTTTCCGTATTACATATTGAGGACTCATTCACAATCCTAGGTAGTATTTATGGTTACTGTAACATTTCTAAAAATAAAGAGCTTCTTACAATTATTAAATGTCGAACAACTTAAACATTTTCTACTAAACATATTTTATTAGGTGGGGATGGGAATATGACTATGAATGTAAGAGCGTTTGATAGTGAATGTAAGAGAGAGTTTGATAGTGAGTGTGAGTTTGATAGTGAATGTGAGAGAGTTTGACTGTGAATGTGAGAGTTTGATAGTATGTGTAAGAGAGTTTGTAAGTTTAGACCTAAATCAAGAGGCCCATGATGGTTTGACGTTAGGCAGCAGATGTCCCACAGCTGATTGACTGAACCTGCCATGGGCAGAGGAACAAGACCATCCCAGATATGGTAGGTTGTTAGGTCGGCTACTGTTGAGAAAGATGGACAACAAAACAAAAGGAGAAATTATGAATCACATCAGAATATGTAAATTATTTGGCAGATAGCGCTTAAATCAATATTTAAAATGCTTTTCTAAACAACAGTGTTGGAAGATGTCAGTGATTTTAGTGAAACTTAATATAGCACTGACAGGCAGCGGTGTATATGTTCTCCCAACTTTGGCTAAAGCTGCTGCTAGCTGGTTTACTCTCCGATCGGAGGCTGTTTATTATATACACAGTTAGAGAATGGTGGATTGACAATGAGTAATAACGACTAACACTTAAATGCTGTTGTTATTAACCTTACCTTTTAGTATATCCTTAAGATAATGAGTATCCGTGAATTTTTCAGTCAAGTTTCCCGAGGCAAAATCACACCAGAAGTAAACATACACCTCTTCGAGTTATGGCGGCCATTGTCTGACATCACTATAAAAANCATACAAAGATATATTTAGATAGTATTGAAGTGGTTCTGTAAAATAAGTAACTATGTATTTGACATTTTCTATCTGCATTTGTGACAGAAGAAGAATTCATGAAAAATGAAAAAGTGTTCAGTAGCAAAGCTGCTGGTAGAAATTGCGATGATATTACAGATTACAATCCACGTTTTCCTGAATTCGTTCGTCTTTATGCTGTTGTATAACATCTTCTCTCAATCCACTTAATGAGCTTTAGTGTCGACATCACATTGATCCCAGCGGCCAAATAGATGAAATGCAGACTTGAAATTTACTACTTTACTAAATAGTAAATGAACAGTTTTTTGCGAGTGTGATGCTAATTTGTTATATTGTGTTGCTCTACTGGAAGATAACATTAATTTAGTATCCGTCACAGTAAGAACAGTGATGGTTATAGCAGGTGGAAGACAGTTGTAAGTCGACTGGAGCGTCTCAGTAAAGAACAACATCATCTGCAGAAAGATGCAATTCAGCTGCTGGTTTTTCCCAATGATTTTAATACAAATCTCGTGAAAAAACGTGTTCTGTTTTATAGCTTTGAGCGACTCTATAAAAATGTTATTTCTTTGTAAAGTATTCACTGTTAGATGTTTCGGCTCACTGGGTCTTTAAGCTTGACAACAGAGGATCTTTCCTTTGTGTCCATTTAGAGACTTTGATTGTTTTTAACCGATTGCGTTGAAGGGCATTTAAAGAATGCTTGTTCTGCGCCTTTGCTTGTTGTGACCTTTATGTTTGGCTCCAGGAATTGGTCTGAAACTCCACATTTTGTTGTTTTGTTTGCTTTCATTTATGCCTCCCTTTGTAGACTCTTGCTAATTATAGCTGAATGTCACGGTGGCCCTGGGTCTTCCTGCATGTGCAGCCAACTCATTCTGTCTGGAAAGTTTTTATTCTTCACAGCTTTCAAAGGCTGCACAATACCTAAACACTTCAATAAGTAAACTTTGACGTTTATCAAACTGTTCACCCTCTCTTTCGTCTGTTCTGCACTCACATGAGTCTACATATTCATAATAAATACAAAGTTTCACCCAGAAAACTTGCTAAGCCTGGTAGTCGGGCTGCTCTGCAGTCCATTCGTCCAGCCGCCTGCCGTGTTTTTGAGTTAAAAAATGATTAAAGTTGTCAGGAAATTGGAAAATATCACTTGATGATTATGTGTTATTGAAAGACTGAAAAATTAATATCTGAACACCAACTATAAAGTCTTTTAAAAAATGCAAACATTTAAAAAAAAAAACTTAAATAAGCAATGCTAAGCCTGGTGGGGGCACAAGTAAAGCCTGGTGGCCAGCCAGGCTTACAAAACAGTGGAGGAAGCCCTGAAATATATAGACAGAGAAGGTAAAGGTGCTGCATCATGCCACTCCTTCCCTTCAACTAATAAGACTTGGTTATCAGAAGATAAGTGTTCAATGTTCAGTCTCCTTTTTGTCACTGTGGCCTCTGTTAACGTTCCTTATCTAGATGTTTTCTGTTGCTTATCTTGTTACATAACATGCAATTGAATTATTCTGCTACATTCCATCTTTGTTCTTGCTTTGGTATTAATTTAGGAATCAGCTTTTTCGCACTCTGAATGGTAGTATTGTTGGGCTTTAGTGATCACTGAGCTGCCCTTTAGTTGTTCACAGTTAACTATTTCTAGGAGAGAAATATTGTTTCTTTAAAATTATGACTTTTGTAAATTGCTGGAAAATATTATTGGAATTATATTGTGAACAGAGCAAGTGTTTCATTTCTAAGTCGTACAGTTTAAAATATCTGAAAATCAGTTCATGGTGTTGGGTGGCAAATGATTGTCTTCACCTACACTTGCTTACTCTGCATTGCTTAGGTTCAACAAACTTTTATAAAACATTTCTCAGGGAGTTTGGTTCATATTAACATGATGGCATGATGTAACAGCTGAAACTTTGTCGGCTGCCCATTCATGATCCACCACATCCCAAAGTCGCTCCGTTGCACTGAGATCTGGTGACTGAAGTACAGTGAGTTCATTGTTGCATTCAAGAAACCCGTTGGGAATGATTTGACCTTAGAAGCAGCGATCAGACGATGGGTACACTGCAGTCATAAAGAGGAAAAGAAACAACACTCAGGTACTCCATGTTGTTTAAACAATGGTCAGGTTATGCTAAGGGAGCCAAAGTGTCTCAAGAAACGGAGAGCGTTGAGTTTTGGCCATGTGATTGGAGTGAAGTACACTGCCAGGTGAAATAAGAGAGGCTCAGTCTCAAAAGAGTCGACTAACTCTGAAACAAAAGCTCAGCTTGCGTTGGACGATGTGGGCTTAAAATTTTATCATGATATTGTACTATTGTGACAATGACAAAAGTGACAATTTGAACAATTTATCACCTTTTTTTTCTTTTTAGGTAACTGCATCTCTGTGACTGCATTCATTGCACCACAGCTGAAAAACGTACCTATTTAAAATGAGCTTCTTCAGGACACCGCTCACCTAAAGAAATGTGACTAACCTGTGCACATATATTCATATTTTTGAATGTACTCTTGTGGGAAAAAAACAGTGGAGAAAACAGTGAAAATACAATTTTAGTCAGTTCTTTTAACATCAGTTGAAATTTATTGAGACAACAAATGAAAATTTGCATTATTAGAAATATTTCACAATAAAGGATAAACAATCCGATAAAAGCCAGCGGTAGGAGTTAGGTCATGCTACAAATGTTGAGGATTTCTAGATGTCCTGAATAATTACTATTTGAAAATTTAACTTGGCATTTCTTCCTCTCATCATCAGAGTTTTCCAGAAGTCTGCTACCTCGTACCAGGCGACTACTGTTATTGGTCAATCCGTTCAGCGGAAGAGGCCAGGCGATGCAGTGGTGTCAGGCCCACATCCTGCCAATGATTAGGGAGGCCAACATCAGCTACAACCTCATACAGACGGGTAACACAAGAAGCTGAAAACCGTAGCTGTGAGTAAGGATAATGCATGAATGTTAATTTATCTTCATTAATCTGTCCTAGAGCGAAGGAACCACGCGAGAGAGCTCGTCAGAGAGATATCGCTGCCAGAGTGGGACGGCATCATCATTGTTTCTGGAGACGGTCTTATGCATGAGGTGAGGTTCTGATGAAAACATTGATGTGCAGGTAAAGTTTTATGTCTCCTGAAGTTTTTTATATATATATATATCCTGTGGATCTGTAGGTGATCAATGGACTGATGGAGCGTCCAGACTGGGAACAAGCAATAAAGACACCTCTTGGCATTCTGCCCTGCGGCTCTGGGAATGCACTGGCTGGCTCCATCAACCACTACGCAGGGTGAGGGGAGCAGCGACTGGTCAGGCGTCATCAACCCATTTCTATCTGTCATCAACGTAAAGCTGGACAACAAGTCAATAACAACATGCATCAAGATAGACAATATCTGATCAATACAAAGAGAGAGAGTACCCAATAATTTCACTGAACTTCGATTGAGAACCGCACTGCATTCTGGGAGATGTAGGCAGAGGGCAAAGCTTCAGCCGCTCACAATTAGCTGAGCAAGGTCACTCTTTGGTTACCTAGCAACAATTTGTTAAGTAGCCAGTGGTTACCTAGCAACAATTTGTTGAGTAGCTAGTGGTTACCTAGCAACAACCTGTTGAGTACCTTGCTTAGCAGCAGTTTCAGGTTTCATCTCTCATACCTACTTAGAAATAAACAACAGCGGCGCAAGGTTGAAAACTGGACTGAAAAAGGAAAAATCACGTCGCTGGTTTGGGAGTATTTCAGATATTTAAAACAAAAAACTAATTAATAATTATTGATATCGACTGAAATGAAACGCTGAAACTGTGAAATCTGCCCCAGGTCAACTTGCTATTAGCAGTTAAAAAAAGAGATGGAGCAACTGTGATTTTTTTTATATTTTTCAGATGCAACATTATTTAAAGTCAAAATTTGTACTTTCTCCCTGCAAATCTGAAACAAATATTTTAAAATCACCATTTGAGTTTCCCAGTATGTCCTTTGTAAATGGAGACCATTTCTATCAGAGATGAGTTAGTTTTTTGTTTTTTTTACTTCCCTTCCTCAGGTATGACATGTGCCTTCGAGAGCCGCTCCTTTTAAACTGCTGCTTCTTGCTCTGTCGAGGCGGCATCCGACCCCTGGACCTGGTCTCTATAACAACAAGCCCTTCGCCCTCCAAAAACAGCCGTACTGCAGCACCCAGGAGACTGTTTTCCTTCCTTTCTGTTGCCTGGGGCTTTGTGTCTGATGTCGACATCGAAAGCGAAAGGTGTGTTTTATGTCAAAAACTCAAGTTATTTGGTTGGTGCTGTTTTTTGCAAAAGTATTCGTGCTGTTGAATTCTTTTGACATTTTAAAACCACAAACTTCTTTGTATTTTCGGGGACTTTATGTGATAGGCTAGCAAAAGTAGTTATTTCTTTATAAAATCATTTTTACACATAAAAATCTTAAAAAATAAATAAAAAATGGTAAAGGGCACTTTTATTCACCCTCTTAGAGTTAATATTTTGTGGAAGCACCTTTCCCAACCATTTTTGCTCGTCTAGATGCTTTCACTCGTTTTTATTTGCATAACAGTTCAGACTCAGTCAGACTGGAGGGATAGATTATCTCAGCATCAATTTTCAGTTCTTACAACAGATTCCTGGTTCAGCTCTGGACTTTGACTGGGTCATTCCAACACATGAATATTCTTTGATCTAAACTGTTAAATTGTAGGTCAGACTACGATTAGGGCCGCCCTCCTGGTGGAAAGGAAACCGCCGTCCCAGCCTCAACCTTGTAGCCCCCAACAGTCTCTCTTCCTGGATTGTCCTGTATTTAACTCCACCAATCTGAGACACTTCCTGTTTCTCTTCCACCGCCATCAGGAGTTTCAGGATGATGTGTACTTCCTCAGACTCTACCTCAAGCTTCCCCAAAACCTTATCTGTCACCTGTCTGGATTTTATTTATGGGCACCAGAGTAAAAAGCGCTGAAAGGGGGCCAATGTGTAGGCCATGAGTTCAGATTTTTAGTTGAAAAGAAAGTATTTTTGTGTTTGTCTGATATATAAAATCCCGATTAGATGCATTAAATGTGTGGTTGAAAGCATGACCAAGTGTGGGAAGTTCTAGGACAATCAAACATCACAAGACAAAGTTTCATTTTAAACATTTTCTTTGTTCCAGGTATCGTGGTTTGGGCTCAGCTCGCTTCACTTTGGGCACTTTGGTGCGCATAGCTTCTCTTCGATCGTACAAGGGCCGTCTGTCCTACATGCCTCCCTCTGTAGTTGCCACGACTTCAAATGGGACACCTCCACCCAGGAGACCCCTCTCCCGCAGCATTACTGAAGGCCTGGATGGATTCTCCAAAACACCCATCCATCGCACTTGCTCCGACATGGGCATCAGTGAGCAGAGGAGCCTCCTGCGCAGAGGTGAGATGGAAAGAGAGGAGAGGCAGAGAGAGAGGACAAGGAGACGACAGAGGGGTAGAGGTAAAGGAACTGGTGTGGTGAGAGCGAGCAGTCTGGCAGAAGACAGAGAGAAGGAGGGGCAGATGGAGATGGAAGCTGAAGAGAAGTCCGGAAACTGTTCGGAGAAGTCCGGAGCGAGTTCTGCGTCAAATGAACGAGATGAATCCAATATGGGACGAGATGAAAGGCTGGCAGGGATAAGGGACGAAAGGGAAGACGAGGAAACATCAGAGCCAGACTCCTGTGAAATGTTGGAGGATGACGATGACAGGGACGAGGAAGGCAGTGGCGGTTCCCTGGAGGCGGACGGACTGTTGCGAGCCAGGGAGTTGGGAGAGAGCTACGGGGTGGACATGGGAAGAGAGGCACAGGAAGAGCCTGGAGATGACCTCTCTAGCCAGGACAGTCTTCAGAGCACCAGAGAGTTGGTGAGGAAGAACTCGGCTCCTTCGAGCCAGATAGCCGACTCTCTGCTGAGCCAGCCTCTCAGTCAAGAATCCAGCACAGATTCTGGGATTTCTTATGGCATGGAGGACATGGATCTGAACGACACATTATTCCAAAAACAGTCTTACTCTCTGGATGTGGCTCGGGAGCGATCTCTCACCATCTCTTCCCCTTTCCGTCACAATCCCTTCTCCTACAAGCAGAAAGTTCTGGACCAAAACCAAAACACGTCCCGTCCAAGGCCCCACTCACTCCTCCAGCACTCTAGCTCCAACTCCCTCCCTCCTAAAATGACTCCCCCCTCCTTTTCTCCCACACCGCCGTCTTCCCCTTCCACTTCCTCCCCACACTCATCATCCTACCTCGCCCCCCGTCCTAACACCCCTAACTCCACCTTGAACTCTCCCTCGTTCCAAATGCCGTCCTCGTCTTTTAACTTTGACCTTAACGAACCAGCAGGACTCCTAAGGAACCGTCCGTTTGTCTCGCTGCCTTTCGATGTGCCAAGGGACGACTTGTTACCGCCACTCGATCAGCCGCTCCCCACCAGAGATTGGGTCACCATTGAAGGGGACTTTGTCTTGGTCTTGGCCCTTTACCAGAGCCACCTTGGGGCTGACCTCCATGCTGCACCTCAGGCCAGGTTTGACGACGGCCTGATCCACCTGACCTTTGTCCGCGCCGGCATCTCCAGAGCCACGCTACTCAGACTGTTCTTTGCCATGGAAAAAGGAAACCACCACTCAGTCAACTCGCCGTACGTGAGCCATGTCTCCTGCAAGGCTTTCAGGCTGCAGCCGCTGTCTCCGCGGGGAACCCTCACTGTGGACGGGGAACTTGTGCCCTACGGGCCACTACAAGCGCAGGTTAGAAAGATCAGTAACAGCACCTGAACGTAACCGTACAGTATCTGTGATAAGCTTTGAAATTTTCCACATTTTGTCTTGTGAAGCCAAAGAGTTGAAGATGGACATGGGCTTTTATATAAATGATCACCAACATGGTGAATAATGGCAAAGTGGGAGGAATTTAGAAAAGATTAATGGAAATAACTTATCATTCTGGTTCAGGTTCTGATTAGTTTATGCTGTGTAATTTGTATTATATCTTTGTGTCAATAAGTTACTCATCAATTTTTTCTGGTCTTTCACAGGTTCATCCTTCCATGGCCCGCCTCATTGTTGGAGACACTGGAGTAAAGATTACCAGACTTTAATAAGGGATTATGGATCTTATATTCATATATACATACATACGTACATATATTGACATATCAATACTCTAATGAATTATCTCTGTCGCCCTTAAGCTCTCAGAGGGAGAAAGATAAAGTGGAGTGTTTGAGACACTAGCTTTGTTTGCAGGAAACACTTTCGTAGGGATTTAAAGGGATAACACACCGAGCCAAGCGTCATTGCAGAATGACTGCAGGGATTAATACTAAATTTCAAGAATTGTTTCTAAAAATGCGCTTAGTTGCACAAGTGTTGTATGATGTATAGTAAGAAGGGGAACCACACAGTCTTGGATAAGAAGAGGGAATACCAATACCAATTGAATGTTTTGTGGATTTTTTCGAGCAGACAGTGCATGTACATGTTGGTATGCATGCAGAGAAGCACTAACTGAATTTTGCCTTAGACTGAGAGAAATACGATTAATACCCAAGACAAAGATATTCTGGGGTTTTTTAAATACACGGAAATTATCCACAATTTCTTACCTGGACTCTTTCTTCCACCAGTGTTAAACTTTTAAAGGACAAAAACTTGTGTCCTTTAAATTAATGCCTTATCTACCATTTGCTCATTCTGTTATGTACGAAGCCTGAAACTTGTTAGAGGGAGAGTTTGGGATATTTTTTAAGGTGAGGTTTTGCTAGAAACGGTATAAACGGCTAATTTCCTACCTGCAGTAGACAATTCGCTTAATGTTTTTAATTTACATCAAATTTAGATGGTCTATAAGGCTAAAGCTAATAGCTAGTCCAATCGGAGTCCGTTTCAGAATGCTCTTCTATTTAATTCAAAAAGTTCAAATCAGAAAATTAAGTGTTTTTTTTACCTTTAAACTGTCGTCACCTTTGTTTTAGATTGTTATAATACAGAAATTCATAATTATTCACACAGGAAATTGAGGTTGGAGGTGGTGCGCTAGTAATTTATTCCTACTCCCAAAACATTTACAGCATTTCTGATCAGAGAAACTTTGTGAAATCAAAGGAAAATGGTTTTAAAAATATTATAGCGGTTTAATTGAACACAATTTATGGATTTTTACACCACTCAAATGTTATCAGGCAGTTATATTTACTGGAAACGCTTCTACATGTTTCATGCAGGAAGATTATTGAAGATTATTCCTGACTCAAATTATATTTGTAATTCTAGTTCTTTGTGCAAATAATTTACAAGTTCAAGCATGACAACAGTTTAAAGGTTCATGAAACGGCACATAAAACACTGGCATTTAGTAATCAGAGATTTTAAGACGGTAGAAGTTCACAAGGCTACCCGTTAGTCTCAGCCTCCAGGCCTAACTAAACTGGATTTGTACAAAACGCAGATACCAGTTACCTACTGCAGATAAGATATTGACTGTTTATAAACTGCTTACATAACCTCATCTCAAATCCCTTTAACCTCTGTTCAACTGAAATATTACATCAGATGCATAAATTTAACACTAGTTATACATTTCCTTAGCTCCAGCTGCCTACTGTGATTCTCCAGAGTAACGTGACTGTACATCAAATCCTCTTGCTACAAGTAAATCAGTTTAAAGCAACATCAACAAAAAAAACCCTGATAATTTCTGGATTGAATGTTAATCGTCGCTGACATTTGCATTCTGCCTGCTTGTTTTTAGCCAGTGGATGCACGCTGCTGATGATGTCAGTGATGTTGGTTGTTGAAACATGTTGAACATAGCAATGCCTGAATAAAACTAGCTGATTTCTCACCGCTTCCAGACACTTTGATATAAAAACAATCACTGCCTTAGGCCTCAGCAGTCTGAGAAGAAATAGTTGAAAATGTAGTTAGATGGGATTCCTCGGTTATCTTGGATATGCTGCACAAAAACTGGAATTTAAGCAGCACAGATCAGTAGGGTGCAAAGTAACTATTTAATGAATACTAACTGCCTAGTACAGAGATTGCGGACTGAATCGCATTGCTTTAATGAATTGTTGGAGTTTAAACACTCATAAGGTAATGAAAGGTACAACTGACTGTTTAAAAAGCCTTTTATAAGAGCCAGAGGAGACGACACTAAACTAAATCAAGGCTATATTGGTGGATCAAATGATTTAGCATGAGATGAGATAAAAAATACCAGCTTAAAGTTGAAGTAAACCAGCTGCAGAAACAGACTGTTAGATTACTGTCTGTTACTTTTCCATTTGAAACTTTCTGATAGTTATTTGAGCTGATAAAGTGAAAGTGAGTTTTTCTGAGCCTGAATTGTCTTACAGAGGTTAATTTTCTTACTGTAGAGCCTGCTGACTCGGTCTGAGCTGAAGATGAATCATTAGCATGTGCAATATATCAATCAGTTAGAAGATGTGCCAACTGCTTGGATCACCATCAGCATACTGTACTTTTTTAATCAATGCCTTTGTATAATAAGCCTGTAAATTACAACTGTTGAGGATTTGCTCAACAGGTTTATCTTTCTGTCTTAGCCTTTTTTCCCCCTTTCAAATGCACAATTGAAGTAGTCCACCACGGTTTTTACACTGCTTTCACAGCTACAGAATGTGAGTACTACATTTTGAGTCTAAGCTTGTACTTTGACTGAATAGGAACTGATACACACAGTGTGAACAGAAATATGCCAAAATGTTTACTAATGTTGCAGAGCCTAGTTTTGATAGTTTACTTTCTTTGAGCAGCAGCTTTGTCTGTGGCCACAGCTGGGACCATGGCGTCTTCTAGACCAATCTGATGGGACAGTCCTGGACTGCAACTTCTGAGTGGATAAATGCCATTAAATCGTCTTTAGTGGGCTGCTTGTAATGAAATGGTAATATTACTAAATCAGTGGAAATGTATACATATACAGTGTACAGGTAATGGTTATAAATTGTTTCAAAAATAAATGTAACTTCATAAATTTGTCTGGTGTGACATAATTCATTATTCCTTCTAATATATGGGGCAGTTAATTTTATAAATGCTGCTTAAGTGGGAGCTAAACTGAATATTTTGGCTTGCATGCAAAATACTGTTTTAAGTAAAAATAAAAAAAAAACACTGCTCATTGTGCTTTGTATAAAACAGTGGTGGCAGCATCATGTTGTGGAGCTGCTTTTCTGCAGCAGAGAAAGAAACTGATCAGAGTTGATGGGGAGAATATATGGAGGTAAATATTGTTCAATCCTGGAAGAAAACTTGAGAAGCTGCAAAAAGATTTGAGACTGTTCAGCGGGACAATAAGACCAAATAGCAAGAGCTGCAAAGGAATGGAGGGCCAAGTCAAATACCATAAATCAACGTGTGTAAGCTAATGACTCAGATATTCAGGCTGATAAATAATTTTGGTCAAATCAGTGGGAAGATCAGATTACTTATTCATATGGTACAACAAAATCAGCAGGTGTGGCTATATTACTGAATAACTTTCCAGGGAAAATAATTCATACAAAACATGACAGTGATGGCCACTGGTCTTTTTCCGTATTACATATTGAGGACTCATTCACAATCCTAGGTAGTATTTATGGTTACTGTAACATTTCTAAAAATAAAGAGCTTCTTACAATTATTAAATGTCGAACAACTTAAACATTTTCTACTAAACATATTTTATTAGGTGGGGATGGGAATATGACTATGAATGTAAGAGCGTTTGATAGTGAATGTAAGAGAGAGTTTGATAGTGAGTGTGAGTTTGATAGTGAATGTGAGAGAGTTTGACTGTGAATGTGAGAGTTTGATAGTATGTGTAAGAGAGTTTGTAAGTTTAGACCTAAATCAAGAGGCCCATGATGGTTTGACGTTAGGCAGCAGATGTCCCACAGCTGATTGACTGAACCTGCCATGGGCAGAGGAACAAGACCATCCCAGATATGGTAGGTTGTTAGGTCGGCTACTGTTGAGAAAGATGGACAACAAAACAAAAGGAGATATTATGAATCACATCAGAATATGTAAATTATTTGGCAGATAGCGCTTAAATCAATATTTAAAATGCTTTTCTAAACAACAGTGTTGGAAGATGTCAGTGATTTTAGTGAAACTTAATATAGCACTGACAGGCAGCGGTGTATATGTTCTCCCAACTTTGGCTAAAGCTGCTGCTAGCTGGTTTACTCTCCGATCGGAGGCTGTTTATTATATACACAGTTAGAGAATGGTGGATTGACAATGAGTAATAACGACTAACACTTAAATGCTGTTGTTATTAACCTTACCTTTTAGTATATCCTTAAGATAATGAGTATCCGTGAATTTTTCAGTCAAGTTTCCCGAGGCAAAATCACACCAGAAGTAAACATACACCTCTTCGAGTTATGGCGGCCATTGTCTGACATCACTATAAAAAGGGTCTCCAGAAAAACTTCTGGTTTAAAAGAAAACGAGCTGTAGTCTAATCCGTGATTTCTTAGGTCTCCCACTGGGACGTAGCTCTTCGGTTTTGTTAATGTTGTAGTG
>NW_006799973.1:337543-569197 GCF_000485575.1 Poecilia formosa
TACACTCAAACTTAACATTTTTAAAGGCCTTTCGGCATGTGATGTTTGTTGTAAAGAACACCCAGATTGTCCCAGGTTGCCTTCTTTTTGTTAAAGGTTTTTTTAACAAGTGGCTGTCATTTAACAAGAAGAAAAAACTCATTTTATTAAGGGGATCATTAACATTTTTAATGTAGGGTTCAGGTGGTTATGAGTAGTCAATATCTTACCTGGAGCAACAGATATGTTGCATTGTTTTGGTTTGATGAAGCATTATTTTCAAGCTGATGCAAGTTTAAAAACAAAGATTTTTTTATTGTGTAAAGAAAAACAACTTCAATTGTCAAAATGTCTTAGTGGTTCATGCAAGGAGTTTTTAATAACTTGCATCAATTAAATGCTTGCTTAAAAGTCCTACACTTTTCTGTTCTGATGTTGGTGTTCATCTGAAACAAAGCTGAACAACTGAAGCATGTCAGAAGGTTAGAAAAAAAAACTATGATAGAAAACTAAGGCAACAGTAAAATAGTCAAAAACCATTTAATCTGATTTGCTGTAATGTTATGTGGGGCTTTGGGGGCTTTTCATGCCAAAATTTGAAAGGTTTTGAACATAAAATTTATGGTTTTGGTGCTTAATATTTAGTGACATTAAAAAAAGAAATTGAAAGAGATGTTGACATCTTAATTTATAATTTACGGAAGAAAAATGGTCAACCATAATAAGGCTGAAATCCTTTTCTCCCATTCATATCTATAGGTATATTTTCTACATGTCTCTTCCTCGGTTTGAAATATGTCCTCATCAGTTTTCCGCTCTGCCTGTTTTGTCTTTAATTAGATCCGTAAGATGAAGATGCCCGGTCGTGATAACAAAGTCGCGGTTGTCGTGGGAACAGTCACTGATGACATCAGGATTCAGGATATCCCCAAGCTCAAGGTAAGTGATCTTACTAAATCTACATTTTCCTTCAAAGTATTTGATCTTATAAAGATTTAGATAATGTTCCTTCAGCATTGTGACCCTCTGAAGTTCTGCGTTTTATTCTGTAGATCTGCGCTCTCAAGGTTACCGACCGCGCCCGCCGCAGGATCGTGAAGGCCGGAGGTCAGGTGATGACATTTGACCAGCTGGCTTTGAGTTCTCCCAAAGGACATGGGACAGTGCTGCTGTCAGGTACCTGAACTTCTCCTGTTTCCTCCTACAGTCTGCCAGTTTAATCTGAGAAAGTAGAATCATTAATAAACTCTATTATATAAGAACTCTGAATCAGAACAAAGTCTCTGGATTTATAATCTTCACCAAGCAATAACGAAATGACACCATGCAAAAATAGATAAAAAATAGTTTTGGTCTTGTTTGAAATCTTGGCACCAGGTAGCCACATTATATTTTTAATTGTTTTTGATAAATTACTCATTATGTCAGACTTTCTGTTTGATTGAGGATTTAATTTGCTCATCATTTTTGAAAGAAAGATTATGGACAAACTTTGATTTTGCCAGTCTTTCTCTTGTCTTCCATTTTCATTTGGACAAACCTTAATAATGCCCAATAAAGTATAGTTTTTACTTTTATTCTTATATGCTTAACTTTGCTGAATCAGATTTTAATTTTAGCATTTTATCCCTTTACATGTTGTCTCTAGGCAGCTTCAAAGTTAGTTCGATCTGGTGTGTTTTTCTCAATCTGAGTCCAAAATGTTGTAATTAAAAGCAATAAATCTATTTTGGGGGATTTTCCTAGCAAAATAAATGTCAAAAAAGGAAATGTCTTTAAAAAATGCATTTAGTTCAAGATAACCCATTCCTTATCTGATATTTTAAGGAGTTATAGATCTATAAACAGTAGATCTAGGCTCTAGATCTACTGTTTAACGTAGTTAAACTTGTTTTGTGAAACTTGTAGATGAGACATGTCTGCTGTTACAAGTTCAGTGCTAATACTTGGTACTTAAATATCCAGAATGATCTAAAAGTGCAGAAAAATATGGAAAGTTTGGCCTTTTTAAACGAAAAATGTGTAGAAATCTTATTTATTCTTTTCATTTTGAAACAATCTCTAGTCACTTTTAGGAGCCTGACAACATGAATGATTGCAAATGGTTCTTTTAATCAAGCCTTTAAGAGTTTTATTTCCCAGTCGAAATGAATCAAAGCTCCTTGTTGTCCCCGACATTTCTTCTCTGCTGCTGTAGCGTTTCCAGATGTGTGCTATAAATGTGGATTATTATCTGTACTAATGTAGAGATCTAAAATTGATGATGTTGTCAGAGATTTTACTGTCTGTATCTGATGTTACATTCATCTTTTCCTTTTCAGGGCCCCGTAAAGGCAGAGAGGTGTACAGGCACTTTGGAAAAGCTCCTGGAACCCCTCACAGCCACACCAAGTACGTCTGCACCCAACATGAAACCAACACAGCATCACATGGTTAAACACAGGAGCCCTGTTAGTTTATTAACCAACATTGGTTCCTTTTAAGTCAAATATTTTGACTACAAATTGATAAAACTACAAAATTCAAAACGTACTGGGTCATCAAAACAGCTTAGATTTGAGCTATTTCCATCTGATAAAAGTAAATGCATTACATCATGGTGTACTTAGTTTCTTACTTTCCCACATTGTTTCCACTTAAAAGCGGAAACCACACAGTTTACTTTGATACTTTTAATGTGCTGTGATTGTAGAGAAGCATTTGCTAAAAAATGCTAAACTTAATGCACCTTGAATTGAGGGCTTTTACAATCTGATCCTTTTGACATTTTTTCTAAATTTACTTAAATTGTCTTCAGTCGAATGTTGAAACTTTTGGAGTTTGTCTTTTTGCTGCTTTCAAACATCTTTATTTCACAAAAGTGCCTCTAAAGTGTAACGTTTATCTTATTTTAACAATAAAATTGTAGTTATTTTGAACATTTGATTAACATGAAATTGTGTTGGACTTATGAAGCAGAGAAAAAGTTCTGACGATTTTTGCTCTTTTAAAATCTCTCCAGTTTTAATCGTTTTTGTACCACAAACGTTTCAGGTGTAAAATGAAGCTGCCTCTAGGCCTGTCACAAAAAAAAAATTTGCTGGACAATAAATTGTCCCAAAACTTATTGCGACAAACGATAACATTGTTTTGAGAACATTTTCAAGTAATATATCAGTAATAACAGCATACAAATGCAAGAACACTTTCTGAAAGCTCAATAAACTTTAAATTCTCATGAACTTTTAACCACTGGAACTGTAAGATATTTGGAATATCCAAAATAAAGAAAGCAACAGATACAACAAAATAAATGATGAAGTTTCTGTAAACAAACTTATCTTTCCAAAAAAAAAAGGAGGGGGGGATAGTTGAGACCAAAACACCAGACTGCTGACTAATCATCCAGATTTTGGTAAACGGAGAGAAAAAAGAGAAACGCTAAATCAAGCAAATGAAAATTATTGAATTTCTTTTCATTTATCATGTGATGAGTTGATTTATTGTCTATTGTGACGGCCCTAGCTGCGACTTATTAAATTTTCTCCCGCTTTGAAAACTTATAATAATTTTCTACATTTTAGTAATTCATTCTTAGATTGCTGGTGAATGTGGTTCTGCATCTAATTCATATTACTCAGCAGGAAGTCGATCATATGCATTTCAGATTGATCACAGGTTATAATCTATGTTTCCTAAGAATGTTGAAATGCTAGAAATGGGGTGTAATGCAAAATTTATCAAGAATAATTAATTACCAAGAAGAAATAAAGTGAAGTACAGTAATAGGGTAGTTATTTTGGTTTACAGAGGATCCTAATTTGTCATATTTTTAGTCAGCTGACCAACACAAAACAGGAATGGGAATAATAGAAAGTAGAAATCAAATTAAACTGAGATATTTTCTAAAGTGTAATGATTTGAAATGTTTTCTTTACTGGTATAAAGTGGAAGGGATGTCATGATAACAGGTGGATGTGAAGAGAATCTAATCCACATCACCACACTGAGATACAGTGTTTTAGAGGGAAGGGGACCACAACCAATAACTGAAATCCATGAATACTTGAAACTACCCCCTCTAAAAGTGATTTTAACAGTCTGTTTTAATACTTCATATCCCAAATATATCTTTATTTATTAATGCAAACTGTATTAGTACTACAGCAGAAGCTAGTTGCAAGTTACAGCCAGTCGTCTCCAAGGAAAATTATTGGTATTTTACCTTTCCAAGCTCCACAAATGGACTAATATTTCAAGATTAATTCCAGAGAAAAATACATGAATAGATGGTTTCACTGTACTGGTTTACAGGAACAAAGATTGAGATTTTGATTTGTCCTAATTTCTATTCTCTTCTCCTCTCCAGGCCCTACGTCCGCTCCAAGGGCAGGAAGTTCGAGAGAGCCCGCGGTCGCAGATCCAGCCGTGCTTACAAGAACTAGTCTCGTTTTTGTTTTTCATGCAGTCTGACAAATAAAAAGATGATTGGCTGTCCAAAAACACAATGTCTGCGTTTTATTGAACCTCTCAAGAATGGGTTGATGAAAGCGGATGAATAAACCTCCCATAATGCACCGCGCTGCGGGCTTTTAATTGCACCGGGACTGTCTTTTGATGAGCATTCATCAGTTGCCTGATAACAAATGACTGGAACCGGAAGTGGTGGTCTGCTGATGATTGGAGAATGTCGGTGGGTGTTTCAGTGTTTTCCTTGCCGTCATTGGGTTTCCTCTCCGCCGCTCAGACCTGCTGCTGCCTCGGCTCCAGACACTTCCTGCTCCGACTCAGTTTTCGCAGTCCTGGAGAGGGGGACAGGATGAGGTAATTTGTACTTTGTTTCAGCGCTGCTTTGTGTTCTGCTGGGCTTGAATTACCATTTATAAGGTCCAAATTTGAATCTTAACTTTTATTTCTTTACCGCTACTTTGAATAATAAATCACAGCGGTCTGTAGCTAACACGCTAGTTTTGTGTACATCTTATCTAACAATGTGACTTGAACAATTAAGTAGGACTCTAAAGCTAGCAATAATGTATATCGATACATTTTTTAAAGGGAACAAAAGGCAAGTGTAAGTTAAACTTAAGCTGGATATGAAGTAGAAAACTGTTAGCTTCAGCTAACTGACAACAGTTCGAACTAGCTAACATTAAACTGAGGGGCGCAACTTTCATTGGCCTCTGGGTTAATTGACTCTCTTGTAGTTTAAAACTCTTTTCAAACACAGTTTTGGGTTTGTTTTTGAATAGTATTTTAATAACTGTTTTCGTGCCGCAGTTGAAGAAATTCTGATTAAGTTAGCTGGCTAACTGACGGATTGCTGCTAGCTTGGTTAGGTGGTCAGCATCGATCAAAGTTTCCATGTAAAGCCAACGATAACCAGACTGCCGGCCAGGGCTTTAAAATGTGTCTTTAAACTGCGTAATTACACCCTAAATTGATGAATACCTCCGTGTATTCAGGAAATGAACCAAACTGTTTTTTTCTTTACCGTTATTTCTACAACCTCTTTGTGTGGGGGGGGACAAATTTAGCCTCCTTGTTATTATTTCTGTGTCCCCGCCCTGCACTTCAAGGACGTAAGATGCAACAATGGGCATCAGTGAGGTGCATTTCTGCGTGTTTAATCAGAGCAGGACACTGGCCAACTGTTGGTTTGTCTGCATTACAGCTCGAACAATGTTTCCACACTGTTCTTGCATTTGGATAGAGCTGCGACCAGGTTCATATCTATCTGAGATTGAACATTTACTAAGCCAGTTGTTCTGTTGCATTGCATACTAAATATGACATTTTACCTAGAATACATGGCTTTGAAAAAGTTTTAATACATCTTTAACACTGACTGGAACTGAAAAGGTGTTTAATCTAGTTTATGTGGTGGACTATCAGAGAAATGCATAATTGTGAAAATATTTTTGCGGTTCTAAATAATTCCCTTCAGAAGTAAATAGATTATATCTTTAAACAACAAAAACACAAAATCTTACCAAAATATTTTTAGTCTAGTTTCTAGTGCTAATATATAAACTAATACAAAACTAATTTGCAAGTAAATCTTCAGCAAAATGTTGATGGAAAAAGTAGATTATTTCACTTGTAAAAATACATTTTTCCCTCGTTGTAAGTGAAATAGTCTGCCAATGTAGCTATTTTTTTTCATCAATGTTAATTATTTACTCAAAACAAGCTCCTATATCTTGCTGAACAATTACTTGTAAGTTATTTTTTGTCTTTTTTCAAGTATACTAAGATATTTGCTTTAGAAACTAGATCAAAAAATACTAGGTAATATTTTTGCAGTGCATTAAATTTAATCTTCTTTATTTAAGTTCAGCTGTTCTGTGAATGTGTTTGATGTGAAGGGAAGTGGTCAGCTAAGTCCAAAACTGAACATGTTGGGCATTTGTGGTTAAAAAATACAGCACAGTACCCTGAGTACTGTGCTGTACTCAGCATTAAAACAATAAAACACGGTGGTGGTAGCAGCATGCTGCGGCAGACACATTCATTCTGCAGGGACAGAGAAGCTGGTCAGAGTTGATCGGACAAAACAATTCAAGTATTTATAGGTCATTCCCGGAAGCAAACCTCCTAATCTGTGAAAGATTTGATACCAGGAGGAATGAAACCTGTGTTGAAGTTGTTCTTTTAAGTGGTTTATTATGATAAACAAGGTAAAAAAAAAAAAAGCCTCAATTCTAATTGTGTGTCTAAATTGGTAGTTCTGAATCAAGTCAGTGTGTGCATCATCATAAAATTGTATTTGTTGGCCGATAATGTTTTGCGTCATGAATTTGAACTGGCCGTGATAAAGTCGCGGTTGTCGTGGGAACTGAATTGAGGGAACATGTTGGGGACATTGTGATCACGTAAAAGCAAGACAGCTCAGCAGTTCAAGATCCACATTGTGACAGAGGGCACTTTTGTCCCACAGTCCTGAGGATTGAAACTCCTGAGTATGTAAATGCTTGCAAGCTGCGGTCATTGGCATGCAACTATTTCATGCACAGTAATGTGGCGTCTCAGCAAGGCGGTTTAAGGATGTGTGACTGTGAGTCAGTAGCAGCCCAGACGCACCTAAGTTCAAGAAGCGTGGCAGATCTATATTGCTTCACTGTGAAAATAATCTCTCCTGCTTATTGCAGTGATTGTTGCTAAAACTGAGATCTAAAAATACATTTTTCTATAGTAATGAGCAATATTTTTTTTACTCAACTCCTTACAGGGTCACATTGTAGATTTCTGACTTTCCGATATTGACATCAACACTTAACGTTGCTTTTCTTTTCCTACAGGAGCAGAGATGTTTGGGAGGGAACGTGACTCCAGGGGCTTTACTTAAGGACATTAAGATGGCATGAACTAAGGACTCACCTGGAACTGATTCCTTTGTGCATTTGCTTTGTTCCTCTTTTTTTTTTGTTTTTCTTTTGCTTATTCCCTGTGTTTGTTTTTTGTCAGATGTCATTCGGAGGAGTGTTTTCTACGACGACTCTTTAATTTATCACACTACCGTCCTGAAAGCGTGATTTTTGTCACTCCTCCTGCTTGTGTCGTATATAATCTCTGAGATTTCAGATAGCAATAGAAGTTTCAAAGGTCTCAGAAAAGCTGCACTAATCAGAAAAGCTGCACTCATCATATCTACGGGGCATTCGTCACGCTGCAGGCTGCACTCGACATGCAACATACTTTAAGGAATCGCTGCACATTAGTTTAATGACCTCCTTTCACAGAAAAGGTGTGTTTTGCTTCTTGTCTTATTGATACTTTATTGATGTATGAGTTTCTTCTTTTTAGAGGTTCAGTTTTGTACCTTGGTGTGATTATTTAAAGATTACTGATTAATTAGCTGCTCTGCTGCCTTGTTTTGCTAAGACCAAAGGCAGCTTCAAACTGAAATGTAAACTTTTTTGTACTTATGCAATTTCTGACTGAGTTTCCCGTTCACGTGTTGAAGTTTTGCTTGTCCAGTTTTTAATTGGCAGGAAACTGTTGAAGCTGACATCTTTGATTAGATTTCATTGCTTTTTCCCCCTCATCTTCACTGGATTATTTCTTTTGAAAAATTACTCTTTATACTGGAAGAAGTTTGCTTTTTAAATGAGGACCCAGTCAGAAGATTTTGTTGGTTTTTCGTTTTGTTTTTGTTGTTGCCTGCATGAAGAATAATTTTGAAGTGATTTCAGGGATGAAGTTCTTTTCCGACACATTTTAATTTTTCTTGCACATCTTGAAGAACTGACAGCTCTTTGAGCTTCTGGATCCAGAAGCTCGTACTGTTTGCTTCGTCAGACTGGCAGACGTCGTCCGATCCAAAAGTGAGGATGCGCTCCCCAGATTCCTCCTCGCCTTCTCCAGAAGAAGCCCTCCTTCACGGACAGTTTGCCAGCTGGGAATCTGGCAGTAGCTGCGGCAGCAGCTGCAGCTGCCCAGAGAGCCCTGGAAGCTCAGGAGGGCTTTCCCCCACCACCTCACCACCTCTGAGTCCGACATCCAACTATGCCTTGACCCTCACCCACACCCACATTCACATCCAGCGTCTCTCATCGCGGCCTGGGAAGGAAGCCCGTCTCCTGCTGCCTCTGTCTGAGCTGGTGGGGTGCAGCTGTCCTCGCTCTCCTGCGCCGCCACTGCTCGTGCTGTACTGGTATCCGCCAGGGAAGCGGAGGAAGGGGGTGTCCAGGCGCAGGCAGGTGAAGGCGTACCTGGCAGAAAGCCGGCCTGAAGCTGAGAGGTGGTCGGCCGCTATTCAGTGTTTGCTCAGAGAAGTGCCCGTTACAGCTAACACAGGTGAGCATCTCTTTCACCTGAAAAGCCTTTTTGTCCAGACAGAATCACAGATCATCTGTATCAAAGCAGTCATTAATATTCACTCATGTTAAAAAATTAGATTTTCAGATCTGAAAACAATATTTATAATCAGTCTGGCTGTACAATGCTGGTTTTCACAAACCTACCTGGTAGATTGATAGATTAACACTACATCACTTCAAGTTTTATCATTTTCTATGGGATTTCTGCAAAATTATCCTTTGGGACGATTCAAATTATTATTATTATTTTTAAAAAGAGAGAATTTATGAAGCTTGCTCTTGGTTTTAGCTCATATGTCACCTTAATGGCCTAAGTCAAACTGTTTCCTTCTAAAAGATGTTTCAACAAACAAAAATACTTTTGGGAAAACAATGACTTAGGACATTATTTCAGGAAGGGGGCAATATTTTAACAGCTTATATAATTGAGTGAAATTTAATTAATGTATTGTATTGTTGCTGTTTGTATTTTTTTTATCAGAACAGGTCTACATAAATAAAAGTCAAATAAAAATGAAAAAAAAAATGCATACAAAGATATATTTAGATAGTATTGAAGTGGTTCTGTAAAATAAGTAACTATGTATTTGACATTTTCTATCTGCATTTGTGACAGAAGAAGAATTCATGAAAAATGAAAAAGTGTTCAGTAGCAAAGCTGCTGGTAGAAATTGCGATGATATTACAGATTACAATCCACGTTTTCCTGAATTCGTTCGTCTTTATGCTGTTGTATAACATCTTCTCTCAATCCACTTAATGAGCTTTAGTGTCGACATCACATTGATCCCAGCGGCCAAATAGATGAAATGCAGACTTGAAATTTACTACTTTACTAAATAGTAAATGAACAGTTTTTTGCGAGTGTGATGCTAATTTGTTATATTGTGTTGCTCTACTGGAAGATAACATTAATTTAGTATCCGTCACAGTAAGAACAGTGATGGTTATAGCAGGTGGAAGACAGTTTTAGGTCGACTGGAGCGTCTCAGTAAAGAACAACATCATCTGCAGAAAGATGCAATTCAGCTGCTGGTTTTTCCCAATGATTTTAATACAAATCTCGTGAAAAAACGTGTTCTGTTTTATAGCTTTGAGCGACCCTATAAAAATGTTATTTCTTTGTAAAGTATTCACTGTTAGATGTTTCGGCTCACTGGGTCTTTAAGCTTGACAACAGAGGATCTTTCCTTTGTGTCCATTTAGAGACTTTGATTGTTTTTAACCGATTGCGTTGAAGGGCATTTAAAGAATGCTTGTTCTGCGCCTTTGCTTGTTGTGACCTTTATGTTTGGCTCCAGGAATTGGTCTGAAACTCCACATTTTGTTGTTTTGTTTGCTTTCATTTATGCCTCCCTTTGTAGACTCTTGCTAATTATAGCTGAATGTCACGGTGGCCCTGGGTCTTCCTGCATGTGCAGCCAACTCATTCTGTCTGGAAAGTTTTTATTCTTCACAGCTTTCAAAGGCTGCACAATACCTAAACACTTCAATAAGTAAACTTTGACGTTTATCAAACTGTTCACCCTCTCTTTCGTCTGTTCTGCACTCACATGAGTCTACATATTCATAATAAATACAAAGTTTCACCCAGAAAACTTGCTAAGCCTGGTAGTCGGGCTGCTCTGCAGTCCATTCGTCCAGCCGCCTGCCGTGTTTTTGAGTTAAAAAATGATTAAAGTTGTCAGGAAATTGGAAAATATCACTTGATGATTATGTGTTATTGAAAGACTGAAAAATTAATATCTGAACACCAACTATAAAGTCTTTTAAAAAATGCAAACATTTAAAAAAAAAAACTTAAATAAGCAATGCTAAGCCTGGTGGGGGCACAAGTAAAGCCTGGTGGCCAGCCAGGCTTACAAAACAGTGGAGGAAGCCCTGAAATATATAGACAGAGAAGGTAAAGGTGCTGCATCATGCCACTCCTTCCCTTCAACTAATAAGACTTGGTTATCAGAAGATAAGTGTTCAATGTTCAGTCTCCTTTTTGTCACTGTGGCCTCTGTTAACGTTCCTTATCTAGATGTTTTCTGTTGCTTATCTTGTTACATAACATGCAATTGAATTATTCTGCTACATTCCATCTTTGTTCTTGCTTTGGTATTAATTTAGGAATCAGCTTTTTCCCACTCTGAATGGTAGTATTGTTGGGCTTTAGTGATCACTGAGCTGCCCTTTAGTTGTTCACAGTTAACTATTTCTAGGAGAGAAATATTGTTTCTTTAAAATTATGACTTTTGTAAATTGCTGGAAAATATTATTGGAATTATATTGTGAACAGAGCAAGTGTTTCATTTCTAAGTCGTACAGTTTAAAGTATCTGAAAATCAGTTCATGGTGTTGGGTGGCAAATGATTGTCTTCACCTACACTTGCTTACTCTGCATTGCTTAGGTTCAACAAACTTTTATAAAACATTTCTCAGGGAGTTTGGTTCATATTAACATGATGGCATGATGTAACAGCTGAAACTTTGTCGGCTGCCCATTCATGATCCACCACATCCCAAAGTCGCTCAGTTGCACTGAGATCTGGTGACTGAAGTACAGTGAGTTCATTGTTGCATTCAAGAAACCCGTTGGGAATGATTTGACCTTAGAAGCAGCGATCAGACGATGGGTACACTGCAGTCATAAAGAGGAAAAGAAACAACACTCAGGTACTCCATGTTGTTTAAACAATGGTCAGGTTATGCTAAGGGAGCCAAAGTGTCTCAAGAAACAGAGAGCGTTGAGTTTCGGCCATCTGATTGGAGTGAAGTACACTGCCAGGTGAAATAAGAGAGGCTCAGTCTCAAAAGAGTCGACTAACTCTGAAACAAAAGCTCAGCTTGCGTTGGACGATGTGGGCTTAAAATTTTATCATGATATTGTACTATTGTGACAATGACAAAAGTGACAATTTGAACAATTTATCACCTTTTTTTTCTTTTTAGGTAACTGCATCTCTGTGACTGCATTCATTGCACCACAGCTGAAAAACGTACCTATTTAAAATGAGCTTCTTCAGGACACCGCTCACCTAAAGAAATGTGACTAACCTGTGCACATATATTCATATTTTTGAATGTACTCTTGTGGGAAAAAAACAGTGGAGAAAACAGTGAAAATACAATTTTAGTCAGTTCTTTTAACATCAGTTGAAATTTATTGAGACAACAAATGAAAATTTGCATTATTAGAAATATTTCACAATAAAGGATAAACAATCCGATAAAAGCCAGCGGTAGGAGTTAGGTCATGCTACAAATGTTGAGGATTTCTAGATGTCCTGAATAATTACTATTTGAAAATTTAACTTGGCATTTCTTCCTCTCATCATCAGAGTTTTCCAGAAGTCTGCTACCTCGTCCCAGGCGACTACTGTTATTGGTCAATCCGTTCAGCGGAAGAGGCCAGGCGATGCAGTGGTGTCAGGCCCACATCCTGCCAATGATTAGGGAGGCCAACATCAGCTACAACCTCATACAGACGGGTAACACAAGAAGCTGAAAACCGTAGCTGTGAGTAAGGATAATGCATGAATGTTAATTTATCTTCATTAATCTGTCCTAGAGCGAAGGAACCACGCGAGAGAGCTCGTCAGAGAGATATCGCTGCCAGAGTGGGACGGCATCATCATTGTTTCTGGAGACGGTCTTATGCATGAGGTGAGGTTCTGATGAAAACATTGATGTGCAGGTAAAGTTTTATGTCTCCTGAAGTTTTTTATATATATATATATCCTGTGGATCTGTAGGTGATCAATGGACTGATGGAGCGTCCAGACTGGGAACAAGCAATAAAGACACCTCTTGGCATTCTGCCCTGCGGCTCTGGGAATGCACTGGCTGGCTCCATCAACCACTACGCAGGGTGAGGGGAGCAGTGACTGGTCAGGCGTCATCAACCCATTTCTATCTGTCATCAACGTAAAGCTGGACAACAAGTCAATAACAACATGCATCAAGATAGACAATATCTGATCAATACAAAGAGAGAGAGTACCCAATAATTTCACTGAACTTCGATTGAGAACCGCACTGCATTCTGGGAGATGTAGGCAGAGGGCAAAGCTTCAGCCGCTCACAATTAGCTGAGCAAGGTCACTCTTTGGTTACCTAGCAACAATTTGTTAAGTAGCCAGTGGTTACCTAGCAACAATTTGTTGAGTAGCTAGTGGTTACCTAGCAACAACCTGTTGAGTACCTTGCTTAGCAGCAGTTTCAGGTTTCATCTCTCATACCTACTTAGAAATAAACAACAGCGGCGCAAGGTTGAAAACTGGACTGAAAAAGGAAAAATCACGTCGCTGGTTTGGGAGTATTTCAGATATTTAAAACAAAAAACTAATTAATAATTATTGATATCGACTGAAATGAAACGCTGAAACTGTGAAATCTGCCCCAGGTCAACTTGCTATTAGCAGTTAAAAAAAGAGATGGAGCAACTGTGATTTTTTTTATATTTTTCAGATGCAACATTATTTAAAGTCAAATTTGTACTTTCTCCCTGCAAATCTGAAACAAATATTTTAAAATCACCATTTGAGTTTCCCAGTATGTCCTTTGTAAATTGAGACCATTTCTATCAGAGATGAGTTAGTTTTTTGTTTTTTTTACTTCCCTTCCTCAGGTATGACATGTGCCTTCGAGAGCCGCTCCTTTTAAACTGCTGCTTCTTGCTCTGTCGAGGCGGCATCCGACCCCTGGACCTGGTCTCTATAACAACAAGCCCTTCGCCCTCCAAAAACAGCCGTACTGCAGCACCCAGGAGACTGTTTTCCTTCCTTTCTGTCGCCTGGGGCTTTGTGTCTGATGTCGACATCGAAAGCGAAAGGTGTGCGTTTTATGTCAAAACTCAAGTTATTTGGTTGGTGCTGTTTTTTGCAAAAGTATCCGTGCTGTTGAATTCTTTTGACATTTTAAAACCACAAACTTCTTTGTATTTTCGGGGACTTTATGTGATAGGCTAGCAAAAGTAGTTATATCTTTATAAAATCCTTTTTACACATAAAAATCTTAAAAAATAAATAAAAAATGGTAAAGGGCACTTTTATTCACCCTCTTAGAGTTAATATTTTGTGGAAGCACCTTTCCCAACCATTTTTGCTCGTCTAGATGCTTTCACTCGTTTTTATTTGCATAACAGTTCAGACTCAGTCAGACTGGAGGGATAGATTATCTCAGCATCAATTTTCAGTTCTTACAACAGATTCCTGGTTCAGCTCTGGACTTTGACTGGGTCATTCCAACACATGAATATTCTTTGATCTAAACTGTTAAATTGTAGCTCAGACTACGATTAGGGCCGCCATCCTGGTGAAAAGGAAACCGCCGTCCCAGCCTCAACCTTGTAGCCCCCAACAGTCTCTCTTCCTGGATTGTCCTGTATTTAACTCCACCAATCTGAGACACTTCCTGTTTCTCTTCCACCGCCATCAGGAGTTTCAGGATGATGTGTACTTCCTCAGACTCTACCTCAAGCTTCCCCAAAACCTTATCTGTCACCTGTCTGGATTTTATTTATGGGCACCAGAGTAAAAAGCGCTGAAAGGGGGCCAATGTGTAGGCCATGAGTTCAGATTTTTAGTTGAAAAGAAAGTATTTTTGTGTTTGTCTGATATATAAAATCCCGATTAGATGCATTAAATGTGTGGTTGAAAGCATGACCAAGTGTGGGAAGTTCTAGGACAATCAAACATCACAAGACAAAGTTTCATTTTAAACATTTTCTTTGTTCCAGGTATCGTGGTTTGGGCTCAGCTCGCTTCACTTTGGGCACTTTGGTGCGCATAGCTTCTCTTCGATCGTACAAGGGCCGTCTGTCCTACATGCCTCCCTCTGTAGTTGCCACGACTTCAAATGGGACACCTCCACCCAGGAGACCCCTCTCCCGCAGCATTACTGAAGGCCTGGATGGATTCTCCAAAACACCCATCCATCGCACTTGCTCCGACATGGGCATCAGTGAGCAGAGGAGCCTCCTGCGCAGAGGTGAGATGGAAAGAGAGGAGAGGCAGAGAGAGAGGACAAGGAGACGACAGAGGGGTAGAGGTAAAGGAACTGGTGTGGTGAGAGCGAGCAGTCTGGCAGAAGACAGAGAGAAGGAGGGGCAGATGGAGATGGAAGCTGAAGAGAAGTCCGGAAACTGTTCGGAGAAATCCGGAGCGAGTTCTGCATCAAATGAACGAGATGAATCCAATATGGGACGAGATGAAAGGCTGGCAGGGATAAGGGACGAAAGGGAAGACGAGGAAACATCAGAGCCAGACTCCTGTGAAATGTTGGAGGATGACGATGACAGGGACGAGGAAGGCAGTGGCGGTTCCCTGGAGGCGGACGGACTGTTGCGAGCCAGGGAGTTGGGAGAGAGCTACGGGGTGGACATGGGAAGAGAGGCACAGGAAGAGCCTGGAGATGACCTCTCTAGCCAGGACAGTCTTCAGAGCACCAGAGAGTTGGTGAGGAAGAACTCGGCTCCTTCGAGCCAGATAGCCGACTCTCTGCTGAGCCAGCCTCTCAGTCAAGAATCCAGCACAGATTCTGGGATTTCTTATGGCATGGAGGACATGGATCTGAACGACACATTATTCCAAAAACAGTCTTACTCTCTGGATGTGGCTCGGGAGCGATCTCTCACCATCTCTTCCCCTTTCCGTCACAATCCCTTCTCCTACAAGCAGAAAGTTCTGGACCAAAACCAAAACACGTCCCGTCCAAGGCCCCACTCACTCCTCCAGCACTCTAGCTCCAACTCCCTCCCTCCTAAAATGACTCCCCCCTCCTTTTCTCCCACACCGCCGTCTTCCCCTTCCACTTCCTCCCCACACTCATCATCCTACCTCGCCCCCCGTCCTAACACCCCTAACTCCACCTTGAACTCTCCCTCGTTCCAAATGCCGTCCTCGTCTTTTAACTTTGACCTTAACGAACCAGCAGGACTCCTAAGAAACCGTCCGTTTGTCTCGCTGCCTTTCGATGTGCCAAGGGACGACTTGTTACCGCCACTCGATCAGCCGCTCCCCACCAGAGATTGGGTCACCATTGAAGGGGACTTTGTCTTGGTCTTGGCCCTTTACCAGAGCCACCTTGGGGCTGACCTCCATGCTGCACCTCAGGCCAGGTTTGACGACGGCCTGATCCACCTGACCTTTGTCCGTGCCGGCATCTCCAGAGCCACGCTACTCAGACTGTTCTTTGCCATGGAAAAAGGAAACCACCACTCAGTCAACTCGCCGTACGTGAGCCATGTTTCCTGCAAGGCCTTCAGGCTGCAGCCGCTGTCTCCGCGGGGAACCCTCACTGTGGACGGGGAACTTGTGCCCTACGGGCCACTACAAGCGCAGGTTAGAAAGATCAGTAACAGCACCTGAACGTAACCGTACAGTATCTGTGATAAGCTTTGAAATTTTCCACATTTTGTCTTGTGAAGCCAAAGAGTTGAAGATGGACATGGGCTTTTATATAAATGATCACCAACATGGTGAATAATGGCAAAGTGGGAGGAATTTAGAAAAGATTAATGGAAATAACTTATCATTCTGGTTCAGGTTCTGATTAGTTTATGCTGTGTAATTTGTATTATATCTTTGTGTCAATAAGTTACTCATCAATTTTTTCTGGTCTTTCACAGGTTCATCCTTCCATGGCCCGCCTCATTGTTGGAGACACTGGAGTAAAGATTACCAGACTTTAATAAGGGATTATGGATCTTATATTCATATATACATACATACGTACATATATTGACATATCAATACTCTAATGAATTATCTCTGTCGCCCTTAAGCTCTCAGAGGGAGAAAGATAAAGTGGAGTGTTTGAGACACTAGCTTTGTTTGCAGGAAACACTTTCGTAGGGATTTAAAGGGATAACACACCGAGCCAAGCGTCATTGCAGAATGACTGCAGGGATTAATACTAAATTTCAAGAATTGTTTCTAAAAATGCGCTTAGTTGCACAAGTGTTGTATGATGTATAGTAAGAAGGGGAACTACACAGTCTTGGATAAGAAGAGGGAATACCAATACCAATTGAATGTTTTGTGGATTTTTTCGAGCAGACAGTGCATGTACATGTTGGTATGCATGCAGAGAAGCACTAACTGAATTTTGCCTTAGACTGAGAGAAATACGATTAATACCCAAGACAAAGATATTCTGGGGTTTTTTAAATACACGGAAATTATCCACAATTTCTTACCTGGACTCTTTCTTCCACCAGTGTTCAACTTTTAAAGGACAAAAACTTGTGTCCTTTAAATTAATGCCTTATCTACCATTTGCTCATTCTGTTATGTACGAAGCCTGAAACTTGTTAGAGGGAGAGTTTGGGATATTTTTTAAGGTGAGGTTTTGCTAGAAACGGTATAAACGGCTAATTTCCTACCTGCAGTAGACAATTCGCTTAATGTTTTTAATTTACATCAAATTTAGATGGTCTATAAGGCTAAAGCTAATAGCTAGTCCAATCGGAGTCCGTTTCAGAATGCTCTTCTATTTAATTCAAAAAGTTCAAATCAGAAAATTAAGTGTTTTTTTTACCTTTAAACTGTCGTCACCTTTGTTTTAGATTGTTATAATACAGAAATTCATAATTATTCACACAGGAAATTGAGGTTGGAGGTGGTGCGCTAGTAATTTATTCCTACTCCCAAAACATTTACAGCATTTCTGATCAGAGAAACTTTGTGAAATCAAAGGAAAATGGTTTTAAAAATATTATAGCGGTTTAATTGAACACAATTTATGGATTTTTACACCACTCAAATGTTATCAGGCAGTTATATTTACTGGAAACGCTTCTACATGTTTCATGCAGGAAGATTATTGAAGATTATTCCTGACTCAAATTATATTTGTAATTCTAGTTCTTTGTGCAAATAATTTACAAGTTCAAGCATGACAACAGTTTAAAGGTTCATGAAACGGCACATACAACACTGTGGCATTTAGCAATCAGAGATTTTAAGACAGTAGAAGTTCACAAGGCTACTCGTTAGTCTCAGCCTCCAGGCCTAACTAAACTGGATTTGTACAAAACGCAGATACCAGTTACCTACTGCAGATAAGATATTGACTGTTTATAAACTGCTTACATAACCTCATCTCAAATCCCTTTAACCTCTGTTCAACTGAAATATTACATCAGATGCATAAATTTAACACTAGTTATACATTTCCTTAGCTCCAGCTGCCTACTGTGATTCTCCAGAGTAACGTGACTGTACATCAAATCCTCTTGCTACAAGTAAATCAGTTTAAAGCAACATCAACAAAAAAAACCCTGATAATTTCTGGATTGAATGTTAATCGTCGCTGACATTTGCATTCTGCCTGCTTGTTTTTAGCCAGTGGATGCACGCTGCTGATGATGTCAGTGATGTTGGTTGTTGAAACATGTTGAACATAGCAATGCCTGAATAAAACTAGCTGATTTCTCACCGCTTCCAGACACTTTGATATAAAAACAATCACTGCCTTAGGCCTCAGCAGTCTGAGAAGAAATAGTTGAAAATGTAGTTAGATGGGATTCCTCGGTTATCTTGGATATGCTGCACAAAAACTGGAATTTAAGCAGCACAGATCAGTAGGACGCAAAGTAACTATTTAATGAATACTAACTGCCTAGTACAGAGATTGCGGACTGAATCGCATTGCTTTAATGAATTGTTGGAGTTTAAACACTCATAAGGTAATGAAAGGTACAACTGACTGTTTAAAAAGCCTTTTATAAGAGCCAGAGGAGACGACACTAAACTAAATCAAGGCTATATTGGTGGATCAAATGATTTAGCATGAGATGAGATAAAAAATACCAGCTTAAAGTTGAAGTAAACCAGCTGCAGAAACAGACTGTTAGATTACTGTCTGTTACTTTTCCATCTGAAACTTTCTGATAGTTATTTGAGCTGATAAAGTGAAAGTGAGTTTTTCTGAGCCTGAATTGTCTTACAGAGGTTAATTTTCTTACTGTAGAGCCTGCTGACTCGGTCTGAGCTGAAGATGAATCATTAGCATGTGCAATATATCAATCAGTTAGAAGATGTGCCAACTGCTTGGATCACCATCAGCATACTGTACTTTTTTAATCAATGCCTTTGTATAATAAGCCTGTAAATTACAGCTGTTGAGGATTTGCTCAACAGGTTTATCTTTCTGTCTTAGCCTTTTTTCCCCCTTTCAAATGCACAATTGAAGTAGTCCACCACGGTTTTTACACTGCTTTCACAGCTACAGAATGTGAGTACTACATTTTGAGTCTAAGCTTGTACTTTGACTAAATAGGAACTGATACACACAGTGTGAACAGAAATATGCCAAAATGTTTACTAATGTTGCAGAGCCTAGTTTTGATAGTTTACTTTCTTTGAGCAGCAGCTTTGTCTGTGGCCACAGCTGGGACCATGGCGTCTTCTAGACCAATCTGATGGGACAGTCCTGGACTGCAACTTCTGAGTGGATAAATGCCATTAAATCGTCTTTAGTGGGCTGCTTGTAATGAAATGGTAATATTACTAAATCAGTGGAAATGTATACATATACAGTGTACAGGTAATGGTTATAAATTGTTTCAAAAATAAATGTAACTTCATAAATTTGTCTGGTGTGACATAATTCATTATTCCTTCTAATATATGGGGCTGTTAATTTTATAAATGCTGCTTAAGTGGGAGCTAAACTGAATATTTTGGCTTGCATGCAAAATACTGTTTTAAGTAAAAATAAAAAAAAAACACTGCTCATTGTGCTTTGTATAAAACAGTGGTGGCAGCATCATGTTGTGGAGCTGCTTTTCTGCAGCAGAGAAAGAAACTGATCAGAGTTGATGGGGAGAATATATGGAGGTAAATATTGTTCAATCCTGGAAGAAAACTTGAGAAGCTGCAAAAAGATTTGAGACTGTTCAGCGGGACAATAAGACCAAATAGCAAGAGCTGCAAAGGAATGGAGGGCCAAGTCAAATACCATAAATCAACGTGTGTAAGCTAATGACTCAGATATTCAGGCTGATAAATAATTTTGGTCAAATCAGTGGGAAGATCAGATTACTTATTCATATGGTACAACAAAATCAGCAGGTGTGGCTATATTACTGAATAACTTTCCAGGGAAAATAATTCATACAAAACATGACAGTGATGGCCACTGGTCTTTTTCCGTATTACATATTGAGGACTCATTCACAATCCTAGGTAGCATTTATAGTTACTGTAACATTTCTAAAAATAAAGAGCTTCTTACAATTATTAAATGTCGAACAACTTAAACATTTTCTACTAAACATATTTTATTAGGTGGGGATGGGAATATGACTATGAATGTAAGAGCGTTTGATAGTGAATGTAAGAGAGAGTTTGATAGTGAGTGTGAGTTTGATAGTGAATGTGAGAGAGTTTGACTGTGAATGTGAGAGTTTGATAGTATGTGTAAGAGAGTTTGTAAGTTTAGACCTAAATCAAGAGGCCCATGATGGTTTGACGTTAGGCAGCAGATGTCCCACAGCTGATTGACTGAACCTGCCATGGGCAGAGGAACAAGACCATCCCAGATATGGTAGGTTGTTAGGTCGGCTACTGTTGAGAAAGATGGACAACAAAACAAAAGGAGATATTATGAATCACATCAGAATATGTAAATTATTTGGCAGATAGCGCTTAAATCAATATTTAAAATGCTTTTCTAAACAACAGTGTTGGAAGATGTCAGTGATTTTAGTGAAACTTAATATAGCACTGACAGGCAGCGGTGTATATGTTCTCCCAACTTTGGCTAAAGCTGCTGCTAGCTGGTTTACTCTCCGATCGGAGGCTGTTTATTATATACACAGTTAGAGAATGGTGGATTGACAATGAGTAATAACGACTAACACTTAAATGCTGTTGTTATTAACCTTACCTTTTAGTATATCCTTAAGATAATGAGTATCCGTGAATTTTTCAGTCAAGTTTCCCGAGGCAAAATCACACCAGAAGTAAACATACACCTCTTCGAGTTATGGCGGCCATTGTCTGACATCACTATAAAAAAGGGTCTCCAGAAAAACTTCCGGTTTAAAAGAAAACTTGCTGTAGTCCAATCCGTGATTTCTTAGATCTCCCACTGGGACGTACCTCTTCCGTTTTGTTAATGTTGTAGTGATTTCGTTAATGTTGTAGTGCTTTCGTAATTTGTAATTGTGCTTCGTTAATGTTGTAGTGTTTTCGTTAATGTTGTAGTGCTTCCGTAATTTGTAATTATGCCTCGTTAATGTTGTAGTGCTTCCGTAATTTGTAATTATGCCTCGTTAATGTTGTAGTGCTTTGCAGGGCCACCGTAAAAATTGAGACGTTCATGCACACCTGTTTGCTTGAGTCCATTTTCTTGCCTTTTTGATATTTGACAATAGCCTATTTTTTCACTAAACTATGAAGTTAGTCGACGTTAAATAATGTAGCTCTTCATGGGTTATTATTTGTTTAAATGTAATGTAATTTCCAAAAGCAGCATTAATGCGGCATATCTGCTTTCACCCTTCGCTCTTTCCCAATATAAAAAGATAAACTGGTTTTATTTTGAAAATGAACTGACCGGAAGTAGACTGGTGTACACTCAGACGCCTTTACCCGTGTCGCCTCCTTCTTTGTCTACGGCCCAACATTTCGATACCGGTGGGGGGGTTTGTCTGTTTTTTTCTGTCTCTAGTTTTGAGGATATATTTCGCGATATATCCCCAATTTTCTGACATTTAATGACAGTCGACTCTGAGCTATTTATGCCTAAAAATAAAGCACCAAAAATGGATGACCTGGACTACAGTAAGTGTTCTTAAGTCGCTGTTTGCCTGTGGTTCCGGTGGCTAACCGCGGCTAGTCAGGTGTAGCTTGTTGCTTATTTAATCATTCGCGCAGGTTGACGAAACTCTTCATGCCGAAGCATATTTGTAATATGACTGTCTTTCTCCGACATCGCGTTTACTACAGTCCATATTCAGAATAAAATTGCAACAGTAATGCTACCTTTGCTAATGAAATATTGATTGTATCGATGGCTGCCCTGAGCGAACTTTACAGCTAATGTCGGTGGATGTTTAGCATCGCCACCAGCCTTTTGAGTTACAGCTGCTGGTCTATCCTAAAAGGGAATCGTTTCCTAGAAAGCACACTGCAGCTGGTTTAAATTAATGTACAGCTTTTTATTTTTTTTTAACAGGAGAGACTGTGGGCGTGGCAGCTCATTGTTTTGTGGTTTAAAATAAATCTTCTTGTAACAATTTGTTGCTTTGAGCACCAATAATTCTAGTTTTAGCATTCTTTTGTTGTTTTTGGCGAAACTGATTAATTTACAACATTTTAAGCATCTTGTAAATTGTTTTTCCAGCTCAACTTGTTGGTGCTTTTTGTTTGCTGCTGCTTCTCAGGCAGGATTTGATTCAGCTGTGTCTTTTTTATTTATTTATTTTTACTGTATTGTGCGTTAGGATGCTCAACATTAAATACATCACTCTAAATGTAGAAACAAACGCATAATAAAAATAAAGTTTCATCCAACTTAGTTATTCGGAATTGTCTTGTCAACTTTATCAAGATTATTTATGTTTACTTTTATGCAACTCTTTAAGCAATATTAATACTACTTGAATATTGGGGTGGGTATCATAATTAATTATTTTTGTTAATATTAAAATATGTTTCATGTATGAGATTTATGTGATACACTTCAAAACACACTGCATTTATTTAACATGCATTACAAAAAAACATACTAAAACTCATTTATTCTTATAGCATCAATTCACAATGAATTGTAATTTAAAACATTATAAATTTCAGTTCAGTTATTCATTCATTCCAGTTATCAAACAGTCCATTTAGTTCAGGTTATTATTCAAATCAGATTGTATCGAGTTATTGGCTTGCAGCGTTCATTTCTTCTGGATGAACATGTAGCGACAGTGGAGAGGAAAAACTTCCCTTTAACAAGAAGAAACCTTCAGCAGAACCAGGCTCAGGACAAGTGACTGTCTGTTTGGTTTTCGCTTGATTAGCCAGAGCAGAGACACAAAAAACATACAGAAGAACTGATGCTGAAGTACTTTCAGTGTTGATGAAAAGCAAAAAGGTAACAGGAAAAGGAGAATGCTGCAGCATTAAATCAGCTGATGTCTTCCTCCAGGAAGGTTTCACAGCCAAGCTGCATCAGACCAGATGTAGCTTCTGTGGAGAGAAAAAGTAAAAAAAAATGCAAATTGGAGAGCAGTAGAAGAAGAAAGTAGCAAAGTGAGGGAAACTGATCAGTTTGTCTTCCAGTAGCCTAAACCAAGATGGCTACAGATGGCTCAGGATAACTTCAGGCCTTTTAATGCTCTCTAAAACATTTTAGAGCAAGTCGGTTGTAAATGTTTCTCCTGATCAGTTTGATCTGAAAATAAAATACAAAAGTGATTAATTACACAGCACCAGATGTTAGTTTGACTTGATAAGGTAGGAGTTTGAGTTAGCATTGTTTCAGTGCCGTGTACTCAGTTCTGAAAAGCCACTTTTGGGAAAAAATAAACTGACTTTAAAATGTCAAATAAATGGTAAGAAGAAGAATACTCTAAATCCTCTTGCCTTCTTTTGCACTAGCTGAGAAAATCAAGTTCTAGACAAATTAAAGCAATTTCAGTGAAAGTCTGTTACTGCAGGTGAACAAAGACTTATTTGTTCATTAACTCTGGTTGCAGAAAATATTATTCAGATTTATTTTCTTTTAAACTGTGCTCACTTTTATTTAGAAACAGAATGTAAATGACACCAGGGTATTAACAAACATTGTACTTAAATCTATATGCTTTACACTAAAAAACTAAGAAAACTAATTTCCTGGTATTGCAGACAATTTTGAGATATTTGTGTTTATTTTTTCAAGCAGTGAGGTAGCTGTTCTGATTAATCACTAATTCACTTTGAGCTGTATTAGGAGACTGGGTTATTAATTTAATGAAATTTTATTGGCATGGCTATTGGATTCTTTCTGATTCTCAGTTACTATATCTTGATAATAAATAAATATTTATTAATCAGAATCAAGATTAATAAATAAATATTTTATTCCTTCCTTAAATGTTGTCCATTCTTGATTCTGAAAGATAATGGAGACTGCCTAACAATGCACCTCGTTTCTGTATTTTTGCCATCAGAATAGATTGCTTTTGACCTAGATTATTTTAGTCCCATTAACTATTTGTGAAATGTGCTGCAATGCAATCATTCTTCTTCTCTTCCTCTGCAGTCCCGGTAGATCTGAGCCCAGAGGAGCGCTCCGAGCTGGAGGACATCCGCAGGAGGAAGGGTGTCCTCTTGCAGGAGATCCAGAGGCTCAGGGAGGAATTACGAGAGGCAATTTTAGAGGTAGAGGGACTGGAGACCAGTACAGAGGGCAGGTAGATACATTTTTGTGTTTAAATAAACAGAAAGTCCACCATCTAATTAGGATTCATGTGGTTTGACGGTGTATGCAAAGTGTTTTAAGAAAAGCATCACATTTTCATGCTGTAAAATATTCTGATTCTTACCATTTTTATGCTTTCTTCAGCAAAACTCTACAGAAAAGTAGACACGTGGCTATGGGACGCAAGAAATTCAATATGGACCCAAAAAAGGTGAATGCCTTGTTGGACTTTTGCAGCTGTTTTTGTCACATGCAGTTTTTACTCACCGACTCTTTCTGCAGGGGATTTTGTTTCTGGTGGAAAACGAGCTGCTCAGACACACAGCAGAGGACATCGCACAGTTCTTGTACAAGGGAGAAGGCCTCAACAAGACCGCCATAGGGGATTACCTGGGAGAAAGGTGCATGACGTGTAAAAAACCTCACATTTTTCCTGTTTTGTTGTCCCGACAATTTGTAAATATAAATGACTTCTTTTTGCAGAGACGACTTCAACATAAAAGTGCTTCAAGCTTTTGTTGACCTCCATGAGTTCACCGACCTTAACCTGGTGCAGGCCCTCAGGTAAACTTCATCCTCTTCTTTGCCTTCTACTGAAACACAAGTTATATGCAGCCATTATTCAGGGAGCAGAAATGCTCAGTAATGGAAAATCCCATGTTTGTCTCTGGTTGGGTTGGGGGAACAGGACAGAACAGGACCTGCTTTGATTGCAGAACCTGATCTTTTAGGCTGGATCTAAACCCTGTCCTGTTTTCTGCAGACAGTTCCTGTGGAGTTTCCGTTTGCCAGGCGAAGCGCAGAAGATTGACAGAATGATGGAGGCCTTTGCTCAGAGATACTGCCACTGCAACCCTGGTGTCTTCCAAAGCACAGGTTATAAAGAACACAACCATTTTTGGCTGTGAAATCTGTCCCGAGTGTCGTTTTTGGACTATTTCCGTAAAATCTTGTTTGTTAAAACAAAGTGAAAGTGTTTTTCCACATATGCTGCCCTCATACTCTATCTCTCTTACCAGTAATGATTTGCTAATATGTTAACCCACAGAGGCCTTTGTATTTATACCCAGGGCCTTTCAATAAGAGCAGTTTGTGTTTTCATTGCTTCCTTGAATTGTTATGAGATGAGGTACATTCTTTCAGTCTTCCTTTGTGTAAAGCAAAAGTAGTTTGGCAGGCTGTGCAGTTTAAATACATGTTGATACAGTCATGGAGGTGTTTTCTTTGAGTTGCATGAATAGAATTGAATAGAAATAACCTTTATTTTCCCTCAGTGGGGAAATTCAGGTGTACCAGCAGCAAAGTGACAGGAAAATTACAAAAGTCACACAAAAATTATAAATAAATAAAACAGGACCATTAGGATTTCTACTGTTTCTAAGAACAGCCTAGCGTTTAAAAAAAAAAACACCCAGCCAGTTTTTGGCAATAAATTAGTGTTTTGTTTTGTTTTTTGTGCCTGGAAAAGGAGCTGTTTCAAAAGTCTCCCAATATATGGACACTGCACCGTTACCTAGCAACCCAAGCTGAGGTCCAGCATGTTTGGTCAGCTGGTTTTTAGTGTTTAGTTGTTGAATTACATTCCAGAAACAACTTGCTGCATTCTTGATGGTTGTGCTGCAGGAGGCTCCACTTTTGCTTTTCAATGAAGTACGGAAGACTGGAAAATGATGACTGCATCATTTTCACAGATGCAGTCATGTGAAAATGACTGCATCTGTTTGCAGTCATTTTCACATCTGAGTGTAAACATTGAGTTTGGGGGCGTGGCCAGCAGGAGCTTATTAGGATTTAAAGTGACAAGACAACATAAAACATCTCATTCTGGAAGGAGCTCATAACTGACCAGACTAAAATCCCATTATGCAAAAAAGGTCATGAACAACTTTTGTAGCTCGTAGATGTATCCTAAACTGTTCAAGGAAGAATAGTAGGTCACCTTTAATTTCAGTATCAACCTAAGTCTTATATCTGCTGGTGTTGAAGTTTGATGGATTTCTAATACTAGAAACTTAATTTTCTGTACCCAATATGGAAACAAGTAATTATTTAGAAGGTCAACTGTGAGAAGTTACTTTTCATGATTGTCTGTCAGCAGCTTTTACAAAAAATGTCTACCGTGGAGTTGCAGACTGTCTGTAGCCTTCCACTCTGTGGTAGAAAATCAATCCTTCATGTTAAAGATGCATGACTTTGGTTTTAAGTAGATTCTCCATGTTTCACAGGGTATCTTGGTGCTTTGCCTTCAGTCGAGTGTAAATGCTGCTCAAGTTCTAATCTAATCAAGCAGCGATCAAATGACTTGACTTGGTTTGACTTTCAGGGTAATGAGATTATCTTTAAAGGTGCAGACTGGGCTACATTCATTGTTTGCATTTTTAGTTTGTAGAGAGATGAGGCATTAGTCTGGACCATATTTTTACAGAAAGATAAACTTGAGTAAAAGCACCATAGTTGGTGTTTTCACTCAGATTTAAAACCAAAATGCATAACATGATCCTATTGTGTTAGTTTGAATCAGAAGTTAAGAAGTTATTCACGATTGCAGATTAAATAAATGTATTTAATTTGATGTCGCCGATGCTGTTTTATTGTTCTGATATGCATTTGTAGACGCACATATGGAGGATGAGAGGACCCTGATTAAATTATCCAGATATTTACCAGTCACAATGTTTTACCAGTCTGATATAAGAATCAAGGAATTAATTTTACTTCACTTACGAGTATTGAGATAAACTTAAAGTTGGTGTCAGATAAAATAAGAAACTCTGTGTAAGACATAAGATTTTTTTAGCAGACAGTGGAAAAGTATTTAAAATATTGACTTGTTTGAATTCAGTAGCACTTTTAATGTAAATGCACTTATTGCTCTGAATATTATTTCTTTTGCCATTTTGCACTTTATAAAGTAACTCAAGGACTATAGCATGCTGGCATTAGCTGTTTAATTATTGGACAGTCTTTTTCTACCTCTTTAGGAACCATTAATGTGATTCTAAATTGTAGTTGAAAGTAATAATTCAGTATAAGTTTTAAAATATTCAGAACGAAGCATTCAACAGTTTGATTTAGATTCTCTGCGTGTCTTTAATAAAATGTTTCTGTAAGTGATTTTTGATGGGAAGGAGTAAACTGTGCACGCGGTTTGATGTAAAGTTAAGTGCTCCTTGGAGGTTGCAATAAAGTATTGATGGATTCCTTCCTACTCATTTCCCGTCAGTTATTGTTTTCTCTGCTGTTCACAGACACGTGTTACGTGCTTTCGTTTGCCATAATTATGCTGAACACGAGCCTCCATAACCCAAATGTGAGAGACAAACCTGGACTGGACCGTTTCATCTCGATGAACCGCGGGATCAACGACGGGGGAGACTTGCCGGAGGAGCTGCTCAGAGTACGATCAGCCTGATCGGTTGAGTTGGTAGTTTAGGAGTGGTTGTACGGCGATCTCATCTTTCCTGGTTTGTTGTTTCAGAATCTGTATGAAAGCATTAAAAATGAACCATTCAAGATCCCGGAGGACGATGGCAACGACCTGACACACACGTTCTTCAACCCAGACAGAGAGGGCTGGCTGCTTAAGCTTGGTGAGAGTTTTCCCAGTGAGGCCGTTCCTGCTTTACCTTGCCTTTAAAGAGGTTCTTATGTGCAAAATTCATATTTTAAGCATTTTTATACTTCCTTTTGGGTCGTAACTGCTTCTAAAAATATAAAAACAGCCCAATCACTTAAAAGAAAAACACCCACACGGCTTTTGGCAATGAGTTAATGTTTATTGGTGTCTGGAAAATTATCTGTTTCAGAAACCTTCCTATTGTTAAATCAGAATCTACTGGCACTGCCCCGTTACCTAGCAACCTGAGCTGAGACTAGTCCCGTTACCTAGCAACCCAAGCTGAGCTCCAGCACGTTTGGTCAGCTTGTTTTACCTGTGTACAATGGCTGCTGGAAAAGACAAGTGTTTAGTTGCTGCATTCTTGTTGGTTGCGCAGGAGGCTCCACTTTCGCTTTTCAAGGATGTATGGTTGTATAAATCCGCATGTTTTTGTAGCCATTTTCTAAAACTTTATCTAAAAATGATTTTATGCAGAAAATGTAATAAACACGTTTTGTCTAGACCTTTAACGCCGATCCTGTGTTAATCCGTTACTGATGGTTGCGGTTCGTGTTACAGAGATCTGAAGAAAACATGCTCTGTACTGTTCTCTAATCACCTCTAAGGCTTTGTGCTACGTTGAGTCTGTCTTCCTGTCTCTGAGGTTTGTTGCCTCCTGGCCTCCAAACGCCGCTGTGGTATTAAAACATTGCCATAGCATGTGATAGTGAAGCACAGACTCACTCTCTCAGTCTGGATTTTGTCCTTTCGCATGACGGGGGCCTCTGGTCCGTGTCACTAATACGGTCTCCTTCCCTGTTTCCTTTTGTCTCCCTCTAATTCCTCTTTTTCTCTGTGTCTCTGCTTCTTTCCTGCCATTTCCATGCTCTACTGCTGCTGCTTGTTTTCTCAGGAGGTATGTACTGAAACAGTGTTTAATAAAACATAGAAACAAGAAATTTGAAGTTTAATTAGTAGGTAGAACGTAGATACTGTAGAGTAGTGCTTATTTAAAAATAAACTCCCTGCTTTCTTTAAATACCTGATTTATTTTTGATCTTGCAGGAGGAAGAGTGAAAACTTGGAAACGCCGATGGTTCATCCTCACAGACAACTGTCTTTATTACTTTGAATACACCACAGTAAGTGTCAGTGTTTGTCACCAATGTCAGCCATCACTGCAGGATAAAATAATTACCGTACTTTTCGGACTATAAGCCGCCACTTTTTCCCCGCGCTTTGAACCACGCGGCTTATGGCCTGGTGTGGCTTTTCTGTGAATTTTTCTTCAACCACCAGGGGGCTCTTTAGCAGGAAGTGAATCAGTCGAAGTCAAAATTGGAAATCAAAGAAGAAAGTGTTCATTTTCATTTAGAACAAGCACATGCTAGCAGCAGGCATGATGGAGAAATTTCTTCAAATTTCTCCATCATGATATCATGATGGATAATGATGCTTTCTTGTACTTCTGAAAAAGACGGATTAATTTGTCAGTGTTATTATCAAGGATAAGTGGAATAGAAATGTATCGCCAATGAGAAACCGATCATCACTGCACGACATTTCTCTGTAAAAGCTCCAGTTATGCATCTGCAGCACATGCTTTGTGACTGAAAATTATGCTAAATGAATTTTCCCCAACAGGATAAGGAACCACGAGGTATTATTCCCTTGGAAAATCTTAGCATCCGTGAAGTAGAGGACCCAAGAAAGCCTGTGAGTTGCCTTCGTTTTCTCACTGAAATATCTTGTTAGATTGTTTTTGTAATTTCCCCAGTGGAATGGATGTCGTAACGTCTTTCTTTCTTTCTTTTTTTTTTTTTAAACAGAACTGCTTTGAGCTGTACATCCCCAACAACCGCGGGCAGCTCATCAAGGCGTGTAAGACGGAGGCTGATGGGAGGGTGGTGGAAGGAAACCACATGGTGTACCGCATCTCTGCACCCACACCGGAGGAGAAGGACGAGTGGATCCACAGCATCAAGTAAGAAAAAGATGACAGATGCAGTGCTTTGTGAATGTCCGTGTATTTCAATGTGATTTTATTTCCTTATTATTAAAATAATTTTCTTATCTTTACAATTTAGTGTTGAAAATGCTTGAATTTCAGCTGGTTGTTTTCAAGGTTTGGAAAGTGCTTTATACGTTTTTGTAATGAAGTGGAATCTAACACTTGATTGAAAGCTTAAATTTAGAAAACATTTTTTACAGTTGAACCCAGATATATTAATACACAGACATTTTTTTCTCACTGTTATGAAGATAAATCAGACTAAACTTTTCTTATTTTATGTCATTTAAATTACCAAAATTATTTCTATTTGGAAAACATTTTTTAGAGCTTTATTTTGTACCTAGAAGTTTACATTTCTAAACTTGGTCTTTTAAACTTGGGTCAAGCCTTTTTGGTTTCCTTCCTTGTGTGAGAGAAACATTTCAAAGTATAACATTTTGTTATATTTTAGTTTATATTGCCCCTGTTGTAAAATGTAGAATACAACATATCAACAGTAATAAATAATATCATATAATAGTGAATTGAAACTGTCTTCTTTAGTTTATTTAATCTCTAAAGTGTGATCCAGGAGAAATTTGAAAACTTGAAAATTCTTGAAAAGTGCTTGAAAGTGAAACATTTCTTGTTTTTCTCTCACAGAATATCTGAATTACAGCTGAGAAAATTCAATCTCATCCACATTTTCATGTGCTAAGATGGAGATTTGTTTCTGACTTTTTTTTTGTTGTTTTATAGATCTGCGGTCAGTGTGGATCCGTTCTATGAAATGCTTGCTGCCAGGAAGAAACGTATATCACTGAAGAAGAAAGAGGAGCAGCCCTAGGTTACGTCTATGTTCCTCTTCCTCTCACATCATCTCTGCTGCTCACTCCCATCTTTAACCTTTCTTCCTCCTCCTCATTCTTCCTGAAAGCGCCTCCTCTTCCACTTGCAAGGACCCCTTGCTGTCCTGACCGCCAGACTCTTTGAAAAAGCTGCAAACAGAGCGAATGGCTTACTTGCTGAGGCTGCCGTTCACAGTACTGCTGTTGCATTCAACTTAATACAATAATCCCAGAGCACAAACAAAACTTTTGCTGTCTTCACTCCCACTTAAACAGGATCTTTAAGACTGTATTCACACTAGAAACTATCTTTCTTTTGCACAGTGGCTGGGGTCTGTTGCCATTTTATACACATCAAATCACTTTAATGTAATTGTTTTGTTTTTTCAGATTGCTTTAATTTTTGAGAACGATGTCCTGCAGTTCCGGTGTTTAAAAGATTTTCCATCTGGGCTGAGAATTGTCGTGAATCAACAAGTCAAAAATCAAGATTTTCCACCTTGGTGTGAATACAGTTTTATTCAGGGTTGCAAGAAGCTGCAGTTTCATGAAGTCCTATTTTATTATCATCAGTGCCGCCTTAATAAGATATTTCCTTTGTTGATTGTGCATAGCCAAGACAAAATGTGAAGTACTAACAATACGTTTTTATTCTGATAGAGCTGTGAATTTGCAAACTAATTTAATACTCCAAATGGCATAAAGTTCACATCCAAACTTAAATACTGAATTCTAGCAAGGTAAATGTTATTAATGTATATTTTCACTGGTTTTCATAGTGGAAACGCAGCGTACAGTATGAACTTTAGCATGTTTCTCAACATGTTTGAGCAATAGCAGAGTAGAGTATCGTTGTCTGGAGGCTTGTTGAATCTTTATCTGTACAGAGCCGCTCTCATCATGTCTTTTCAGAATTAACGTAACGGCATGAAACACGAATTTTCTTTTTTTGTGCAGCACTACAACAACTCAACATCTGTTGAATTAACTCTGTCCACCAACATGGGTTTTGTGAAGTCACAAAGGCAGCTCTTTTCATTGTACACTTTTTGTAAATAGACGTTAGCATATTTGTTTACGAAACACACAGATTTGATTTAATTTATTGTTTATCTTTTGTTAAAATCAGATTTTTTTTGTATGAGCTACTGTTTTACTGCATGTCGATGAACGGAAGGATGAGTCATAGGTACTGATGCATGGTTGACCAAGTTAGTGCACTGATTTGGAAAGTGTTTGTGTTTCCTGGTGACATGGAAAGACAGCATTTAATACTGAAGTTGGTTTGTGCATCAAGTGAGTGATCCTGCTTACCTTTAGAAAATATGAGATTATATGTTTGACTTTTTTTTTCTTCTTGAGGGATTCAAACTCTGTAAAGCACAAACAGTTTGATTCTCACACTCTGCTGCCCAGTGTCGAATTTAAAGGGCATATGTCATCATTTTGATAAAATTCAAATATGTTCGTTTACATTTTATGACTGAAATTCAGAAATGGAAAAAAAGAAAAAAAACGTGTAAATTACACTTCGGGAGCTAAACCCATTCATCAAGACATAAATAGCGATAGCAACGTCTTCCACTTGAATTTGAGTTCATAAAGTGAATATTTATTAATGGTGATTTATCTTCAGAGGTTGAGAAATGTTGAGTGTGGGAACCTGAAAACCAAACAAACCAGCACCCCACAGAGAGGTTTAAAAGTGCTTGTGGTGAGTCCATCCTGAGTGTAATTCACCATCCTGAGCACTTGTAACAAATACTGTGAAAGATAATTTTACCATTCAGATTGATGCTCAAATATCTGTCCCAGATGTGTACAGGCACAACAAAATAACTTAGTTTTGTTGACACCATCTCCACATATCCATTTGCTCCACAATATCCTGTTCCACCTTGAATAGTAACTCCAAGCTAATGCTACACGTTTTAAAATACTGACATGCAACCAATTAGCTACTATCTTCCAATGCATTGGATTTGGCTAAGAAAATGCAAAAATAACTGTCAGAGGAAGCTGGTTATTTATGCTAACCATCCAGATGTGTTGTTTCCAGGGAGGAAATGTTGATTTAACTCATACTGTGGATATCAACAGATGTTTTGCAGCAAACAAAAGCAAAAACATATGTTAATCTTTATGCTCACAAATAGACACAGTCTCTCTGCCGTCTTCCTCCATGTTGTGGTTGTTCCTTCCCTTAAAGCCAAGATTGTATTTGATTTTTTTTTTTTTTTTTACAGAGTTCAGCCATATTTTCTGCATATTTTTTTATTTCTCCCTCCAACATAACGTATTGCTCAGAAGGCACCAAGAATACTCCCTTTAAAAAGTTTCCCTTCAATAAAACAGTTCATGATTTGTGCCCAGCAATTGTTCATTTGACATGACAGACATGAAGAATTTGCTCTTTAAGAGTACATTTAAATGCTACTTTGCTATAAAAACAATGGATTTGTTTAAAATACATTAATGTATATAAAAAAATATGATGACATATGCCCTTTAAAGTCTGGGGAAGCTGTTTGAGCTGAAATGTTAATGTTACGTTTGAAATAAAAAGACAGCTAACTGATAAACACTAATAATAAACCATTGATTTAAAACACTCATATTAAAAGTTTAGATTTGTCTCCAGTCATGGATTTGACCTACTTTAGTGTATTTGTATTTTTGATTCTGGGGGAAATTAAACTATTGTATGCAGCACTTTATCAAGTTTAGCATTTGGAGGAAAAAATGCCGTTACTGACCTACTCTAATTCAATATGGCGCCCTCTGCTGGTAATCGCACACACTGCAATATTCTGAGAAATGTATGTCCATACTCGTCCGACCAGCAGAAACAGTTTCTCTCCTACTGGTTTCATGATGGAAACTTATCCTAATGTTTTTTTATTTCCACTTTGTTTGAACGTGATTGGCTGGCAGACGTTGTGTTGAAATGAAGCCACAAGTCCCAATTTTCTGGCTTCATTTTAATTTTTATGTACATCACCAGGACTGTCTGTCCTTATGATTTTTAACATTCAAAGTTGCCAAAAAATGGAAACTGTTTCCAGGTAAAAACAAAAAATGAATATTGTTAAGCTTCTCTCTGCAGAGCCACTACATTCAGAAAATGTTTGTTTTGTATTTATTTATTTTTGTTTACTTGGAGGTAAAGATGGATGCATCATCTGTACATGTAGCAAAAGGAAAACCACGATACCAGTAAAATACTGTGTAACAATAAAAAAAAGTAAGTAAAAGTAAACAAAACGATTTGTTGTCATGTCTCTTATTTTAATGGGGCCTGTTGCACCACCTCACTCTTTAAAGTACAACTTTAGTGCTTGATATTTAAATTATTTTTAAACTTGTCTCAAAGTTAAGTCTTTTTCAAAGTTCTTTCACCTTTTGTGATTGTAGCAGGGTTTTATTTTATTTGTCAAAATTGGTTTATTTATTCCTCAACTCCACTTTGTTTAGTCAGTTATTTTCTCCTGACTTGTATGGTTAAGGTTGCTGCCAGTCGGTAGTTACCATAGCAACAGTAACAGCTCAGCCCCTTTTTTTGGTTGCCGTGATTTGCTGCGTTTTCCCTACAAGTACTATATTTTATCATATTTTAGACACATTTAATTATATACAGGGTTTCATGTGAAACTTTGCCATGTTTTTTGTATATGTTTTTAACTGTTAATGTGTATTTTAGCTGTTCAGTATGGAGAGACATTTATGTCAACACTTTATTGGGGACCTTTTCTCTATAGTTTAGGTTTATTTATTTTATTTATTTGTAAAGGGGCAGAAGTTGCAGGACTGATGTTAACCATCAACTTAATTTTCTCTTGTTTCTTTGATTATCTTTTGAATGTTTGAATAAATACAGTAAGCCTGAGTGTGATTGTTAAGAAGTCAGCCTAATAGATCTGAGATGAACACGAAAATGGAGGGAAATGATGCCAGGTTCCTGATGTCACACACTTCTAGGATGAAATTAGTGGTATTTAAAAATTTAAAAATATGTTTTTGAAGTTTGGTAATGTAAATAAATCCTTAGACCACAGTGTTTCCTCTTGACCATGGCTACTATTTCAATGTTTTTGGTCTTTCAGGAGAACACTCTTGTTTAAAGAGAAAGAGAACGTTCTGAAAATTAAGCAGTGGTTATGTATACGTTTGTTATATTTTTAATCTTTGTATTTAAGTTTTCTACAGGACTACAATGTTGAAATTGATTTATCTGCATTGACGTAAAACCCTGAAATGCGCTTTCAGTGAAAGCACCTTGAACGAGAACAAAATGCTTAATTTTTGTAATTTTATTACTCACATTTCAACAAAAACACAATCACACTGAGTTTCAACATTTTCTAATAGCTTCAATCTGTAACATATTGTACAATAATAAATATACAATCAAGGCCAAAATGACAAATTCAGAAGCCACATTGCAACAATCTCAACACACACAAGTTAGAAGTTACTCACTGTTCAACCAAACAAAAGTGATGAATATTAAGGATTTGTTCTGTGAACATCCTTGCATTGTGAGGACAAAAAAGTTGAGGAAAAACAACAGAATAAAGATTTTTCAAATGTTTAAAAAAACACAAAACTGAGGCAGTCAAACCAGAGTGCATAAGACTAAACTCTCTGAAGTCTATCTTTACATGTAAATTTAAATAAAACAAGAGAAAAACACATTTGAGTTCTATAGTTTCTTTGGTAAATTAGCTGTATGTTTCATGGAAACCTTAAAAAAGAGAATCCAAAGTATGAAGAGATTTATTAAAACATGTCTATGAATTTCATTAAACTAACTCTAATCTACAGCCGAACCCTTTAAGGTCCCCATCAGCACAGAACTGTTCTCATTAAATCTTATTCACATTATGACAATATGTCACAGTCAGCACTTGTCTGTTTATAATAAAACACTAATTTATTTAAAAAAGAGAGAGAGAGAACATCAAACACATTCTCTGTAAATACGGTCATCAGGCTAAAACTTCATCCTCCTTTTTGCGTCATTTGAGAAATAGTTTAAAGGAAGGCAAACAGTCTGAATACTTAAAGTCCAAAATCTCATGATTTCTCGACGGTCTTCTTCTTGGGCGGGTAAACCTTCCTTCAGTGGCAGGGGTCGAACGGGTACCTAGCAACGCCGCCGTGAAGCTCCACCTCCGACTCAGACCAGTCGATGACGTCACCGCGTAGGTGACTGCCGCAGGAGGCCAGGCTGTAGATGTCAGCGGCGCTCAGGGCGTGCGACCACATGTGGAGGTCTGACATCTCTCCCACGTACGACTGAGTGGCATCAAAACGGCCTCCAAGAGTGTCCTGAAGGGGGATAAAAATGTCACCTTTTGACCTTTTTATGCTGCAGTATATATATTAAAACTGTCGCCATGTTGTGGCAGTTTGCTATGAGACGGATAATCTGTGAAACGATCGATCGCCTCCACCTCAAACAACCAATCAGAACCAGGAGGCGGGTCTTATCGCTGTCAATCAACTTTATGTTCTCTCTCTGCTAAACGTGCTAATGGCTGAGAAACAACTTACTAGAAAAACCGTTTTTCCGCCGTCTTCCGTGGCTACGCTAACTAGACTTAGCATTCATGGCAGGCTGTGCTAGCTGCAGAGTAGCACAGCTAGAGAGAGGAGGAATGAGCAGCACCAAACACGGGGAGATTGGCAGCGCTAAGAACCTCCTCCTGGCTTCAGTTGTCTGTTTCTAGATACCACTGGGAGAAGGCAGAGGAGCTTGATTTTTTTAGTTTTAGTTTTAGTATTTCACAGATTCTGTCTCATACTACTACTGTCTCATGACGTCATGACAACTATGTAATAACACTTTTTCTAAAAATTGCATACTTTTATTAAAAAACTGCTCCAGCTTTACGGGGGATTTTTCTCGTTGACTTATGAGGGGTTAAAAGGATGCAAAATAATTTTGTAAGTTCTCACAAAAGCCAAAAAATATTTTTCGTCTTTACCTGCTCCTGTCCCAGGATGAAGACCCCTCCAGGTTTGATGGAGTGCCAGGGAGAGAGATTCGTCCCAGAGCCCCGCTGGACACCGTCCTGGTAGGCCTCCCACTGTCCCTCCCTTGTTGTCCACGTCACACAAACATGGTGCCACTTCCCATCACTCAGAGATAAGGGCAGCGTCACAGCCTGTGGATCAGACAGGAACATTTTTTTTTAAAGTGTGATGGTGATGCCATGTTGACACATGACAGTTAAATTCATGCTCTACCAGCTGAGCCACCCAGCCACACAAACTGTGTTGTAAGGAATGTGTTAATATTTATCTCAGAGTCATAAGAAGCGAATAATGTACCAACTTGATGTCTTTCCTTTGCTCTTCCTCACCTTGTCATCGATCAGCAGCTCAATGGGGTTGTTCCCCCACTCGATGAGCACCAACTCATTGGCCTGTCCGGGTGCAGAGTAGGAGAAAGGAGTCCCCAGTCCGGGTCCCACGCCTGCCTTCATCCAGAGGCACAAGGTCAGAGCGAAGATCTCCTGCAGCAGAGTCCTCTTCATCCGGCCGTACATGTAGTTGGTCCTCATCGGGAAGCTGATCTGGAAGGCATCCAGCTTCTTGGAATGTTTCTTGTTGGAAGCTGTGGAGGAAAATGTAAGTTGTTTTTAATGTTTTAGCTGTTCTGCTATGAGGAACATACTAGATTTATTTAGGAGCTTGAAAAAAAATTGTCACCTTTCCAAAATACTGACCTACGTCATTTTTAGCCAAAAGTGTTTTTTTTTTTGTTTTTTGTTTTGCCTAATTCATCTTTCAGCAATAAAAACGGGGGCATTTTTTTTATTTTGACAAAATTGCGTTTGGCAAAAATGGCTTAGGCAGCTCTTTTAGGAAGGTGAAAATATTCAAATTATATCCAACTAGAGTGGAGAACATTCTTCCTTTGCTACAAATGATCAAGCATTCACTAAAGGAATGCTATGCTGCTGCATGTTAGGCAATAAAATATGTATTTTCTTATTTAAAAAAGGAATTGAATTCATTGTTTTTCCACATCTTTTAATGTATTTCTTATATTGATTTAAAAATGTACTAGTTGTACTGGCAGATTATTTTGCTTATAAGCTATTTTTCCCATGTTATAAGCAAAATAATCTTCCAGTAGAACTAGCAGTATGAGGAATTATTGACTTAAAACAGTCTCCTACATCCTGCTGAAAAGTTACTTATGTGAGTTTTGTCTTAAGTCAAGTGTTCTAAGACATTTGCACTAGAAATTAGACAAAAAAATAGTAGATAAAATGTCGTGTTTTTGCATCTAAAGAGTTTTTATCTAAACTGGGAATCAGCAGAGCGTCAGGTGAATTTTACCTGTCAGGTGCAGCTGGTTGAGCATCGTTTCCAGTTTATTAGAGTGGAAACCAGTTCTGTACCCAGTGTGTGGGAGGTAGCTGTGATCCTCTGTTTCATTGCTCCTGTGATCATCCTCTTCCTCCTCCTCTTCTTCCTCTTCCTCCTCCTCCTCGTCCTCCTCATCCTCATCCTCATCCTCCTCCTCCTCACTATCACTATCCTGACCTTCATCATGATCGTCGTGATCTCCATTATGGTGGTCTTCGCTGTGGCTGTCGTCATGATGGTCCGAGTGGTCTCCGGTGTCGTCGTGGACGTCGTGGTGTTCGTCGTCGTGGTCGTGTTTGTGGTTGTCGTCGTGGTGACCGTCGTCGTGGTGGTCTCCGTCATCTCTGTGGCCGGAGTCGTCATCGTGGTGTTGGTCTGCGCTGCTGCCCAGGGCGGTGGTGTGGTGGTGCAGCTGCTCCTCCAGGGTGCTGATCTTCCTCTGCAGCAGCTCCTTCAGAGAGCTGGAGTATGTGCTGGTGCTGTTCCTCTTCTGAGGAAGATAAAAACAGCAAACATTACAACATTATAACATCAAACTCTAACGGGCCAAATCAGGCCTTCCATCGCTTTCTACGTGGCCCTAAACTACAGATTGACGCAACAATAGAACCGTCAAGGTAACGTGTGCTTAACTATTACACCATTGATCAAATCAAAGCAGTTTTTATCTGCATTCAGCCAAATTAAATCAATCAGTTCCAGTTTTTTACAATTCCACAACTGTTGAAATTCATGCAAAATCCCTCCACTTTTTTGTGCTAATTCATAATTGAGAGTTTATTGAAAATTTTCCACAACTGTTTTGCAAAGCATTGGGTTTATGTGACTGCTAACTTTCTTACTTCTTCTTCATTGCTGCCTCAGCCTTACTTCATATTAAGTCATAATTCGCAATTGATACAGCGAGTAACAAAAAGTCATACGTGAATGCAAATATCGCAAAATTTCTTGCGAATATTTCTAAATTAGCTCCACAAAATAAGTGATTTTGTTAGCAAAAAAAAAATCAGTTTGAAAAGTATTATTACATTTTAAGAAGTGCTTATCGAATGCAGAGATAGCTCTTTATAAATATTTTAACAGTTTGATAATGTTTTTTTCTGGCACAGCCAGGCCTTCTGGAATATTCATGATCATGACATGGCCCAAAATAAAAATGAGTTTGACACCTCTGGCCTAAAGTAACACATGAACAGGTGTTGGTGAGCCTTGTTGACATAGCGTCAACACATACTAATCATCTTGTCTTCTGAGATGCAGCTGCTCAGTCCCGTTTGTATCCTTTATCTTCCTGCTCCTCCTTTCAGGTAATCCAGGCTTTGTCCTGGTGCTTGCCCTGATTACTGTCTGTCATGGGAGATCACTATAATTGCAGCTGATCTTCCACACACCACTCCCACAGATGTTGACATTTGTCTGGGAAGACCAGCGCCATAAATGCATATTTAATACATCCACCATTTGAGCAAACCGGCCCTGTCTCCTTGTGGAGAAGCAACTTTGAGCCGTTTGTTGTTGTCAGGTGGCTACTGATAGACATCAGACTCTCCTGCCAACGAGTGAATGGCTTTGTGAGATTAAGTAATTCATTGTTCTTTTGTCTTAAGTGCTCAGAGGATGCAGCGATCTGGGACTTCAACAAACAGCCTCGTGACAGCAGAGTTAATGCGTTCCAATCCACATGGGGACGTCACATCCTCTCTCCAGCCCCGTCCTTTTCTCATCACTCCTCTACAGTTTCTTGCATAAGAGTTTATACCAATTTCTTCCACATTTTGTCCAACGTGACCTGTTGTTCTTCCTTGAACAGGTTAGCATTGGTCTATCTCTGGGCTATGCAAAACAAGTTCATTACATATTTTGTACAAAATCATTCATAGATAATGAGATTTCAGTCTAGTCAATTGTACCTATTTTGATGTTCTTTCAGAGTGACTTTGTTTAAGTCCAAACAAGCTGTTGCTGTAAACTCAGCGTTTACACTCACGCAAAAAAAAAAAATGGCTGCAAACAGATGTGAAAGTATAAACCATACATCTTTGAAAAGCAGAAGTGGAGCCTCCTACACAACCAATGAGAAAGCAGCAAGTGTTTTCTGGATGGTAAGTCAGCAACAAAACAATTTTCTTTTCCAGCAGCCATTGTACAGTGTTAAAACCAGCTGACCAAACATGCTGGACCTCCACTTGGGTTGCTAGGGTAATGGTCTGGGCTTGACTGGGGTTGCTAGGTGAGGTACAGTGCTCATCAAATGTGACTTAATAATCAGGACGTTTTTGAAACTGCTTGTTTTCCAGACAACAAGAAAACATTAACTTATTTCCAAAAATGACAGTGGTTTTTTTAAGCATATGGGCTGTCTTTAGAAACAGCTGAGACCCAAATTGAAAAATAAATTTTGCACAATATGTCCACTTTAATGCCAATATGTCTTGCATCCCAACTTTTCAGATTTGAATTTGTAAAGCAAGGAATTTTATGATTATCCTTCCACTGAACTTGCCCTACGTTTTCTCGTCTCTTTCTGCAGTTTTATCCGAAGTGAGCTTTTCCCCTCCTCCAGCTGCTCACCTGCAGGCTGCTCAGTCTCTCTTTCAGCGCGTGCAGCATCCTCTCCAGCTGCTCCATCGTCGATGTGCTGTCTCCCGCCGTCCCGTGTTTGTCCTTCCCGTGGTTGTGGCCGCCGCCGTACCCTCCGTCGGATCGTTGGACTGAGGAGTGGTGGTGCTGTGAGTCTGGGATGAGTCTGCCGTTGCCATAGTGACTGTTGTCGGTGTACGATGTGTGGTGAACGGAGAGTCCCTTGTGATGCGAGTATGACACAGAGCCATGGTGCTCGTCGTGAAGCGACGGGCCTCGCCCAGCGCCCTCACACAGGGTCAGCTTGGCCGTCAGCTCTCTGATGGTCTCCCTCTGGTCCAGGATGATCTCCTTCTGCTGCACAAGGCTCTCCCTCAGGTGGAGGATGGTGGCTTTAGCCTCGTCGCTGGCCCCCCACCAGCCGCTGGGAGGGACGTTCTGATGGTTTGATCCTCCTGGCCCCGTCGACCCGGCGCCCGTACCTGCTGTGGGGAAGCAGGAAGGGTCTGTGTCTGCAGGGATTGGGGTGCAGACAAAGCGCGGGTGGGCTCCGTAGTTGAAGTCTGGGCCTGAAGTGGCAGATGTGGGGTGAAGTAGAGAAACAACCAGAGGAAGAAGGAACATGGCGCTCCTCATAATCTCCATCTAAAAAAACCACAAAACGTGGCTTCACTTCACAATACGAGATGTTGGTGGATGAAAAAATGTTCCGATGGAAAGATAAAAAACAGAAAAAGATGAGAAGAATCTTCTGGAAGACTTTTAATCATGAAGCAGTTAGACAGACCTGTAAAAAAATATTAGACATGAACCTTCAGAGTCACACAAAGACAATTACAAAGTCAGCCTTCTGTTGCCTGAAGAACATTTCCAGGGTGAAAACACTTGCTCTAGACTCTGAAATACTGTTGTTCACTGGACGGCTCAGCACCACAATAAATATTTGTTGTCATATAAACCTTCCAGACCACTCAGGCTTTCTGGTTCTGGTCTGCATCCCCAAAACAAAACATGGAGCATTCAGCTTCTGCAAATTTGGAACAAACTTCCAGAAAACTGCAAAACAGCTGAAACACTGAGTTCCTTTAAATGTAAGCTAAAAACCCACCTGTTTAGAGTTGCTTCTGAATCATTGTCCCTGGAAAATTAACCACATATTTGATTATTTTAATCAATAAAATGTGATGCTTGTTACTGACCTTTACAACTGTTGGCTATACGATGTGCTTATGATGTTTTTTTGTTTTCATAAAAAACATAAATTAATTAAATGTGCTACACAGATAAACTTGGCTGATTAACATTAGGAAAGCATTGTTATTTAGATATTGGCATAGCTACTGTTCAATGAAAGTCTTTAAGCCTATGGAAACTCACACAAAAATAAATTAAGTCGTATTATTTCATTACAGGACTCTCTTTGTCTTTGCCCACACAGGTGAAAAGGCATTGGAAAAAAAAATCTCCTTTTAGCTTCTGGCTGTTCCGCTGTCAGACTTTAAACTAAACCTTCTTCAGGATGTGACGTCTTTGGACTCGGCCAGCGTCTGGCGAATAACCTTGGCTGTTCCAAGAAGAACTAGGAAGTCCTTCCAGAGGAGGATTAGATCATGTTAAAGGTCAGACATCCCGACTCAAACATTTGGCTGGAACATTTTAACTCTTTAGAAGCCTTAAAGGATGCCAAAACGCCCTCATGGAACATCCCAAATTTCTGTATTTAGTAGATTAATGTAATGTCAAGAATCAAATAGCTTGTCATTGCTAATGTCAAAGTTTTTTACCGATTGAGCTTTTCATATTTTCTAATTTTCTCTTATCAAAACCACAAACTTTAACTCATCCATTGGTGGACTTTATGTTATACAACACAAAGTAGTGCAGAGCTGTTGATATAAATAAAGATGACGCATGATTTTGAAATTTTCTTCAGAAGTTAGCTTAGGCTCAGTCTCATTTGACGGAAAAAGTTAATTTCCTTTGCTGCTCAAGTGTTACAGTTACAATATTCTCAGAGCCGGCCCAAGGCAATGTGAGCTAAACTGCTGCTTAGATCCTCCACGCCACCAGGGGTGCCTCAAGAGCAAATAATATGTTATTTATGATTAAATAATATATTTAATAATACAAACTAAATACTATGAAATGGGGAATAACAACTTCTGTATTATTTTTCATAGTTGGTCCACAAATAGTAAGTTAATCTCTTCCTGTTGTTGGCTGCTGCCACTGTTGGAAATGCAAGATATTCATGTTAACTTTTTTTTACTGTAAATTTAGTGTTTATTGTCTGATGTTACTTTCAGATAATCAAAATAATATAGCACACATAAATACCACTTCACATCTCAAAATTCAAATATAATTTTCTTTTAGTTTGCTACTCCAATAAGGGGGATGCAAATATGAATCTGACAAAGGCCCCAAAAAGGCTTGGGCCGGCCCTGTCTACACTCCAAAGAATAAACAACATGAAAATGTTTATGAAAACCATCTACATAAAACGTCTTCTAATGTCTTCATGTTTTTGAATGGTGTGTTGGGAATAATCATAACAACGCCAGGATTTCAACATCTTTGTTTAGGCTAAACATGGACGGACCTAGAAGCTCAGATATTCATTTTCAAAGTGTTTTCTGAACTAATTAAAGGCGTTACGGACCTACAGTGTTCACTTTTAAATGACTGAATGGACTCCAGAACTGAGATGAATTCTATTTACACAATAGATGATTGGTTACATTGAATTTTATTTAGGGGTATCACCACAGTGAAGAGGGTACACCAATGCAAATGACACTTTGTAGAAATTGTGAAACTATAAAAACGATCAGATAAAATCCCGGTGAAATTCACTGATGTTACAACGTGACAAAATGCAAACAGGCTCAAAGGGTTTCGATGCCCGGCGTGTTTCCACAAAGGCAGCTGACCTCCCTGCATGACGTCTTTCATCATACAGTGTCGGCATTTTGAAATGGCACAGCCGAGAAGCGGCCGCTAAACCTCGCTGACCACCTGTTGCTCTCAGTGGATTTGTGCTCAAACTTCATGCATGGCTGACTTGGCTTATGACTTATCAATCATGAAACAAAGCAGAAACAAACCAGATCAATCTTCAGCTTGTTGCAGAAGTAGTTTGAAGCTCTGAATGGATCTTTTTGGTTCTTCTCCTGCTTCCCCTTGAGATTAGCAGGGCTTTAGAGGGAGACAGATGGTCGGGGGACAAAATCGTGTCACACCCAATCGCCATCATTCAGACCTAAGTTTATTATCACCCACAGGTTCCCCCAATTAACCTAATTACAGACAGTTGCTCTGCTATCTTAGTCAGAGATAAGTGGGCTTGTACACTCCTTGGTGTGTTGGTGTGTGCGGGTCGGTGTTAATCCGACGCAGGCTGTGGGGTCGTGCATCATCCCAGCAACATATGGTCAGGGTGGACGGTAAAGCAGAGCGATTAGTCTCAGGTTAGAAACTGACAAGTTCACTGAGATATGTAATTAAAGGCCAGCTCTTTATAGTTGCTCCTTTAATCAAGACTATTTGAAAAACTTAAGATGGAGTTAAAAACTTTTTTTTTTTTTCTTTTTTGCAGTTTCAAGGTTTAATCTTCTCACTTGTTGAGTTTTTAAATTGCTAGAGACACTTTTAGGACTAATTCAGTTTAAAATATCCATTCTGTATTGTGTGGATGTTAATATTACAGCATTCAAACATGCAGAATTGAGTCTGGATTTTGATAAATAATAAAACAACACTAAAGTCTTCTCTTCAGGTTAGATTTAATGCCAGGTTTCTCAAAGATTGTTTGCTTAAACTTCAGGGTTTATTTCAACACATTCCTACTAAAGTATGTTGCTTATTACAGTTTTTGGCTCTCGTCATTCAAATTAATCTCCAATACTGAATTCGTGAAACTTTTAACACATTTTTAAAGTCATTTATTCAAAATTAATCAAAAATTCAATCAATTAAATGAACCAAAAACAGTTTTTGTGTAGCATTTTGTTCAGTTCTGACTCGTAGAGATTGGATCCTCTCTAGTGTTTTTTTTATTTTTTATATAGAGCTTTTCATATGGTAAAATATCTGCTTTTGTAAAGAAACACATCACACGACATCAAGAACAACAAAAGTATATTCATTTATATTTTTGAATAGATCTTTAAGCATAAATATTGTTCAGATTGATTAAATATGTAAACAAGCTTATTTTGTTACATCTTTAATAAATGTTAATGTATTAATAAAATGTAAATAAGCTAAGAATGACCTTCTGGTATCCTCCGCCTTAATTTTTCTAGTTGTAGAGAAGTCGATGTTTCATTATTAAAGCCCAGAGCGCTTACCTGAGGGTTGGTGTGTCCACACTCGTTAGATAGTTCTTCTCCTCTCCCGCTGATCAGATTGAGAGAGATTTACTCCAGAGGGCTCAGCTCATTCTGCCTCTCCTTCATTGTCTCTCCCTTCTTTTTTCCTCTCCTCCTCCTTTGTTATCGTTTCCCTTAAAAAGCCACTCCCTGTTACCTGTTACCTCACCCCCTCCGCCATCTAATCCTTTCTGTTAGACACAAGGGCCTAATCAAATCCGCAGCTCTGACGAACATGTTTTTTTTTTTTTTTTCATTTGATTTGCGGTTTCCAAATCCCTTTAAACAGGATCCAAATGTTGGCTCTCAGCTCCTGCTGCTCTCGTCACTCAGCCAGCTCACCTACATCCCAGCATGGGAGGAATTGGCCTGATTAATTCCTCTCTGACTGACAGACGGCTGCTGCAGGGTCAAGAGAAATCACACACAAACATGTTGATTGATAGACAGACAGACTTAAATACAGCGAGGATGACACAGCAGCGTGCGTGTGGTTCACTAATACGGACTTATTTATGAACCACATCCGAACTCATTCAAAACATCCATTTTGAATGTTGATATTTTTTAGTTTTTTGTCACAAACAGAAGTAAAAAAAAGTACAATGGATTTTGTAATCTGTCTACAAATCATTATTAGTGGGTCAAAAACAATTAGATTTGTATGATGAGTAAGAAATTTATGTCTGAATAACATTTGCAGAGGACTAAGTTGTGTGTTTTGAAAATGTGTAAAACATTTTAATCATATACTGAACAATTGTACCAACAAAAAACATGAACCGAGAAGTAAAACTTTAACTTGTTCTGTAAAAGATTAACACTCTTCTTCTTTTGCTAAATGCATCAAAACTTTAAATGGGAACAATCTATAAAACTACAAAGATTACTGAATATTTTAGCATTTTCTGATTTATAAAGCACTTAATTGTGAAATAAAAATAGTGTACCCCAGTTCAAAGGAATATACAACTGAGTTAATTTGCAAAATGTGCATGTCTATTTGAGCATTAATTTACAGTTAGTGACAATAAAATGTGCAGATAAGAGTAGAAATATTACTCAGAATGAGTAAAGTTGTACAAATGTAGCAGGAATGTAAACACTTGTTGAGTTTGTTGTGAGCAGTGATGATCATAAAGTCATACAGCTGCAGGGAGGAAGGATCTACAATAACGCCTCAGTAGTGTGTCACTTAGGAGCAACAACATGAGGTGGGAAACATTTAAATGAAAGATTTATATAATGGAGAAAGAAAAATTGAGCAATTCCAACAAAATACCACATTCTGTAATTATTTATAATTGCCTAAGTATAATGGTTTTGTTGTGGAAATGATTCGGAAACCATGGCCTGATTTTAATTCAGTATTTTGTGTAATTGAAGCAGGTTCATATTCTTCCACATTCAGCTTTGGCAAAAAATTAAGAGACCACTGAAATTGATCAGTTTCTCTGATTTTACTTTTTATATTTATATGTTTGAGTAAAATGGACATTGTTCTTTTGTTCTATGAACTGCTGACAACATGTTTCTGAAATTCCAAGCAAAAATGTAGTATTTATTTGCAGAAAATGAGAAATGATCAAAATAACAAAAAAGATGCAGTGCTTTCAGATATCAAATCATGCAAAGAAAACAAGTTCATATCCGTTTAGAAACAACAATGCTGATGTTTTAACTTAGGAAGAGTTCAGAAATCAATATTTGGTGGAATAACCAGGAGGTTTTCAATGCAGTGGGCTTTTAATTTTTTTTCCAGAGCTGTATATGACATATGGATTTTCTCCAGCTTACATTTTAGATTAAATAAGAAACCTTTTGACAATTACCCACCCTGCGGTGAAGGTTTGCAGTGAAGTATGTGTGACGAGTACAGACGGGGCGGTGAGGTTGTCTCATCTTTTCTTTACTGTTTATTAGGTCAGTGCGTGTCGGGTTCTCCCACCTCTCAATCTCCTTAGCGTGTGTAAATTAGGCTCAGAGGAAGTCAGTGCTCACCAACGGCTTGCATGCAATGACACCAGACAACAGAAGCTCAACTGTTCCCAAAGACATGTTGCCATGTGACCAGGTACCTCTGGAAACCCCAAATCTGCTCCGCCTGCTCAACCAGAGGTCAAGCTGATGTCTGGCGATCAGAGCAGAAATAGAAAAAGGTCTTAGTGGCAAAATGTTTTCCTCTCCAAGACACCAACTTAAATACAATTATTTTGTTTTAAGCATATTTGCAGCTATCACTTTAAGTTGATATTCAGGCAATAGATTCATAACGCAGGACAGAAATGCTCTTCATATGTCATAGAAGCACACAGAGTTACTTCCAGGATTAAAATAAAAATCCAACAAAAACCCAGCTGTAATTCACTGCAAAGGTAGTTTGTGCTGAGCATTGACACAATGTTAGATGCAATTAATCTTCAGATCCTCTTCATCAGAAATCCACGGTGATTCACAGAGGTAGTACAGGTGTGTCGTTTCCATGGTTACTCCTGCTGTTGGCATCAATGTGAAAAAGTCATATAAACATAAATTTGAGGGGTTTGTTCCTGAAAATCATTTCCTTTTTTTAATTGCTTGAGTTTCAGTTTAATGAATGAACAAATTACTCATCTGATTTTGTTTTTTATTAACTCAAACATTTTTCCAGACAGTAGCTTCTGTGACTTTTATTAAATAATTTGAACATAAACCAAGATTTGTATCTTTAGTTTTCATGCTTTTGATTATTATATATTAAAGTCAAGTTAAAAAACAAACAGACAATTAAATCAATAATTTCTGAATAAACCTTTTTTTTTAAAAAAAACCTAAGACTCTCTTTCTCTTTCATACTGGGAACAGCTATAAAAACTCCGATTCGTTCTCTAGTCACTTTCTTGGACCTTTGTGAGTCAGCCAAACACTGACACCTACTGGGAAACCGGTGTAACCGGTGTAAGTTCACAAGAACTTACAACGGCATGTATCATCTCTGTGATACATGCCGTAGTATGAGACCCTAACAAGAAAATAAAATATTATCAGCATCACCTGATAACTATGTTGGTCTGCAACACAGTGGTGCAGTTAGCTGCTGTTGCCTTTGGGCAAGAAGGTCAAATTTTGGTCTGGGGTATTTCCAGGGGTGAAAGTAGGGGGGTACGGTAGGGTACTGCGTACCCCTAAAAGATTTAGCGGGGGTAAGCAGTATCTGCAAGAGAGGGGAGCGGCTGTAAACGATCAATGGGTTCACTGAGCAGCTGTGAGTGCACCCACTGATCAGCCGTGATTGATTAGTTTTTCAAGAACAATCCAAAACACTGACTTAATCAGTGAATAATTAGCTTTTCCTCCCCCATTTCATATTGTTTCTGAACTGTTCTTTGTTAGAGCAGGGCTGCTATACGTCGATCGCGGACGGTTTTGAGTAGATCTCGGCATTAGGTGACAAACTGGACGCCGCCAGGAGGCTGAGACCAGCACGTCCTCCTCTGACTCCTTATCAAAACGTTCATAACTTTATTAAAGAACAACAACAACAAAAAGTCAACAAAACGTTTTTCAAATTAATGACCCAACAGCAATAATAATCTCAGTGACTATTGTTTCAACAAGGTGTTGCGCAGTTCTGTGTGTTTCGGTTCCGTTATCAAAATAACGAGCAGAGCAGGAGTTTAAAATTAACTAATCAACCACCGCTGTGTTTAGTCGCAAAATAAATAAATATCAAGCCTGAAAACCTGATATCGTAACGGATTAAATGTTTTAAACGTAATCTGTGCTCGGCTCGAGGAGCGAGCGGTTGCCACGGCAACGGGTGTGCTTAATTAAACGACAAAGAGAGAGAGAGAGTAAAAAAGTGCGAATGGTTTAGAGTTGATCGCCTGTTCAGTGCCGTATTTCTGCCGAGTTTGCATGTTCTCCCAAATGATTAATATGTGTCTGATGAAACTGGAACCTTTGAGCCACAGAATGAAAAGATACGGCAAAGAGACGCTGCTGAGCATCGCCAACATTGTGAAACATGGTGGTGGCCTCATTATGCTCATGGTCCGGAGGTGGAGCCTGGATTTTTGTCAAGGTGATTGAAAGTGGGAATGGGTCCAAATAACAGTCTGAACAGGAAACTGTAGAAAGCTGAATGTGAAGAGGGTTTTTATTATTATTGTTATTATTATTATTTTAGCAACATTTCAGTCCGTTTTTAAAAAATGTTTGTTCTTGGTCTACTTTTGTGTTTCTTTTTAGGGGTGCACCAACAAATCGACCAGCCGATGAATCCGATTTCCTTGATTTTGGGAGATCGGTGATTGGCCGATACTTATATTTGAAGCTGATCTTTTCCACTGATCATCAGCAAAGGTGTAAAAATCAGCCACTGTCCTCGTTTTCTCTGCAGTGAGAGAGGTTTGACTGACAGACCGAGTGTTACCACCTCAGCGACTTTCTTGCTATACTTAGCAACATTTCAGAAAAATAAATTGTAATCAGCAGATCAAGCTTCTTATAGAATGATGAGCGACGATCGGCCAGAAAACTGCAATTGGTGCGCCTCTTATTTTATTACTTATTTCTTCGTATTTTTCTTTTGAAATTGCTTTAAGTGAATTTTATTTGACGTGTTTTAGACTAACAAATGATCCGTTATCTAAATGTTTCAGGACAGACTGCAGAATTTGACCTCTTTCTCCTGAATTATCAACTAAATAAAACACTGATGAGGGACAAACAAAGTTAAAAATTGGAGTTTCCTGCAGAAACCGACTTGCTCAATTATTCTTTCCTTTTTTTCAAAGTGTCCTCTGCGTCACCTTAATTTCCTGAGCGAGTGTTTAATCTGTGACTCTGCTTGTGGCTGTAAATGAAAGGCCGTGTCCGTGTCGGGCCTCCTCTTCCTCCTCCTCCTCCTCCCGGCGCATGGAGCAGGAATGTGTGATGGGCCGGCTGTATGTGGGCCGGCGATAGGCCCGGCTCTGCTGCTCTCTCTCTGTCTTTGGCTTAAAAAGTTCAAGTCATTATTCTCCTCCTGCTGCTATTCAGATGAAGTCCCATTGGCTCATTGTTATTCTGCCCAAGTGAGAGAGGGGGACTCAGAGAATGGGAGGCTGACTGGGGTTTCCAACGGCTGGGTTGCTGGTTGTACTGGTGCAGGTTTTGGTTGTGGCTCTCTGGTCAGTTTTCTCTCTCTCTCTCTCTTTCTCTCTCTCTCTCTCTCTGCAGGCGTGAAGGCATGTTGATAATCGGCTCAGTAATGAGGAAAAGGTACTGAATGGCACCGAATATCTGACCCCAATTCCCGGGAGAAAAAAGAGAGGCAAAGGCAGGGGAGAAAAAAGAGGAAAGGAGAAGGCCATGTGAAAAAAGGAGGTGGAGGGGAGGTGAGATTTAGTGCTCTGCTGGATGAAACAACCCCCCACAAACTGACGGAGAGGGAAAGTAGTCTAATAGGAAGAAAAGAGGGGGAGTTATAGCTCATTAAACCCCTAGAAGACATGCTGCAAGCTTTTTTCATTTCTTTTTTCATTTCCTACAAAGAACCCAGAAAAGGTATGTAACTTCTTCTTTTATTATTGCAGTTCAGTTCTTGAGCTCAAAGCTGGAGATCAGCTTTTAGTTCTCTGAAAAAGTTTTAAAAAAATGTGTTTAAATAGTTTCTTCAAACATTTCCTGCACAGCTGTCTTAATGAGTAGAAGAAGCAGGTTTATTTGCAGCAACATTTTTGATGTACTTATGCAGCCTCAGGTGCAAAAACAACGGATTTAAGCGCAATTCGCTGCTCTTGCTTTAATACGAAAACATCGTTTGATGGTGCAAAATGTAAATGCATGAATATCTCACAGAAAGGTATAGTAGAAAATGAAAAGTTGGAAGCAATATCTCCAAATTACTAGTGATTTTTGCATAAATCTTGTGCATGAATTTCTTACTGTTACTGTCAGTGGCTTAGCGTGTGCATTCTGATCAGAAAACGCATGAAGTTAATTCATCCAAAAGCTACATATTTTAGTTTTAGTTTATAACCATGCACCTAAATCAAGCTGCTTTTCTCTTTTTGAAGAAAAATCACATGAATGCATCTTCTGTATCACTTCCCAACCACCTGCAGACCTTTCCTGTCGGATCCTGAAACAAGCAGCACTTTATTTCTCAGATTTAACCCCAACGAAGCTAGAATATCCTCACCTAAAAGCTTCGTCCATTTCACTTATATAAAAAGGACATACTTTGACCAAAGCTCCCACTTCTCCACCTTTTTTTTTCTCCCCCAATTAGAAACCACAGACTTCACCAGGGTGGCCCTAATGAGCAAGACTGTGGAAATGTTTTCTTTGTGTCCTGTAGCATTAGTTGATCTGGGTCAACATTTTCTCTGTAATCTCGCTGTGATTACAAAGGAGGGGTGCGCAGGGAAAACCGGGTGAGTCTTTTTGCCATTCAGTCCAGACTGGAAATCCTCTGACCCCTCTGGGCGGCTCGTTCCCCCACTCTGCACAGGAAACGTAGACGTCGCCTGTTTGTTCAGCGCTCTGACACCTGTGACTCGGACTGGAGGAGCCCATTGTTCTCATCTGAACTCGATTGGCACATGAATCTTGGAGAAATATTTGGGTTGTGAAGTGATAATGCAGAAAAACAGAGATGGGATCCGTGTGAAAATAAAATTGTCCTCAGATGAAACCCAAGACGCTGCCTGTCGCTTGTTTTGATGGCTCCAGCGGCAGCTCTTCTGTTTAAATCCCTCCTTAAAGAGAAAAGTCGGGATATTTACGAGGAGAAACCGAAAAAGTTTCTTTGGTAGATTCGTAGGAGATGCTTTAGACGTCTCTGGATTTAAGTTCATCTCTTCTTTTTCAGATCATCTGTGAAGTTTAGACAGTCGAGCAACCGAGAAAAAGGAGAACCAAACCACAAACAGCAACAATGTCTCGAACTGAAGAGATCAACAAGATGACAGAAAATGTCTACAAGGTATAACTGCATCACCTTTTATATTTGGTTCCAGTTTTACAGTGTTTTCCTGAAACCTTCATGGAATCTGTTGGCAAGCTTCTCACAATAAGAAATTTGTCGCATAATAAATTAACATTAGCTAAATAATTTCCATTCGGATGATTCGTTTTATTAGTTGTTTTTGCTTGCTGTGCTTTATTTTGGATGTTTAAAATGTTTTCCAGCTCATGTGTGGAGTGATCTGTACAAATTTAACGTTTATTGGTCTTCGAGGGGGCAAACTTGCATCATTATTAATTGAAAATAGTCTCAAAATGACAATATTATAATTTATTGTAATAAATTTTGTGACAATTTCTTACCCACAAACATAACCCCTATGTTTTGGGAACGTACCTGTTTAGGTCCAGGGTAATAAGTAGTTAATAATTAAGATTTTGAGAATCTAGAAAGAGACTTTTAGTTTTTTAGGTAATGTTTGATAGATTCTGGTAAAGTGAGCATCAAGTTCCTTAAAAGTTTTATGAAAATAGCTCATAACTTCCAGGAAACCAGACAGCACATTCTAAAAAAGGGACCAGTAAGATCTTAAGAACTGGCCAGTAAGTTCTGGGTAAATAACCAGTAAACTCAGTAAAATAAAAAATAAAAAAATACCTGGTATGTGAGACATTTAATAGTTTCATATTCTACTGAAAATCCCATTAATACTTTGTAGATGTGTTTTCACATATTTTCTCCATATGATTGTATTTCATGAATTTATGATCAATTGATGAAGGTTGTTGGATTTAATACGTATTTTTTCTACACTAGTCGGGCTTTTGCCTCTTCCTGCATTGCTATCATTAATATTTTTTTACTAATATCTTTGATCTGTATTTTAATTGTGCAGACTAAACTAAAAGGTTCTGTAAAGTTGCCTCCAAAGATCCAGGACAGTTTAAGTTCTTTAAAAGTACAGACTGCAACATGTATTTGTACCACAATCAGTCTAGTTGGCTAATCGGTGAAAATCAAATTAAACATTTTATTTCTAGTCCCAAACCTTTTTTTAGATTGTCGTCATTTTAAAACTTTAGAGATTCGGCCTCTGCTTCCAACTTATCTGGGTTTACTGAAAGAAGATGAGCTTTACATTCTCCTGCTGATCGGGTATTAACTATTCAGATCCTCACCCTAAAAATCCTGAACTTCCCCTTTAAGAAATCAGTTTTTTGTGCCAACAGGGCATCCTGGACCAGTTCAACCCCAGTCTGAAGAACTTTGTCACCATGGGAAAACACTATGAGAAAGCTCTGACAGGTTGGTCCATTTTCCTGGGATGTGTCAGAATCATTCAGCATTTATAGGCTGACATTCACTCTGTGTGCTGCAGGAGTGACGGTGGCTGCAAAGGGCTACTTTGATGCTCTAGTGAAGCTCGGGGAGCTGGCCAGTGACAGCCAGGGCTCCAAGGAGCTGGGTGAGTCTGCAGCTGAAGAACCCGGTGGAGTTTTTGATCGTTAAACCGGAGTAGATCGTCACGTAGGGAGTGTTTGTGAGATGGGGAAACTCTGAGGGAAACAGAGGGGAAAGGGAGAGAGTAGAGCCATTGTTGGGAGATTAACAACACCACATGATCTCATTGTAATGCTGAAAACGGCGGGGGAGGCAGGCAGGAGTGTCGGAGGGCGAGCTGCCAGCGACCACATACTACAGCGCCGTGTGACTGCGGGAGGGACGAGCACTGACCGACACTTTGTTCATGAGAAACTGTGTCAGAGCAACGACTTCTGGTGCTTCCTGACTGGCCTGTCGGGCCGCTTTGGAGAGGTTCTGTTGGAGACTGAGTTTGTCCACATTACACTGTAAACATTAACTTTCGGGGCTTTTTATTGGAACCAAAACAAAGTGGAGCAAAGAAGAACTTTAACTGGACAGCTTAGTGACAAAAATGACTTTTGTTACTAAAGATAAAGCTCTAGAAACATAACCAGTAAATGTAGAAATACAAAGATCATATTTTTAATAAAAATGTAAAAGTACCTAGATAAAATAAAACATCAATCACTATTTTTGCTAAAATTATGAAAATCTTACACAGAAATAATATAATAAAATCTGAATATATAATAAATAATTTTATAGTTAAACTAAAAGCACAGCTTATTGGTCCATCTAGGTTAGGGCTGCAGCTTATCGATTATTCTATTGATTATTCCAACAATTAATCCGTCAATTGTATGAAAATAAAACTGCAACAACATAGTTTTCCTTTACTGAACACTTGATCATTCATGGTAAAAGATGCATCTGCAGCTAAACATCAACATGTGAAAAGCTCAGTCCTTTCTGCTTGACTTCACATCAACACAGCGTAGAGCTAATCTGCAGATTATTTGATTAGATTAACCAATCAATAATTGGATAGCAGAAGGTGGTTAGTAGAAGAGATTTATTTCACAGAATTTGAAGCAGCTGAAATTAAAACTGCCTCTAAAGAAGTTCTGGATAGAAATGTTACAGACAAAGGTTTCTGTTTTGTCTTAACTATAAATTGTACAGATTATTTGTACAGTTGTGGCTTAATTACTGGTCTGAGAATATTGCCCTTTCAGCAAATTGCCTTTTCTTTTAAGTCTGTGTACTCCAGTTAGTGATTAATTGTTGGTCATATAATTCATTAAAATGCTTCTTTTCTAACTTCCTGCAACGGGTTTTCTGTGCTGCAGTGCTCACACTGGTGTGTAAATATGATCAATTGATAATTCAGTTTTTTAATTTTCTATAGCAGTGCAACACAATGACAACATTTCTATTTCATCTCATCAGCACCAGCTGCTGTTTGTGAACAGAAATTCAACCATCCCAAGATATGAGAGGCTATAGAACCAGTTTACTGTTTGGATTTTTATTTTCATATTTAAGTGTTTAACTCCATTAGATAATGCATCTCTGTTTTGTGTGTAACCTGCATTATGTTGACAGTCTGTTTTTGCTGTTTAGGGGACACGCTGTTTCAGATGGCCGAGGTTCACAGGCAGATTCAGGTGCAGCTGGAGGACGTGGTGAGGAAATCAATCCTCGTTATTGACAAACAACAAGACTACTTTTATTTAGCACTGTTTAACCACCATCTGAAAAAGGACAAAAGTATAGTTTTTTGAATAAATATGCTTAAAATCTTTGACAGGCAAACATTTCTCTGGTAAAATGCTTGTGACATTTAACAAACTTGTTGCTTTGCTTCGTTGCAGCTGAAACTGTTTCACTCTGAGATGCTTGCCCAGCTGGAGCAGAAGCTGGAGTTGGACATTAAATACCTCACAGTGAGTTCATGCTTTTGCTTTTTAATTATTCAAGAAGTAAAGCCACATAAGAATAATAGAGTAGTTCACGGTTTCCCCCAGAAAACTTGCTAAGCCCGGAGCTCGGGGCACCAGGGCAGAAGTCATTCATCCAGCGGTCCGCTGGGTTTTGGAGTGAAAAAATGTTTAAAGTTGATATGAAATTTGAAAATATCGCTTGATAATTATGTGTTATTGGAAGATTAACACCTGAACACTAACTATAAAATCTTAAAAAAGACAGTCACTAAAAATACTGAAATAAATAAACAGTGCTAAGCCTGGTGGAGGCACAAGTAAAGCCTGGTGGCCCGCCAGGCTTATAATACACTAAACCCTGGTAGTTGTTACTTTTTTTTGCTTTCTTCTTCTTGTATGGATACTTTTTGAAAACGTTGAAAAATGTGAAAATCTGTTTTTCACCTATAAATAGATTATTTGGAGATTACTGATCTGTTATTGTTGATAGCTCTGAATAATAAACCCATTTTTCAGAATCTCCTCAGAAATAACAGGAGTAATGTTGTTTATTTTGATTGTTGAGAATAATAGAAATGTGAGCATTTGAAAACCGAAACACAATTTCTTATGTACTTGACTTAACAACCTATCTTTTTAAAAAACAAACCAAACAGTTTTTGCCTTGTCATAATGAGGCACAATGTGTATTTTACACAGTTTTAAACAGAAGAAATATTGTCAGAAACTACTAGAGGGTGCACAAAACTTCACTTAATCACATACTGACAGGCTGGCATCATTGCAGACAGATATGAGTTTATATAGATATATATTTTTAAATGTGTGTGTCTCCTGTCTCTGCCTCTGTTTTCAGGCCACTCTAAAGAAGTACCAGAGTGAGCGAAGGTCTCAGTCGGAGTCGATCGAGCGCTGTCAGTCCCAGCTGAAGAAACTCCGCAGGAAGAGCCAGGGCAGCCGTCACCCAAACAAATATGGAGACAGAGAGATGCAGGTAAAGCGACATTTACAGCCCTAACTGGGTCTAAATTGGTTCCTGAAAAGCTGCAAAGCAAAGTTTATTAGGGAGACAAAGCCCTCATTCACAAATCCTAAACATTTCTCAGCATTACCACAGATTATAAATCAGAATTAGGCGAGTGATTCTGTGCGAAGTGGGCCAGGATATGATTTAAAAACAATCATATTCAGCTGGATTTACAGGAAACAAGAAACTCAGAACAAAACCTGTATTTTTTCTAACATGTTTAACATGAATATGTTAAATATATATTTAGTTATACTGAAGAATTAAGCTAATAAAAATACAGTAGAAAACATTTTTAAACGTTAGTGTAAATATATACTGTTTCTGGTGAGGAATAAATTAGGACACACACACAGATTCATCACATCCAGCAATGTTTCTCTGCACTTTAAATAAGGTTTCCTCATGTCATAAAGTCTCTGCTCTGGTTACCAGATATCGTCAAAGTTCACTTTAAAATCCTGCTGGAAATGTTTAGGGATTTGCCAGGTCAAGCTCTTAATTACATTTCTGACCTGTAAAAGCATTACACCTAAACTTAGAACCTCAGAGAAGCAACCCAGAGACTACAGCTGATTCTTCAGAACCATTTTAAAAGCACTTTGTTAACCAAAGGAGGTGGCACCATTAGGAGGAAACTTTGTTGCTTTCTTTTGTTTACTGAGTAAAATTTGTTTTGTTTATGTTGGTGTTTGAGTGCAATTCAAACACCATTAATTTAAATAAATTAAAAAACTAATATTTTGTAAACACTTCAATGAAGCGATAAATGAAAGACCTGCCTTTTTATTTATAGTTGACATTAAAGTTTGTTTTTTATTATTATTTGAAATGCATGCATATACTGAGGCTTAAGGTGAAATCTGTTGGCTTTTGCTTCAGTTTGTGGAGCTGATGAGTCGTCGACAAGGCGAGCTGGACGCGCTGGTGGCGACAGGCTACAAGTCTGCACTTACAGAGGAGAGAAGAAGATACTGCTTCCTGGTGGACAGACAGTGCTGCGTCACCAAGCTGCTCATTAACTACCACTCCAAGGTGACCTGCTCACGTTTATTTACCACTGTGTGTTTTTATACCTGTCCTCACTCAAACACAGATGTTTTCATATTTCTGAAAATTCACTTAATAGATTTTCCTTTCTGTCTGCCTCAAAAAGCAAATCCACTTTCACTTTTACGTGGTAGGTCAAACAAAAGTGACCGATCATGCTTAATTGAACAGGTTAGGGTAGGCCTATGAGCTACAAAATAGGTTTATTGCATTTCTTGAACAAAATGATTCTTAGACAATGAGATTTTAATCTGGTCAGTTCTCAACTTTTACACTCGCACTTGAAAATGGCTGCTAACAGATTAGCAATTTTATAACCGTACATTTTGGAAAAGCAGAAGTGGAGCCTCCTGCACAACCAACACAAAAAATCAGCAACTAGTTTCTGAATAGGAAGTCAACAGCAAAACACTTGTCTTTTCCAGCAGCCATTGTTCACCACATAAAGCGGTAAAAACCAGCAGACCAAACATGCTAGAGCTCCACTTGGGTTGCTAGGTGACGGGCTGGGGTTGCTAAGTAACGGCGTAGTGCCAGTGGATTGTGACTTAACAATCAGGAGGTTTTTGAAACAGGTCATTTTCCACACACCAAAAGAGGGATTTTCCAAAAAACATGTCGGTTTTGTGAAACGCTTTTACTGTTTTTAGAAACAGTTGACCAAGTGGAAGTGGAAAATAAAACGTTGAGCTCTGCTTTGAAAGGTGTTTTCTGATGCGATCCAGGTGAGAGAGCTTCTGTCGCAGAAACTGTCGTCCTGGCAACAGTCATGTTCTCAGCCCACGAAGCTCCCGGAGCGGGCCCTCAACCTGCTGCGTCACACCGCGCCGCAAACCCCAGGGGCTGCTGGGATAGCTGAGGTCCTCCGTCACACCAAGCTGGGTACCGCTCAACCAGAGCAGGTCAGATCTTGTTTTGTTTTCTTCTTCTTCTTCTTCTTCTCAAAGCCTAATTCTTGGGTTGGAACTCACTTACTGTCAATTTAAATATGTTTAAAATAAAACAACCTCTGATTGTGTCAAAAATAGCATTGTTTTATGTTTGAAACATTTTACTCCTTCTGCTTCATATGACTCTGTTTATGTTGTTTAGATCACCTTTACTTATTTTACTTGTTTACTACTATTCTATTTCTTAGTAGTATCTTATAGTGTTTGTAAAAGCCCATAGGAAAAAGTATTGGAAATTAGCTCATGCTACAGGCATGGGAGCGCTTTTTCATTCAGTTTGTCTATGTTATTGTGAGCTACTGGAAAATACGTCTAAAAAAAAAAACTTATCACAATATAAACGTTTCATGTCAGCTAATGTTGATCATTTGTGATAGATAATTATTGATTAGTATTTTGTTTTAAATATTACAAACATGTGATGTGACCCGTCCACTTTAATCCAGTTTTCACTCCACGCCGTTTTAAAAAAAATAATTTTTAAGCAATTGCGAGGCTCAGTGGCAAAACCTGAAACTTCTGCTGCTCAAGTTACTCAACAGCTCGTTGCTAGGTAACCACAAGTTACTCAGCAAGTTGTTGCTAGGTAACCAAAGAGAGAGTGAGTTTAGTTGATTCCACCAACCTTGCTCGGCTGGCTGAGAGGTTGAGCAGCTAAAGTCTTTCCTCTGCCTACATCTCCCAGACTGCAGTGCGGTTCTGGATTGGAGTTCAGTGAAAATATTCTATATATTGAATATTCAATATTCTATCAGATGTATTATCTATTGATATTAATCCTGTGTTTATTGTGACATATATTTCTACTGATTTACTGTCCAGCCCTTTGTTATTATACATTGTTCCCAATCAGACTTAATAGATAAATAAAAAATATAAGTGTATATTTTTAAATTTTGTCAGCTTCCTCGACTTTATCCCTCATTCCATGAGACTACTAAGCTTTTCATTATTATTTATTTACTTATTTATTTATTGTTGGAGAATTGCAGCAAAATTTTAAGTGAAAGACAATAAAGTCTGTCTCTGTCGACGTCTGTCTTCTTGTACTCAGAAGTAACTGTCCAACGAAACTGTAAACCAGCGGTGTCAAACTCATTTTCATTTTGGGCCGTATCAAAAATCTGAATGTTTTTAAAGAGCCGGTTGTTCCAGAATATATTGATAAAAACCATTAAATTGTTAAAATATTTATAAATAGCTGTTTCAGCATTCAAGTGAAATTATGTTGAACATCCTTTCACACTGATCAGCCGAACCAGGACTTTGTGATTGTTTTTGTGTTTTTTTTGCAATCAAAATCATAGCTTTTGTGGTGATAATTTAGAAATATTTGTAAGGAATTTCTAAGATATTTGAGCTAATATATATTAAATGTGACCTTTTATTATTTGCTGTATCTGTCACATATATAACTTGACATCAAGTGAGGATGAGGCAACCACGAGTTAAACCCAAAGTTTTTGGCCAGTTTTGAGAAAAAATGTCAGTAAAACCAGAAAATAAGTTGGGAACCGTCGATTTTGTGTGAATTTTGGGTATTTGTGAAAAACTGGAAGGACTTATTGATGTAATCTGGAGTCTAGAGGGCCACATAAAAAGCTATGGTGAGCCAGATTTGGCCCCCAGGCCTTGAGTTTGACACACGTGCTATAAAGGAACAAAATGAATGGCATTTCTGCTTCTTCTTCTCTAGTTTTCATGCAGTGTTGTTTGATTTTCAGCGAGTTTCCGTCCAGGAGGTTCCTCCTCTGCTGAATGGAGACTCAAGCCGCTCCCAGCAGCCGCAGCAGCAGCAGCAGCAGCAGCAGCAGCAGCAGCAGCAGCAGCAGCAGCAGCAGCAGCAGCAGCAGCGATCGCTCCCCTCTTCCTCCTCCTCCCACAGCGACTCTGGTCCTCCTCAGGGCTCCCCTCACGCTTTCCGCACTGCCTCTTCCACCGCTGCAGCTGCTCCTGGGTCTTCTCGGGGAGCTTCTCCTCAGCACACCAGCACCCCCCTAAGCACCTCAGTGAGCCCCCTCTCCGATGGCGGCCCATCTGCGTCCGACACCGCCACCTCTCTCCTCCTGGCCTCCAACACGTCCAACCTGTCCCCAAGCCTCATCCCTTCCACAGTGATGTCCCTCAGTCAAATCTCTCAGAGCAGCAGCTCCTCTCAGGGCATGACCCTCCCCATCCTGCACAGCGCCCCCCACAGTCCACCGCTGTCCCACAGCGCTCCTCTCTCCAGGGCTTTGACCCCGGTACAGCTGCTGCACCAGCAGGTCGGACCCGGCGGGAGCCACACGCTGTCTCAGTCACACAACCCCTGGCTGCTGAAATCTGGGGACGTTTCTGCTACCGCAACGCTGCCTCTGCCAAGGAGACCAGTCAGTGAAATGAGGCTGGGTGGCTTTCAGGGTAAGATGCTGGTTTTAATTTGCTGCATGTTTGTTTGGTCCCCAAACTGAAGTTAACAAAATAACAAAAACTGAAATCGACTAGCCTGCCCATTGCTTCCTGTGCTCAAAACAAATCTCATTTACAGCACCATCTGGGTTTTCTTCCCTTCGCTTAATTTCCTGCAGTAAATTTTCCACTGGGCCAATCGGGGAACAGGAGAAGTTACTTTGCCGTTTTGAATTCTGCGCCTAAAAATTAACCAAAGTGTGAAAAAAACTAAAACTACTACTGTAGCTAATTAAAACTAAGCAATATTTAATTATAAGCTATGAGGAGTTTCTTTGGATAATTATAAGCTAAATATTGAAAAATAATGACAATATTAATTAAAAATAATTTTAAAAAAAATCCACCCTTCCCTTGAATCTTCCTTCTAATTTCTCCATCTTACTCTTTACCAGGCTCCAGTCTTCCCAGAGTGCTTCCGTTATCTGGAGTGACCCACGTGGAGGCCTTGTTCGCTCACACACCTGGAGCGTTGGACGGTGCTGGAGGAAGTTTAGGAGGCGGGGCTTGCTTACTTCACTTCCTGCCCGGGGATAACATCACCCTCCTCATCTCTGAGCCCAGAGATGGGTGGCACTACGGTCAAAACGAACGCACCGGACGGTATGACGCTCTGCCGCTTCACAAAAAAACTGATAAAGTTTCTACTGTTTAAAGGCGACTTGTTATGCTTCCTGGAACAGGTTGGAATAGGTCTGTGGTCCATACAGAACATGTTCATAACAGTTTTTGCTTAGATAATCAGATGTCAGTCTGGTCAGTTATGTGTATTTTGACCTCTTTTCAGAATGAGACGTTTTATGGCGTCTTGTCACTTTAAATCCTGATCAGCTGCTGCTGGCCACACCCCATAACTCAACGTTTAAACAGATTCACAATTATACAACCGAATATTTTTGAAAAACACTCTTCTTTTCCAGAAGTAAAACCAGTTGGCAAAAACATGCTGGAGCTCCATTTGAGTTGCTAGGCAACAGGCGGGGGTTGCTAGGCAACAGGGCTGGGCTTGGCGGGGGTTGCTAGGTAACAGGGCTGGGCTTGGCTGGGGTTGCTAATGGCGAATGTCACTTAACAATCTGGAGGTTTTTAAAACGGCTCATTTTCCAGACACCATAAAACATCAACCTATTGCCAGCAAACACCTGGGTGGTTTTTTATGTGCTTGGGCGTTTTTTTTTAGTAACAGTAGAGACCCAAATGGAAGTACAAACAAAATGCAAAATGTAATTTTTTTTTAACAAAAGAAACTATCCTGTTCAGATCTGTCTAGGCTAAGTATCCAAGATTTTGAACTAAGGATTAAATGTTGCCAGGACTCTTTAATCACAGAAATAGTTATTAAATTAAGCCTTAATTGGAACCGAGAAGCATTTTCCATTGATTTGACTTTTTAAAAAAGCAATAGAAAACTTGTTTTTGAGTGTATTTGTTGTGCTTGGTTGCTTGTATGTTCATTAAAAAACATCCTCTGCTGTTTGGCTTGTCAGTCTGCCTCAAATATTGACTTTTTTTCCAGGAAAGGCTGGTTCCCTTTCTCCTACACCCAACCGCAGCACAGCAGAAGGGATCACCGTGAGGGGTACGAAGACAGAAAGCAAAGATTTCTCAAGACATTTGGCATCAATGATGACAATGGAGTTTCCCTATTCCTGTTCACTAGTTTCTATTTTCAGTTTAGCTGCAATATTATGTCATTTATGTGTTTGGTTCAAATGTAATTGTTGCTCATTTTGATGTTAAACCTTGCATTTGATCTGAACATCTTCCATAACAAAAGCAGCACAGAAAACCAGGTTATATAATAGATTTTGGTTCATTTTTTCCTTTCTGTCATCTTCAGCCCAAAACTTTTTTTCCAATTTCCAAAAGTTTGTTGACGATTTTACTCAATATCAACATTTCTCTGGTTTCATTTTGCCTCCTCATGTCATTCTTTCTTCTCCATTTGACATTCCTCTGTAGCTCTCTCTTGCTATCGAAGGCTAACAGCACCAGCACCGGACAACTTGACAAGCTGGTGTCTGCAGGTCTCCCTGCCCTCACCCCCGAGTCTGAGGAGGAGCGCTCCCTCCCTCCTCAGAGGGTCAGCACCTTCCGTCCGCGCCCCTACAGCATGGCCGACAGCAACAAGGTGAGGCGTTTAAATTGTAGAGCTTCACAGCCTCGTGTTTTCTAGTGATTTAATGTTTTTGACGACAAGTTTCTTCTGGTTTGCAGATCACATCAGACTTAAGAGCTTCACCACCATCACCCACCAGGTAATGTTTGGAGAAACTAAAGTTTAATTTAGAAACTGAAAATAAATATAACGCAGCTTGCAAAAAAAATATAAACGTCTTGTGTGAATCTGTACAATCTGTGACTGACTCTACCCAGTATGTAATTAGTGATGTTTTCATAATCCTGTGACCAAGAAGCTAGTTTTCCACGTTCTGTCAGAGCGTACAAGTTTATTAATAAACTAACTGAAAACTGTCTTGTTTCAGGCCCAATCCCTTTGCTCACGTCCGCCTCAGAAAAACGGTCACCAACGATCGCTCGGCTCCCATAATCGAGTGACGTTGCTGTTCATCTGTTCATCGAGCCTCAGGTTCAGTCCTGGAAGCTACACACTGTGCTTGCAAACTGTGATTAACTTTTGTCTTTTTTTTTTCTCAGTTGAATCATGTAAAATGTTTGTGTACAATGTTTAAAACAAATATGCTTTTTAGCTAAAAAAAAGAAAAAAAAAAAGAAAATGTTTATTTGATTTTGATTTAATTGTAAGACATGGAAATCCAGTGCAACAGAAATGTGCCAATTAAGATAAATTGTAAATTTGTTTCTGTTTGAGAGCATCATGCTGCATTTTACTCTTCAGAAATGTGACTAAGCTGTGGTTAGCTCTAAGATGTGAAGGTTGCCTTTTGTTTCTTATTTTTATTTTGTGCCATATTCAGAAAAGTGTTAAAGTTCTGGTGCAACATGGACTGGATCCTGTCACAAAAGGTTTCACACATCGACCACAGAAGTATTATTGGGACGAGGACCGGCTCCTTCTCTGCAGCGCTAAATATTTTTCAAAAAAGCTTCCATGTTTGTTGCATTTTAGTGAAAGACGGCATTTAAATGCTTTTAATTTTTATTTTATAAAGTTAATTGTTTAGATAAAGCACAGGGCATATTTTAATGAAACTGAGACAATAAGTTGGTTTGTTTAAATTTTGATAACCATAAATAGGAAGTGACTAAACGCACAAATCTTAATTACAGTTAACACTAATGTTTCTGCTGCTGTAACATTTTCTATTTGTCGTTGATTGTGAAGGTTTTCAGATTATTTTAACTTGCTTCCTTGAATCAGGATGCAAAGAACAGAAACTCATTCAGCGTTATTTTTTTTAACTATGACAATGTGGCTCCGATTCAGTACTCATAAACTTGCACACTGTGAAGCTGAACAGGTGAAGGTTAAAAGGAAAAGTGAATTTTTATTTAGAAGATGGAAAGTTGGGGAGGATTAAAAGTTTAGGAAACGAGGAGCTTGCATTTTTAGTCTGGATTTTATGTCTTGATTCCTTTTCAGACCTAAATCTAAAGCTCTCCACCATCTATAGACTAGCTGATTGTAGATACGTGTTTACGAGTCAGACTGAGCAGAATCTTAAAGAGTGATGTGAAAGCCAAGGAGGAGGACATGACTGAGCTCACTGTGGAAGTGTTTTCAAAAGAAAGTGAAGGAGAAAGCATACAGGAAGTTGACCTATGTCTAAGCAAGTATTTGTCAAACTGAAGTCATATTCAAGGATATATGAGAATAAAAACATCCTCTGTGCAAAATAAAAATTATTCTCTTCTGTATTCAGTCACTGTGACATTCCAGCACCTTAAAGATGTAAGGTGTAACAATAACAGCACAAAATTATTTTCAACACAAAATAATGAATGTCAAAACGATTTACTGCTTGTTTTAGCTTGTAAATGTTGCTGAAAAGTGGCAGCACTGCATAATTCATCCAAATCTGAGGTCACTTTACCCAAGATGATACTTTGCGTAAATTAAGACCTTTTTTTTCTTCACAAAATGTAATGGAACTAATTAGTTTCTTTCAGGTCACCGGTATTTTTGTAAAGCTAAAGGAAGGTTCCCTGTAGGTTCCTGAAAATAAAGAGTAAATTTCAGACATGCATTGCATGAGAATTTCAAGGAAAGTACCAAGAAGGTTCTGGGAAAGCAGCCAGTAAGTCTGATGAAAGTTACAGGAAAGTAACACCTAAACTGCAGAAAAATTACGTTCTTCAAGAAAACACGTGCTACAATGAAAACACATTTATGGCAACGTTTTCACTTTGGTTGAATGTTTTAGTTTTTCAGCCGCTTCGACACAAAATCACTGACTGACTGCAAGTAGTTGACATTTTAAATTTCCTTTTGCAGCCTGTAGAGGTCTTGATGTCTACAAAGCTCTGAAATAAAACCACTTTATATTTCAGTTGCTTAATCTCATAGTAAGAGCGTTTTCTGTGTTTATTTGATCATAATTTCTGGAACATTATCCTCCTTCAAAACCTCATGACAACATTTTCAGCTTATTGGTTGTGACCATCAGTCTTTTTGTTAAAGTGTTATAATATTTCAAAGAGTACTTGATGCCACACACTCCAATAAAGTTGCAGAAAAACGGTTCTCTAGCATCACGTTTGTCCTTCATCATCTCAAATCTTCCACCGAATGTCACGATGCGTTTAATTCACACACAGATAGTAGCTACGGTTGAAAAGCTCTTGTGAAGACGTGGCGACCCCAAGAGGTCACTCTGTCGCAGTTCTGTTAGTGAGCTTTAATATGAGAATTTTTATTTTTCTTACCATCCTCATTGCTATGTGTCAAGGCAACATAAATTTGGGTCTATGTCATGTTATATTATTATCTATGAAAATCATTCCAAGTTCCCAGAAACTACACGACCACCTTTATGTTAAAATAATGTTGTGGTTGCTTTTATTTCATAACAAATTGTTAGGAATTCAAAATTTGCACTGATAGTCTCTGAATTTTGATTTTTATTGCAGAGCAACTGAATCTATTTGGATTAATTTTACATTTTCAAGAGAGAAATTATCTTACTGAAATAAAAAATATATTCTTAGGATTTGTTACACATTTTTATCAAGCTTAACAGTGAATATGTCCATGTGTTTTTTAATGGGGAGAGAACAATTTGTGTTGAATTTGTTGTTTTATTAAACATACTCACATGCAAATATAAATGCATGTAACAAACCAGCTGTAACTGATCCATCATGGTGTTAAACTGCATATGTCTGTAATATCAACAGAAACTCATAGCTTGGCTTGTATTTGGATTTAACAATTTTAAGTATTTATTGTTGGTCACCATTGTTATTTTCCCTGTTACAACTGAACTGATCACAAGTTTAAAATTACTCCACTGAAGTGAAAGTATTAAAACTTAAACATGAACTCCTGAAGTGACACACAGGCAGCATATAACTGTGCTATGACATTATTACACTGTGATTAATGGTGAAGAAAAACAATGGATTTCTGATTATTCACATACTGTGAAATAAATGTTTATATGATAAATGCTGACAGTATATTTGCAAAGTGATATTTTCACAGAACTTAACATTAAGTTAATGTATGTGCTTTTATGTATAAAATTTAAATTTTCAGCTTTGTTTGCTGAAATGTTAATTTATTGGGTTTTAAATCTCTCGATGATGATGTATGCCTTTGTATGAACTGAACATAATCTTCCTTTACTTGAATGTTTATCAGTAACTCATAAATCTTAAAAAAAAAAAAAGTTGGGATGAGCAAATCAGAAGTTGGTCATCTGCACCTAAAACCAAAGCAAACGTCTTTCACTTTCCATTAAAAGAAACAACACATTCAGATGTAGCTGTTAGAAAATGGAATAAGAAAGGCTGAAAACTCTTTTTCTCTCTGTTCAATGCTAATTTATACTATTTTGTCCTATCAGTTTGTCAGATACACAACAAATCAATCTGACAACAGTAGGATTAAATAGAATCTTTACTGTCATGCAATTACAATTGGGCAAACTGAAGAAACACACAAACAGGAGCAGCAACAGGTATAATGCTCATTTTATAGCTTTTTAAGCCATTCCAAGCTTCTTCCTTTAGCTTCACAGGGATGTGAGGGAACATCAGGCATGTTTCCATCATCCCTCACAGGAACTAAAAAGGAATGATTAAGAAACACACACACACACACACTTTATTGATCAGCATTTTTAAATATCAAGAGCTTGTTCCACACAACTCACAAACAGAATTATACCATGACATCTGTGAAATGACGAGTTTACCTGGATAATTGTATGGCGTGACTTGATTTATCATTCCTGCGTATTTTGAATAGGGGCTGATGAATGGAAGAATAATACCTGAAAATACAGATTATTGGTAAATGTGCATGATTACAATAGCAGAAAATATAAGTCTCTTTATTTTATGTCACAATGCCTACATTTAAATGTATTAATTCACCACATAACGGAACCTGGAGTTATGTGGTGACTCCAGGTTCCACATAACTGGAGTCACCACAGTGACTCCAGTTACTTTTAAATGATTACAATCGGTAATCATTTAAAAGTTGGATGAACATTAAAAAAAAAACAGTGTTGTGCTGATACTGTGCAGTACACCTGGGCTTCTTGCTTACCTACAAGGCCAATCCCACAGGAGACCAGGATAACTGGCTCCTTATTCCAAGCATTTTTCAGGAAAGCTCCAATTCCTGCAGGAAAACCCACGGCAGTGTTTAAAATCCGCATCAACTGCGGTGTGGCTAGCAGAATTAGCTCATGTTAGCAACACATTCAAGGTCAGAATTTTCCTTCCCTTTCAAAAGCTTACCTGTGCTTTAAAGTCACGCCAATATAAGGTTTGTCTTGATTCTAACAGCAAATGTACTATAAATAGTACCAGCATTTATTAAAGCTGTCTTTAATAAATGAAGTTTAGAAAAGCCACAAAATAAACACGTACCTGCCATCATGTCCGGTCTAGCGTCAGGACAGAGGGTGTTCATGGGAAATGTAGTAGAAGGTTAAATGACGTATAATTTCTGCGTCGGTCGCACATAAACACAAAACGAGGTGAGATTGAGCCATTTTTATTTTTTGACGATCTTATTGTTTTAAATTCATTCAATTTGAATGTTTTGTTAATGATTACCCCCCAAAGAGTTTACCTAGGTAAACGGAGGTGTTTCATGCAGTTTATAGAAAGTTTAAAGGGAAAGAAACGGCTTTTAACCGCTGCTGCTACAGCCGTGGCTATGCTGTTTATAATCTCAGAAATTACTGGCTGGTGGTTATACTGACATTTACTGGGATTTATATAGCAATTGAAAATGAATGTTCCAACTTAATGAGTTGAAATTGATGCCACACTCATCCTTTTAAGTATTGTATCTTTAAAAATATTTTTCAACGTAGTTTTGATGTTGGGTTGATGTTTTTTGTTCTCTTTAGATGATGGAGGACTTCTCTGGGTTGGCTCTACCTCCTCTTTTTGGAGGACACATTCTGGAGGCTGAGTTGGAGCCTGGTGGTGTAGAGCTGGGACCAGGAGAGGTATTAATAAATATTAGTTTCTTCTGTGATAGATAGATATTTTATAGATTTTTTTGTTGTTGTATTTCTTTCTGTCAGGTGGAGCTTGACCCAGATCCAGGTGGCAGCGAGCTGCTAGAGACCACAGCTCAGGAAGACGAAGAGAGGAGAGCTCTTGACAAAAGGAAATGCCTGGTGCTGAGCAGGAGGTGCAAGGAAATTGAACAGGTGTGCATAGTGTGTTTGTGGGTCACTTCCTGAATGCATTTCCTTTAAAATGTGACAAAAGAATCAAGTGTCTTGACAGCCATGCAGTGCCACCCAGTGAAATCTGGGTGTGGTGATGAACTCAGAGAAACATAAAGACAATTACAAGGCTTAAACCCACCTGTCTATAGTTTCCTTTGATTAATAACAACTGGAACGTCATAAAGTGTACAGTTTATTTTTCAACTTTTCATTGGTTTCCTTTACGTTGCCACTGTAATGTTTTTCCAGTTTGTTTTATTTTCATTTTAACCAAGTAAAGCATTTTGAGTTGCCTTATTGTCAATCCGTGTTATGTTCAGGTAAATCAAAAAATCCTGGGTCGCCTTCACCAAGTGCAAAGAATTACACGACGCTTGAAGAAAGAGCGACGGTATGAAACTTCAATGTCTATATAAAGTTTTTATGCTTTGTTGCAGAACCTACCTTCAAGGCTTACCTGAATGCTCTGCTGATTTCCGCAGGTTCCTCATGAAAGCTTTAGATGCCCATGGAGATGATTACAGAAATTCCCAGCTCACCATACTGCTTGAAGTAAGAATTACGGAGATGGAGTCTTACAGAATTAACTGCCCCTTCAGTTTGTAATAAAAGTGGGATTGAAATGGGAAATGCATATTAGTGAAATATTGCTAAAAGTAGTTGTTTAGAATGAAACAATCCAAGAGAATATAAGCTTATATCTTGTTTATTGCACTGCAATTTAGTTCTGTTTTCATTTCAAAAATTCATGTGTTTGTTTTTTCATAATAAAATATTTTTCTGGTCATCCATTCACTAAAACTTAAAAGATAAATTACTTTTTGAAACAATTACAAGGTTTCCCTCAGAAAACTTGCTAAGTTCTGATGTTAGGGCAGTCATTCATCCAGCGATCTGTCGTGTTTTTGAGTTTAAAAAAAATGTTTAAAATTGACAGGACATTTTAAAATATCACTTGATAATATGCATTATTGAAAGACTGGAAGATTAATACCTGAACACCAACTGTAAAGTCTTAAAAAATGCAAACATTTTACAAACACTTAACCCTGAATTATTTTTGTCTTTCTAATCTCTGCAGTCGAAACTAATCTGGTAGTCCTTGAGAAATATCAGAATTGCCAAAGAATTTGCAGTATGAACAAAAATATTGTAGCTGATCAGTCAATTTGAAGCCAAAATGCTGCACATTAATTTGCTTGAGACCATCCCACTTTCACCATGACAAAACACTTCAATTGTTGTAACATAATTGAATTGACCTATATTTATATGTTCTCTGCTGGCTTCAGGAAGAGCCTGGAGCCCACTTGGATTCTGCTGCCGGAGTCGATGAGGAAAGGCTCAATGGTTTGTCTGGTTCCTCTGCAACTCTCCATCATGCAGCCGGACCGAAGAAGAAGAGACACAGAATTTCTCGGCAAGATAAGGACAAAGATCAGCAGGTCAGTGAATAAACGATGTCCAGTTTTGGTCCTCAGTGGACAGTTCCCTGTAGGTTTTAGAGTGATCATTGAGTGAGAGGTGAGGGTTCACCCTGGACAGATCACCAGTCCATCACAGTGCCACTCAGAGACACAAAGAACAAGCAGCCACACACTTTCCAGACTTAATAGCCATTTAGAGTAACCACTTAAGCAAACAGTCATGTTTTTGGACTGTGGGAGGAAGCTGGAGTATCCAGAGAGAACCCACGCAGAAGAAAAACAGACCCAAGACCTTCTTCCTGCGAGGCAACCGTACTGCCAGCTGCACCACATACTCCATGTATTGGATGTATTGAACCAGAGAAACATTAAACATGCAGAATGTTGGTCATTGGCAACACTGGAATAACTTTACTGTTTGCTTGTGATAGTAAAAGATTCAAGAAAATTTTAAACCCCTGACTGTGTTGAATAAATTGCTTATGAATAAACAAATTTTGACCTCTATCTTTCAGATTGAACCTGACGTGTCTGTGTTGGCAGAGACTCACTTTGGAGAAATGCCCAGCCCAACATCTCTGTCACACTGAATGGTGGCCAGCATATTTTTCTTGAACTTTAATTGGATAATGCAGACTTCCCTTAGTCTGACTCGGCACTATTTGTTGTTTCCCTTGAAGAAACCAAACAGACTGGACTCTTGTAAGACAATTAATGTTTACTCAATTCAGCCCAGATTTTGTATTTATAAGGTTTGTATATATGTATTGGTATGTATGTTGACTTGTGTGCAACAAGACCTAATTATGACCAATATACAGTATTGTGACCAGCTCAGGTTAAAGAGGATACGACGAAATGGAACAACAGAAATTATCTCACTACTTCCATGAATATTACAAATTTATTTCATTAGTAGCAGTGATTAAAATGTATAATCTTTTGAATGTTGGTTATTGATATTGTAAAGTTCATGTTTTTACGTGTTAAAATGACTCCATTGAGCAACTGAAGCAAATTCACCTGTTTTGTTTTTCTACCGCGTTCAATGTTAGATCATTACGATCAAGATGTAAAGGCATTCCACCTGCTTGTGGTTAAATGTCATAATAACAGCACTGTAAAAATAAAGACAGTTACTTTTGGGGTGCTGGTGAGTTAAATATGCTTCTAAAAGAGACCACAGAGTCCATCAAAAAGTGTTGAACAAAAGACTTTTGTCTAGTTTTGTCTTCATTTTTGTCTCCTTTTGTCCTCATCCTGTTATGGGGACCTGTTATGACATAGTCTGGTGCCAGACCATCAAGAGCTCTCCAAGTCAAAACAAAAGTCTTACATTGCACCAGAAGGCAAAGTAGTTGCATCAAGATTGGAGTCGCATTTAAAACACTGGACGATTTTGTCCAAATGCAGAGATATTTTGGACAACTTGCAGCTGTTCCAGGAATGTTGTGCTAAGACATGTGTAAAGTACATGGTAAAAATCCAATAATAGTCAAACAAAAGCTGGAATTATTTCCAGTTTCAAAAGTGAGATGATGGAATTTAATTTAGCAAAATTTCTCAGATGATAAAAACAACGAACCAGAAGTTTGACATGTTCATCCGAAGTACCAAAATGATTTTTTCAAAGAACCAAGAGATACAAGGGGCTCCTTTAACTCAGACATTATTTCAATTATTTCAGTTTTGTCTTCATTTAATTGAAGTAAACTGTCAGCCATCCACTGCTTTGCAGAGTCTAAACACTAGATCTAAATTTTTCTGTGTCCTAGGGAAATCATTGAAACCCCTTGGAACTGAATGATTTTTTACATAAAATCCCTGCTTAAATTTGATGACGGATAAAATTCCTGATCAAATATCAATTTCCTTAAGCGTAACTGTTATGCATTTTAGAGGTGCATCTCAGTAGATTTGAATATTATTAAAAAGTTTATTCCAGTAACCCATTCACGAAGTTAAATGTAATATAGATTAATTACATGGAGGCTGATTAACATATCAGACTGGAATATTAAATCAGAATAATACAAATAAATGTTATTACAGACAAGCATACCTGCTAAAATATAATTTTTAAAAGGTCTGACAAACAAGCCTCATTTGTTATTTTGTAGTTAAGTTTTTGTATTAATTTTAGACTTCAGAAATTATTTATCAGATGTTTCGATTCGTTAAAGTAGCCTTTTTACAACACATTTTTCACTGTTACTTAATGTCTTGTACGGCTACTTTTTATCATTTTACTTAAGTAAAAATATGTTGAAGTAGTGCTACTATTACTTGAGTACAATTTTTGTTACTCGACTCACCTCTGAATATATGATAATAATTTGAAATGGTAATGGACCAGTGGGAAAAGAGAAAGAATCGATTATCAGTCATCCAACAGTACGACCAATGACCGGCCTCCAATCCAGCGGATGTGCCCTGGTGACAGGCGTGATTCCTGTCCAATCAGATCTCGTAGAATGGATTTAGGGCGGGTCCTAAACGTGGAGGTGGGATTTTAGCTACCGTCCATCTTCAGCTACATTACAGTGAGCGAGCCTGTCGAAAAGAAAATATATTTTGGAAGTAAAGAAGATTTTCTGGAATTAGTTTTGGCTTTATTTGAAATAAGACAAACGAAAACCCATACCCTAGGTAAATGTCTCACACAAGTATAAATATACATGGTCGGGTTAACCCAGTTTCCCTTTTTCCTTAATTTGGCTAGCTGAGCTGCTACCTAGCATTTCAGGTATTAGCTAGCATATCGGCGATTGGAACGGTTTCTCTTATATATTACCTTTCAACACGCAAAACTGTCTTTATAAAAGCTCCGATGGAGCCCGGAATGATGATGCATGTATATGAGTTAAATCGGCCAACATAAGTTACGGCGTTTGTTCTAGAAAGGGATAGTAAGTAACCGAGTGAAGTGGACGAGCTAGGCTAGTATTAACGTTAGCTCGCTAGCTGGCTAATTTTAGCTGACTGCCAAGCCAGTCATATTCGTTGGTATTAGCGGGATTATTTAACTTTAAGAAGTATACTGGTGGAGTGACTGTCGCGTGGGATTTTATTGTGAATGTGCTTTAATTGCTTTGTGGCTGGGTTTTATATGTGTGGCTAATGTCAGCTGTCCGTTTAGTCGGTGTTAACGTCAGTTTCAGTCTCTGCAAACCGATGTACGGCTTTTCAGTTGTCTGCTGATTTCTGCTTGGTTTTGTTCAGTGAGATGATGCGTGTATGGTTTATTTACTTAGATCACTTTTTGACAGACGGAATGTGGAAATTGTCGTAGTCAGAGCCATGGCTGATAAAAGAAAACTACAAGGTAACTATCTCTGACTGTGAAAGTGTTCATGCTGCCCCACAAAGAGACGTCATCTATTATTGTTGTCATTTACTTTTGATTAAATGTTACTGTACTTCTGCAATCTAATCTTCTTTGTCATTTTTGCAGGTGAAATTGACAGATGTTTGAAAAAAGTAGCGGAAGGTGTTGAACAGTTTGAGGACATCTGGCAAAAAGTAAGAGATTTTCAAGCTTTATTGGGATTCTCTGCTGTGATTGAAGCCTTCAGATATGCAACTTTCCACTTGTTTTTTTCTACTTCTCAGCTCCACAATGCAGCTAATGCGAACCAGAAGGAAAAATATGAAGCTGACCTCAAGAAAGAGATTAAAAAATTACAGGTAGAGTTGAAAAAGCACAAAAACCCCCTGAAAAAACTAAATATTCAGAGTGTAAACTTGCATTTTAATGCTTTGTGTTTCTGTAGCGATTGAGAGATCAAATAAAAACATGGGTGGCCTCGAACGAGATCAAAGACAAACGGCAGCTAGTAGAGAACCGAAAACTAATAGAGACGGTATGCCTCCTTTTGTTATATGTTCATGGGTTTTTTTTCTGGCAGTATGATTAATATAACCCCATCACTTTTCCTCAAACATGAGTGTTTTCAAAGCAACTTGCAAATACCCTCACTGGCCACTTTATTAGGTAAATCTGCTCAATACTGATTCAACCAGTCGCATGGCAGCAATTTGGGTATCTGTTTGTGATGAAGATGATTTGCTGAAGTTTAATCTGTTGAGCAGAATGTGTAAAACTAGAGTGTTTTCCTGATTTTGAATGTTTCATGGGTGTTGGTGAAATGGTTATAATGTTTTGAGTATTTCAGAAATTGCTGATCTACTGGGATTTTCAGTCACAGTAATCCCTGTGGTTTATAAAGTCAGGTTGAAGTACTTTCAGCGAGCGGCAGCTGAGTGGACGGAAATGCCTTGTTGATGACAGACGAGAACGGACCAATTATGGAAAGATGATGGAAAGATAACAGTAGCTGAAACAACCTTTTATTACAATCAAGTAATATGAATTACAACATGTGGGGTTTCGAAGCAGACAGGCTCCAGCAGCAGGAAACCACACAGAGAGCCACTCCTGTCAGCTAAGAACTGGAAATTGAAGCAGATTTTTGTACAAGCTTCAAATTGGAATATAAGACTTTGAAAATAATTAACATGTTGTGTGATGCAGATAGTGGAGTCAAAATTATCTTTAAATAAGGTGAAAGCATGTATCCTTTCAACCTGTTAACTACAGCTCAGGCAGATGGTGGTGCTGTAATGGTGTGAGGAATATTTTCTTGGCACATTTTGGGTTCCTTATTTGTAACTGAGCATAGTTTAAACTCCACAGCTTGCTTTGATACCATCTTTGAGGAATGTTTCTTACAACTGGTTGAACCTATGCTGTGAAAGTGTACCTAATAAAGTGGCCAATAAGTGCATTTTTTTTTTGCGCTGGATTTAGTAAAAAAAAAAAAAAAAAAAAAGCGTCTCCAGGAACATCCAGTTTCTGTAAATGCTTCACTGTGTCATTGTTGTGATCAGTTCTGTCAAAAATACAACAATATGGTTGCTCAACAATGAAGCATTTCTCAGAACTGTCTCCTACAATTTCACTTTTATGAAGTTGATCAGTTTTGATGGTATGATTGTTTGCAACACAGCTGTTATTTTATGCCTGTTTGAAAAATCACAAAGAAGTGTGTGCAGCAGCCAAACTATAAAAAAATGGCTCAGTGGCCATTAAAGCTTCAGTTTTACATGAGTAAAAGTATAATCTCAAAACCTACTGCAGACTTTGTCAGAGTGAAAATATTTGAGATTCAGTGTGATTTTCCTTTCTTTAGCAAATGGAGCGGTTCAAAGTGGTGGAACGTGAAACAAAAACAAAAGCCTACTCTAAAGAAGGCTTAGGACTTGCTCAGAAGGTGGATCCAGCTCAGAGGGAAAAGGAGGAAACGGGACAGTGGCTAACAGTAAATCCAATATTTTCTTGGCTTGAAGGATTATTTTGTTTACTGCTACGCTGACCAAAAAAAACCAATTCAACAATAACTTGAATTTCTGTGAAATCTATTAACCCTTTTCTCCTGTCCTCTTCAGAATACAATAGACACACTAAATATGCAGGTGGATCAGTTTGAGAGTGAAGTGGAGTCACTTTCAGTCCAGACGCGAAAAAAGAAGGGTGACAAAGAGGTAATTCCTTCTTCTTTCAGCTGTCACCCATGCTATATATAAAGATGTAAACACACTCTGTACAGTGATGTAAGCATTTTTTGCAAACGGCCTTTTTCTTCTGTTTGTCTCGCAGAAGCAAGATCGCATCGATGAACTAAAGCGGTTGATTGAGAGGCACAGATACCACATTCGCATGTTGGAGACTATTCTACGGATGCTGGACAACGACTCTGTACCGGTGGACGCTATCCAGAAGATCAAGGATGACGTCGAGTACTACATTGATTCCTGTCAAGACCCGGACTTTGAGGAGAACGAGTTCCTGTATGACGACTTAGACCTGGAAGACATCCGTGAGAGAAACGCTAATGATCAATTCTGAAGATGCTCTTATTTCTTCCTTACGGTTTCATTTCTCTTTCAGCTCCGGCGTTAGTCGCCACGTCTCCGTCAGGCAACGTGGAAGATGACATGTATCTCCACTCCAGCAGCACTCCCACCTCAACAACATCTTCTTCGCCCATCCCTCCATCTCCGGCCACTTGCACTGCTGTAAGTTCTGCTTTGCGTCGTTTGAGCTTTTTTCTGGCGGTAAAGTTTGTAATATTACAGCTATCTCCCTTTTACGTATGTGCAATGCTTTGCAAAGCTAGTAATACCCTTGAACTGCCTCATATTTAGCACAAGGGAGTGTGTAAATGTGAGGTAGAAATTTCATTTATGTGCAACTCAAACAATTAATTTTATGTAGCTTTATCAATAATGACTCACTGTTTAAGCAAATCTGGACAAAATTACACAAAAATCTGAAGTCATATTCAATTTAATAATAAAATAATAAAGCAGGAGGATCACAAAGACACTTCCACAAAATCTGGATACTCCAGTCTTTATTTTTCCATAGCAGAGTTGGTGGGAAATTTATTTTCCAGTTTGTCACTAAAGCTACATTTGTGCTGAGTATCAGCTATAGAGCTGGAACGAAGCCCGCTGCGTCTTTGCTGCAGGTGTGTAAATGAACCCGCCGTTCGCTCCAAACCAGAGGCTAGCAGTATCGCATATATATTTCCAGTTAATTTAAGATTTAACGATGCCTATTGGTTCCCCAAAACTGATGGAAACCCGGACATTTTTATCAATCAATGAAATCTCCCCCAGACTGAATGTGAAAAGTGGACATGTCCGAGGAAAAGAGGACGTTGGGCCACCCTGTGTCATGCTAACAACACTTAGCATTCGTCAACAACTCATTGGTGGAAGTGAGAGCGTTATGCAACATGATTAATTATACAGCTGGAACACATGGCGCTAAGTGGTAAAACATAACTTAATAAAGCTTCCAGGCAGATAATTTGCCCCAAGAAAATTTAAAAATCATTTTAAAAGTGAATTGTTACAGCCCTAACATGTGTAACAATTCATTTTGTTACAGATGTCAATTTTATCTTGACATCTTCAAGATAAAATTAATTTATCTTTATTGTTACTTGAGGAATTGTGAAGTTCAATAGGTATGCAAACCTTTGTGAGACAGGTGTATTAAATCAACTCAAAGCTGAATGAAGCTTTTTAAAGCGGATTGTCATATCAAAGTGTTTCCTCCAACAGGAGAACTCAGAGGACGATAAGAAAAGGGGACGGTCGACAGACAGTCAAGTTAGCCAGGTGAGAGGCTCTCACAGAGCCACGGCTGCACATTCCTGATTTAGTTTGTACTGCTAATCTGTCATAATTACAACAAACTTACAGACTCAGATGGTTTATGGCTAATTAAGATTCTGCTCTTTTTTTTTTAGTCGCCTGTGAAGAACGGTGCCCCATCCTTGCAATCTTCCTTCTCTTCTTCCGCCACCTCCGGGTCCTCTTCTTCCTCCTCCCTCTCCATGGCGAGCGTCGTTGGAGGCATTCCCGCCGTTCCCACCAGCAGCAGTCTCATAGGAAGTTTCAGCAGCGCGGTACAGCAACATCAGCATCAATCTGCACAACAGCAGCAACAATCTCAGCCGTCGAATCCGTCGCAGCAGCAGCAGCAACAGCAGCAGTCTCAAACAAAACCGTCAGCTCCCTCAAACAACAACAACCCTAGCCCACCTAGCAACCCACTTCTCCCAGCGTCCACAGCCCCGTCACTCTCCACGCCCAGCACACCCAGTTTAACAGCTCCCAACTCCCAGTCCAGCGCCGGGCCGACCCCGGCGTCCAGCCTAGGACTGGGGCTGGGCTTGGATTTAAGGAAAGGCGGCATGAGCGGGACCAGCAGTGCCAACCAGATGCCGAGTTTAGGCCTGGCTGGCCACAGCACTCCTTTAAACACAATGGCCGGTCTGATCCAAGGCTCCACGTCGGCCCTTTACGCGCACGCGGCGGCGTCTGGGGGCCTGGGTCTGAGCAGCACCACTCAGTCCAGCATTTTGCCAGAGAGTAGCACTTCCATCTCCAATTCGAGTTCCAGCGGGGTCACCACCAACGGAGCGGGGTCGGGGCTCAGCTTGCTGGGCTCCAGCCCGGCCCACAACTCTCTCACTGGCAGCATCCTGGGTCTGGTCCCTGGGCAGAGCGTGGCCCCCGCCACATCACAGGTGCCCCCAAGTCCCGCCAGCTCCGCCCCCGGATCCGTCAGCATGATGGTGGGAAACGGAGGGAGCGCCGGTGTGGTCGGAGTGAACGCCGCTCCCGCCAGACCGCCGAGCGGACTGAAGCAGAACGGAAGCCCAAGTAGGTCAAAGTGTTGATTTGTGACTTTTTACTGTGGGTTTTCTGAAGAAGGCGATATCCAAATTGTCCCTCACCCGCCCTCAGGTTACAGCGCTGTAGTGGCAGAGAGCTCCACAGAATCAGCTCTAAGCACACCGAGCCAGTCGCAGAGCAGCCAAACCTCGTCACTCAGTTCCTCAACCAGCCAGCCGTAAGTCGTCCTCTTTACCTTCCTCCAGACCGGGGACACCGAGATTACGTTTTTAGAAAATCTGGATTATTTTTCACCAAAGCGCTCCAGGGGTTTCTGTAGTTCAGTGTGATGTCAGCCCGCCATCTTGTTTGACAAACATGATTTATGGCTTCTTTTTATTTAGACTGAGTTTAGTTCAACTCTGACAGAATATAAAGCCAAACTTTTATAATTCCAACACAAAAAATAACTAATAAGATAAAATGAAAACTGTAGAGCATTTTATGAAGCTACATTATTCTACTGTTTTTACTGATAACACTTATAGAAATGCTTAATCTTTTAACACATCCCCATCAAACTATTAACAGTAGCAGGACTTTGAAACGTTTGCGCAACGACTGAGTGCATTTGAAAGAAAACCACATGGACTGAGCTCGTTATGTCAGATCTTAACTCTAGAAGCTCATTAAAATTACTTGTAATTTCAGGACTTTTTTTTTTTTCAGAATAAAACGCATCTTTATTTTGCTGGTATTCTGACTTTGTTCTCGTAATTTAACAAAAATTCTCATTTTCTGGCTTTAATGCTCTGCTGTACAGCTAACAAAAGAGACTGAAATAAAAGCAATTTTTCTAGAAAAGAAAGCAAGAAAGAAAATCAAATCGGAGAGTTTATTTTCTAGCCACTTCGCCCAGCTCCATTTTCCTTCTCGTTTTGCCATTTAAATTCTCAAATTCTATGTTTTTTATTTGTGTTTGTGCTGGTCTAACTCATTTTGTGCAGGATGGACAACGGCCCCAGCTTAATCAGCTCCATCACACTGCCCCCCAGCTCTCCCTCGCCCTCTTTCTCAGACAGCACACCGGGCGGAGGGAGCCTCCTCAACGGGCCCCACTCGTATCCGCAGGCCTCCGAGGGCCTCAAGGTGAGCCAGGAAGCAGCGACAGCCTGAATTTAAACTGGGTGAACTTAGCCGATGTCTGCTTTGTCTTTAGCTCAAAAATATGAACAGATCTTCACAAATATGCAGTTTGAAAATGTGTGGAATATGATTTTATCTCAAGCTAAATGTGGATAAAATGTGGGTCTTAAAGCTTTATTCTATATTTTCTTGCTTTAAAATACCTAAAGTTAAGAGTGGGAAGTATTTTTATTTTTTTTTTTGCATTTTTATATGAGGTCCTTTACTGTCTGTTTATAACTTAAGTGTTTATCCAATTAAGTTGATTTTGTTACTGAAAGCATCCTTATTAAAATGCCAAAAAAGTCAGTTTCTTTGCATCATATCCTCTCAGATTAAGGCTTTATCCTGTCTTTGGTTCTGAAATTGGATCTAGGTGATATGAAACTCAGTCCTTTTTTTGTATCAGCATAGATATATCAACACAACCTGTACTTTACAGAGCAGGTTGGGACGGTCTAGTCCAGGTTTGACAGGTCAAAGCGTTACATATTGTGCAACAGAGCTGGTCAGAACATGCTGCTGACTCAGAGCTGCAGTCAGAAGTAAATGCCAAATTATTATAAAACCTGCCAGAATAATCTAGAAGTGGGAGTCTGGAGAGTTTTGGAAAGAAAATGTGTTAATAGTTTGTGATTTACAAAGTAAAAACTGCTTTTAGCCATTCAGGTGATCAGTAAAATACATCATCACTTTAACGAGGGAGAACTTAACAGATTTATTTCACACAGTGACAGAATTCTGTTTACTTCTATTAATTTAAATCATGAAAACCCAAAGTATAGTTTTAGGAAATCAAATATTACATAAGTATTCCAAGACAGAAACCTACTAAAAACATTAGTTCGTTATGTGCGTCCTGTTGCATGAACGACCGCATCACTGCAGCTTGGAGACGATCAGCCGGTGGTCAGGAATCCCAGGTTGCTTTGCTGAATTACTCTCTTCAAGCTGATCAGTTGTTTCCACCAGCAGACATTTTATCTTTTCTCAGCAGAAAACTCACAGGTCCGGCAAGTATAAATTATTGTGAAGCAGCTTGATGGTTTTCTCTGCTGAACTGAGCCGTGTAGATTGAATTCGGTTGGTTTTAACGATGTAAAAACCACCTGTAGCAAAAAGAAAAGGGGATCTCCAGTCCTGCCGCTTTGCTCTGACACACCTGAATCAAATATGGCTGATTTACCTCCTCAGGGTGCTGCCAGGCTCTGCAGAGGTCTGGTGATTAGCCACTCATGTGGTTCAGGTGTGTGGGACCAGAGCAGGCTCCAAAAGTGTCAGGCTGGTGTCTCTCCAGGACTGGAGACTAAACATTACTTCCTTTTTTAATTATCAACTTCCTGACGTGTAGTTTTTACTTAGCTTCTTTACAAATGAGTGTCTCTAGGCTGAACTTTAAATATTATACTTAAAATATCCCAAACTCCTGCTACTAAACATGTTTAATTATCTGCAGTTATGCAACAGCACATAGAGCTGGAAACAATTCTGGATTTGATCTGAAAGCTTCATCTTTCTACTTTACAAACTGCAGCTTCAGTCACTGATGTCTAAACATTAACCTGAGATTACATTTAGATTAAGCAAGATAATAATCTGAGATCAATCAGATCTAACTGAAGTTTCTTTCAGCTTTCTGCTCCAAAACGTCAGCAGCATTGAGTTTATTTTCCGTCTTCCTGCGTCTTTGGTAAGTTTGCATCTGTTTGCTGTTCTCAGGCTCCGGAGCCCCTCAGCTCTCTGAAGGCGATGGCTGAGAGAGCAGCGCTGGGATCGGGATTAGATGGAGAGATTTCCAACATGCATGTAAACGGTCAGGCAGCATTTCCACTCTTCGTCCGCTCACAGTTAACACAAAATATTTTCCTCTGTCGACATTAATATTTTATGTACATCAGTTATGTTTTTTTATTTACATAGAAAACAAATGGATTAGTTTATTTAAAAGCAAGTTTCTGACATGCCTCAAGTTGCCTTTTATATAGAGAAATAGATGGAAATTGATGTAGTTAGATCTATATTCATCTACACTCTGGAGTTGATGTGGTTACATTTTTGTTCACTTTTTGAACACTTTTTAAGAAAGTGTCAGATAATCCTCATGATATGCCATATGCACATTTACCAAAGAAAAACATTAAGAATTATATTATTTATATAGTAAAGTAATGAATTATTAAACAAGACTTTGTATATTTTAACTCACTGATTGTTTCATATGATGTATTTTTCTTTTGCTGTTGGTCATAAGTGGAAGTGAATACAGAGGTCACACAAATATACAATATTTATACACTTATTGAGACGTCATGAATTGATGCAATACAAATATTTGTGTACTTTTTGTTGCTTTTTGTGTATTAAAAATGTGTCTAATAGCCTTCTGTGTTTAATTGCTAATTTTCTCTTCTTGTGAATAGAGGACAGATATTAGAAGTTTAAACTTTCTGCTCCTTTTTATTCATGATTTCTTTTTGTTACATTAACTATTTATATTTTAGTGAATGAAATAAAATGAGTAAAGTTAAATACTTCAGGTTTAATCTTTGGTTCTGTTGACCTAAAGTTAAGAGTTTTACTTTTGAATGAACCAATCGGTGATCATGTCTGGTTTGGTTATTCAGAGGCGTAAAGCTCGACCTCAGCAATGCCGTCCCTTATTGTCAACCCTTTCCCTGCAGACATCTTCTCTGGTTCGTCGGCAGCGCCGGGCACGCCCGCCGCTCCTCAGCCGTCCGTGTCGGAGGTCAGCATCCCCCCCTCGCTCGGGGTCTGTCCGCTGGGCCCGACCCCTCTCTCCAAAGACCAGCTGTACCAGCAGGCCATGCAGGAGGCAGCATGGACACACATGCCACACCCTTCTGACTCCGAGAGGATCAGGTGAGGGTTTCACAGATGATGCACTCTGCAGAACCTGCAGTCCCAGTTTAATTTACGATTTAGTACATGTATTTTCCACATCATCACAACAGCTCTTGCAGAATAAATTACTTTCTTTTCTGCCAATTAAAGCTGTTGCATCCAATTTAAACTGTTAAATTTAGCTTTTTCTAGAGTGAAAAGTTCACATTTTAAAAGTACTACATGTGACTCTTATCAGAGTGACACTTTTCTTAGATTTTACCACATTATTGAGCAAAGACAATAATAGGAAAGTATCTGATTAGTCCTGTTAATTTATGGAATTGTTCCTGACAACCAATGAAAACCAAGAACTGGGTTTTCCAGTTTTCCAGCCGTTAACGCGCTCCTCAAGCAGTGGAGCCACTAAATACTGCTGTTAAACAAACTGGCTGTGCAGAGTCGTGTCCAACCATTCTAGTTGGAAAGTTAGGTGGAAGGAAAAGATTTGAATTTAGATGAAAATTAGTTCCAATAGATTAACTAACATCAGTTTAGACTTTCTTTTAATGTTGTAGTTTGGCTGCTGACCAGAAGAGGGCGCAACTAGTCATCATTAAGCGGAGCCAGTTGATACAGGAGTAAAGATGGCAGCGAGAATCACATTTAGAGAGTCAAACATTTAGGGAACCGTGTGAAAAGTATTTTTTTTTTTTTTTTCCTTTTTTAATCCAAGCATATTATATATTTTAAAAGAGTATTCTGAGCTTAGGCTGAATTATTGATTATCTATAATCATCCAAAATATTTAAAAATGAACACTTTAGCTCCTTGTGTAATGAATCAAAATAATGTATGATTCTAAATATATTCTGTACTGAGTTCTGCGGGGTTTTTTGTGTTGAAGGCAATATCTGATGAGGAATCCCTGCCCTACTTTGCCATACCACCATCAAGTCCCGCCGCACCACTCTGACACCATCGAGTTCTACCAGAGGCTCTCCACAGAAACGCTCTTCTTCATCTTCTACTACCTGGAGGTAAACATGCACTTACCTAGCTGTGCTTGTTTTCTTTTTTGTCTGCTGCATGTTGATGCACTGTTTCCTCTTTCTCCATCAGGGCACCAAGGCTCAGTATCTATCTGCCAAGGCTCTGAAGAAACAATCATGGAGGTTTCACACCAAGTACATGATGTGGTTTCAGAGGCACGAAGAGCCCAAGACGATCACTGATGAGTTTGAACAGGTGCAGCTTCAAAGCTCATTGCCATCCTCCTCCCTAATAGGGATGCAAACACTTGATCGACTTGTTTATTAGATTAAAATTAGTTCCAATAGATTAACTAATAACGTCGGCTTAGATGTTCTTTTAGTGTTGCAGTCTGGCTGCTGTCCAGAAGAGGGCGCAGCTGGTCACTCTTACAGAGTCAGTTGGTACAGGAATAAAGATGGGAGCTATCCCAGAATGGGAAAGAGATTCGGTCCAAACAGTGTTTGCTGTGGGATGCAAAATTCACTACACAGTTCTGTTTTGAATTATAAACACTCAACAAACTCCTGAATCTTTAACGGCACTCATTCAGCCAAGCTGCAAGACGAAGCAGCAGCAACTTAACTAAAATGTACTAATGTGCTACAAAGGCCAGCATAATAAATCAGAAATATTATGGTGGAGGGCGCAACAGAGGAAATATTTTAACATGATGAGGGGGGAAAAAAATCAATGTTGAGTTCTGTCCTGAGCTAATATTCCTTCAAGAGCGACCAGCGACCAGTCCCCATGAACATCTCTCTGTTCATGGGGAATTAAGTGATTCACTTATTTTGTTCTTTTCACCTTTTATTTTTTTCTACTCAACAACTTAATAGGTTTCTTTTTTATAATATTTGATAAATATGTCTAATTTCATAACGTGACAAAACCAAATTTTTTGTTCAGTCAGTATTTAATACAACTGACTCTGGGCCTGTCACGATAACACATTTTTCCCAACAGTTTTTGCAATAAAAATATAATGAGACTATTTTTAAGTATTTTGATGATGGCATAATAAAGCAAAAACCCATTCTCAAAGATTATTAAACTTCAAATTCGAATGAACATTTAACACTGGAAGTGAAAGACATTTCAAATATCCAAAATAAAACATAAACGTCTAGTAATATGAATTCTCTGTAAAATTATCCTTCAAAAAAGGGCTAGTTGACACTAATGACACAGACTGAAGATGTGAGTCATCCAGTCTTTGATGGAAAAAGAAATAAATCATACAAATGGAAATTATTGAGCTTGTTTTAATTTATCATGCGACTAATTAATCGCATGTTTATTGTGACAGGCGCAGCATAAACAAAATAAAATGTAATTATTTTTAATTCAGCATATTATGAAAAATAGCCCTAGAAAATGACCACTCAATTAATCTATCAATTATCAATTAATCAATGAGATTTAATTGATAACTTCCTTCTCTACTCCCTAAACCTGAGATTCTCTCATTCTCCTGTTTATTAACGTCTTTCTCTCTCTCTTTCTCTCTCTCTCTCCATCCAGGGCACTTACATTTACTTCGACTATGAGAAATGGGGCCAGAGGAAAAAAGAGGGGTTCACCTTCGAGTACAGGTACCTCGAGGACAGAGACTTGCAGTGACACACACAGAGGGACGCAAAAGGACAGAGAAAAACAAAACGTGCTGCTGTTGACATTCCGAGACTGAACTCCAAACTGTGGATAGAGATTGTGATGTGTAGTAGAAACCCTCTCCCGACACGGAGACCGGTGTCTGTATAGGCTGCATCTCAATGTGAAGCCCTAGCTCCTCGTGTAGTGCTTTTTCTTTTTCGACAAAAAAAAAAAACAAAACAAAAAAAAAACCACCCTGTGGGTCCGATCAAACGTTGCCACGCTGCACGAGCTGGGAAGGCTCCCGTTGGAGATCCGCGTCTGTGTGCACACTCAGTATGTGGCATTAGGAAAAGCCTGCCCAACCCTCCCTCTAACCCCCATGCATGTTTCTCATATAATTTTTATTTTATTTTATTTTTTTTTTTCCTTTTTCCGTTTCAACAATGATTCTCTGTACCACCTGCCCAACATGAGCCTGGAAGCCTTTTGACTCGACACAAAACAAACCTTGGATTTAGATTGTTATGGTGCCCATCTTGTATTTTCTGTAATTTGGTGGTTTAGAACGGGGACGTTCAGTGGACATTTAGTGATGGTGTGTAGGAACGGCTTCTTTTAAGACCCTACAATGCCTGTTGAATATGGTCACTATTGAAGATAGTGAGCGCTTATCAATAGTTTTATTGATATTGTCTTGGTCGATTAAAACGTGATTGAGAGTGACCACAGGGCCTCTCCCTGTGTAAGGGAAAGAGTCCTTATTGGACATGGATTAAATTGCTATGCAATTGAACTGGTCTCTGACTCTCTTTACAAATAAAATGTTTTTAAGTTAACCTCTCAGATATTATGGCGCCTTCATGTTTGTGATGACGTAATAAACATGTAAAATAAATCTTAATATTAGGGTTTGAGACATTTTATCTGCTTGATCTGTTTGACTCTTTCACCATCAGCATTTTCTCTTCAATACAACAAAAAGCCCACACATTACAGAGTGTACACAATGCAGCTGTAGGTGCATCTCAACAAATCGGAGTAAAACTGAGAACATATAAGCCAAGTGTTTGTTTCTGGTCATTTTCTGTGATCTAGTATTCAGTTTCTCAGAAGTTTTAATACAGAAATGTTGCCATGTACCATACAGTATTTGCTTTAGTTACTGGATTAATGCAGTGAGGCACGGAGGTCATCATCTCCATGGTAAAACTCCACAGATACTCTGGGGTTTATTTAGGCTAGGTCAGTGATGGTTAATAAATTATTGGTATTTTGTCAGAATGGACACTGCAAAAACACAATCTTACAAATTATTTTTCATCTAGTTTCTTTTGTACACTTGAAGTAAGACAAAAATAAGTTTTCAATAAGAAATCGGTGCTTATTTTAGATGAAGTACTGGTTTCACTGGCAGATTATAGCACTTATAGCTAGCCAGTTTTTAGTAAGATTTTGTGTTTTTGCAGTGTATAAAGTCGTCCTAAAATCTCCTGGTAGGCAGCCATGTTGAATTTGGACTTGATAAAACAAATTACCTCAACACCAGCAGGTGAAATTACACCCCAAATCACCACCCACTGTGGAAACTTCACACTGGACTGCGAGCAGCTGAGATTCTGAATTCTTCTAGATTGAAAAGTTCAATTTATTTGGATGTAAAAAGATGACTTCAAACCTTTGAGCAACAGTCTAGTTTTTCTCCCAAAAACTTTGGGTCACAATCCCTTAAGATTGTATTTATCTCAGTTGTTTGTGGATCTTTTTCTCTTCCACTAAGCTTTCTATTTATATACTTTTATTTCCAAATTAAATACATATTTTACTTTTAAGTAAGTAAGTACAGTCTAGTCCATTGCCTTCTTAGCCCAGGTAACCATCTTTAAGTCCTTAAGTGTAGCAAACTTTTTTCTTCCACTCAACTTTGCAATATGTTTGGATACAGCACTATTATTAAATAGTTACCTTTTGTGGCTTATCCTATGATTGTGCTGGTTATATTTCTGTATTAAAAACCTCTATTGGTCTCATGTAATATCCTAATTTTCTGAGAAACTAAACCTTGGGTTTCCGTTTGTTATAAACCATAATCATGAAAATTACCACCAGATGAGTTTTACTTTTATAACCCTTTGAATTCTAGTCTAAGTTATTGAGATCCACCCGTCACATCTTTATCAAACGAAATAGATCAAGTTCTCCTGTTACTTTAATCCTCAAACCCACTTTGTTTAATTTACCACCTGATATTTAAGTTAAACCCGTATACAGTGAATGTACACTGATACAACTGTTTACATGTAGAGTTTAAATATAGAAATGCTAAAATATTGGTGGTATTTTTAACTAGTGGGTTGATCTGAAGCTGCCGCCTTGTCTTCATGTGTTACTCTGCATCCAACTTTTCCATTCAAACAATCATGAGAGCTCCACATCTGTACTGCACTTAACATTGTGTATGATTTTGTTCTTTTGAGAGGCAGGTGGAAGAAGGGGAAATGCAAAGTTCTGAGGTCTGCCTTTTATAGATTATATTTTTGGGAGACTTTTAAGGTTTTTTGAAAGGGAAAGGTCAATATAGAAGCCGCCTAAAATGTGAATTTTAAAGCAATTTCTCGTTACAATTCTGCATGGGAGATGTCAAAACTGGGGTTATAAACGATTGTAAAAGTTCAATAAACACTTTTAAGAAATAACACATTCTGTGGTGTAAAGTCCCGTCATTCCTGCATGGAATAGAGAAGCACCAATCATGGATTGGATTCAAAATTTACAGAAAGTACTTGAAATTTTATGTAGTTCCCACAAGTTTAAACAGGGAGTGAACCGCGCCATCTTAGTAGGCAAGCGCATGCGCAATGCATATCGGACCCCATGGCTCCCAGACCAACTAAGAGAAAATATGTAGACATATTTTCGTTTCATCGATCCGAATGAAACGAAGAAGAAAAATATGGAGAAGCTGCCTCCGATTTTATAGTACAATATGATTAACTACCTAGTGAACACGAAGAGCGGCTTTACGATCTGAAATCTATTGATTCATACAATCAATGTTTAAACGGATTGTAAAGGACGTACGAACCCTTCACGTGAATTAACAAGGTTCTGGTGAATGGGAGGGTAAGTACATGTAGCAACATACACGTAGGCTACATGTCCGTCTTAGCTTGGAGATAAAAGCTACATTTGCTAAGCTAATTTAGCTAGTTCGGCAGGAAGTGTAATTTATTTATTTTGTATATTTTGCGTAAAAGATGGCACTCCCGTAAAAGAACAAGGCGAGAGCTGGTTCGAGAGCTTCTTGCTTGTTTATTGTTGGCATGGCAACCGCTAACAACTGTCATGGCAGCTGCCATGACAGTTGTGTACAGACGCCGACAGCTTACAAGGGACTCAGAACAGTCCGTAATAATGTTGCTAGAGAAATATTACTCTATTCAGCAAAATACTACAGTAAGTAAAACTTGGGTTATTTAATGACTCATTGGATGAAAAAAGATGGCACATTTGGCAGGTTAAATGTAATCCTTTTTATGCAATATTAGACGTAAAAAGAAATGCAAATAACCAATTAAATTCTTTTTTTGCAATTAAAATAAAATGCAATAAGTAACATTCCATTAGAGAACGCCTGATCGTTTGTAGCAACTAAAAAATTACTTCTAGCATCAACATGTGAAACTGCTTGATTTATGAATGTAGTGTTTTGTTTTTCTTTCAATTAACCAGTTAACAATTGAAGAGGAAAAAGGTGATTAATAGATTTTTTTTCTCACAGAATCTCAACTAAAACATCCCACTTGAGTTTTTGGTAGCAAATATTTAAAAAGTTTTTAACATTTCATCTTAAAAGCAAAATGTATATATATTTTGTACAGTTTTGGCTTATTTACCGCTTTGAATATGTGGCTCTTTTAGCAAATAGCATATTTTAGAGTTTGTGTGCTCCAGTTAATCGATTACTAAATTAGTTGACAATTATTTCAGTAATCAATCACAATCTGTTTAACCGTGATCTATTTACAACCATTTCAAAATAAACTAGGGTTAAACTCTTTAATGAAGATCATTTTAAAAAATAGAAAATTCAAATCATTACAGTTCACATTATTTTAAACCAAACTCAAGACTTTAAACATTTTATTACAATGGTAAAAAATAAAAATAAACAAGGTGGAGCACATTGGAGAAAATGACAAATGCACCAGGCTACATCTTTGACTCCTTTTTCACTTTGAGGAACTCTGCCATGTTGGAGAAATATTTCTGGTTGGCTTCGGCCACCTTCTTCTCTGCAGCCTGAGGGTTTACGATCTCCAGGCCCTGCAGGGGAAAGCAGAATGAGCCGAAAAAGGAGAATAAAAACGATAAAGCGCGCCACTCACCAAACGTCACACTTCTCACCTGAAGGGGAGTAAAAGCTACACTGGAGCTGGTTCCGGACGAGCGATCTCTGACTGTGGACTTTCCTCCATACGTCATGCTCTGCTTCTGCAGCGTCCTCTGTTGGCGATAAAACGGCGCGTATTGAGGAATTAAAAGGTGTCTAACTCATGAAATATATAAATAAAGAAACAATACACAAACTCCATTCTCTCCGGCTCACAGACAAACAGGAAGACATTTAATGCACATCTGCGGATTCACACATCACATTTTCATCGTCTCAGAATCCAAAATGTCTTGTCCTTTACTTCTGACATCAAGGTTTTATACCATTCCAGCCCTACTGTTGGGTATTGGAAAGCTTTTGACCAATGGCGTTACCGAACCTCGCTTGCGCAGCAATTCTGGCTCCGTCTTACACTGGATGTGTGCTGGAAGTTCCAAGAATTAGGGGTTGACCTCCTGGAAATTAAATCTGCTCCATCAGAAGAACTATTAGTCAAGTTGTTGGTTCCTTATCTGTCCAAATAAAGATTATTTCCCAGTCCTGGACAACGTTCTCGCACGCAAGCAGGAAAGGACGTTTGCCAGAAGTTTCTTGCACAAGAACTTAACCTTTCCCTCTTTGGTGATTGCTTATTCCACATCTCTCCAATCTCAATTCCTTTCTGACTTCAAGGTCAGACTGACCCAGTACATTTCTTTTCAGTCAAAACATATCTTAATGTGAATCAACCAACAACATGACTTTTAACTATTAATATAATTATATTCCTCTACACGCGCAGAGATATAAGGGACAACATAAACCAAGCAGAGCTGGGAGAACAAAGAGCAGCGAGCGTTTACCTGCAGGGATTTGGAGATCCTCGCCTTGGTGGCCTCGTTGACCTGAGCCTGTCTGACTCTGCCGCTGCCGCTTTTTCCCAATTGACCCAGACTGAAGCCCAGATCCTCCTGATACGCATCATCTTCAATCTGCCACACAAAGTCAGAGATGAGCTTAAAGCCTCACTGATTAAACCACATAAAGTGACATAATAATAAATAATGAGCAAAGATAAAAAAAAAAAAAACATTTTATCTCAACTAAAAACAAACATGTATGTCTATTTGAAGACTAAGCTGAATAATGCATTTAACCCACAAAACTGCAACTAGTTTTCACCATTTGAAACTTTTCACACGAGTTAATTAAAAGGCAACAGAGTTGGGTAGAAGCCAGTTAGATTTACTTGGGTAACATTTTGGAAAAAAATTTACTTTTAAGAGTATTTTTACGACGCTGTGCTTTTTACTTTTACTTGAGTAAACTGTCTGGATGATCAACCCACTGTGAGCAACTTCACTGAACAAAGTACAAAGCTTGTTTTAACAAATAAACCACATCTCTGTCATGTTTCTCTTAAAGCTTCAGAAGTTTTATCTCTAAAGAAACTGATTTTAAAAAAGTTCTCTTTTCCCTGACTTTGAAATTAGGTTATTTGTATTAATTATTTTCATTTTGGTCCTTAAAATAAGAACATTTTAACACAACTTTATATTTTGGACTGCCTGATGATGTAATTTTTAAATATAAATGATTGGTTAAAAAAAAAAAAAGGGCTACTCAAGTACAGAGTAAGTGATCAAAACATCAAATGCTTTTTTTATTGTTGAATAATTTCTACTTTTACTTGAGTACAATTTGTTTAGTTTTACAAATATTAAAAAAAAAAACACCACCACAACAGGCTTGACAATGATTGTTTTAATTTTTACCAAAGCTTTATTGTTAAACTAAGGAAGTAATTTTATTTAGAGTGATTTAGTGCTTCATGTCAAATAGAGATTACAAAGTGTGACTTTTATATTATCTGACTGCATGTTGAACTCTTCTGACTTTAGCAGAAATGTACCAACGTGAGGTAAAATAGTTTAAAACGATGCAGATTTCTTCCTTTTTTTTCCACCTTCCCTTTCCACCTTTTAATGTTTTGCCACATTGAGACACTCAGCAAGGAGTTTTACTTTTATACAAACTGTTTCCACATTCTCTAAGAGAAATGTTTTTGACAGAATGTAAGCTGATGGGAAGACGTTGCTGCGAGATTACGAAACAAACGCAACAAATCTAAAAACAGAGCCGAGAAGAAAAAGAAAAATCACACACACACCTCTGCAAAGGTCATTCTGTTGGCATGTTTCCTGATCTCCGTCAGACCGAGACGCTCCTTCATCTTTCGATACCTGCAGGGAAAGAGAAGAGAGCAGTGAGCTTGGAAATGGGAGCCTTATTTATAGCTGCTGGCATTTAAAACTTATAAGTGTGAGTTATGCAAGATACTAGTCTTCGTTTTCCAACGTTCAGGAAGCTTCTTTCATTGGAGTCGCTTGAATTTACTTTAAAAATCTGATTTGAGGAACACAGGATTATGATTCTAGCTGTTGCTCACTTTAGGGCTTCGTGGCTTTTTATGTCTAAAACCGATAAATTGGTTGAAAATCAGGCCTTCCTGACAGATTCTCTACCTTCTCCCTCCTCTCTTCTTCCTCTGTCCGTCCAGCGGCGCCGGTAGAGGTTTGACCTGCTTCACCGGCGGCGGCTCCTGCCATTTATCAAACTTCCTCTCGATCTCTTCTTTCAGATCATAGCCAACCTGCAGAAGAAGAAGGGGGGGGAAAAAACACAAAAAGCATTTAAAATAATCACAATCTAAGTCGTTCTTATGGTGACTGTAAAACAAAAAATTCATCAACTGTGCGTGTTTCTAGGACCTTTCCGTCTGAGCTCTCGTGAAAACTGTCCACTCGTGAAGCCAGGGTGCATTTCGCTGCCACCAGACGGGCCGCCTTCCTCCTCAGGTCCTGAGTGGAAGGAGAACAGAAAGTTTAACTGATCGGATCGGACCAGTGGATCATTTTCAATTGACAAACTAGATTAAAAGAAAAACATTAGTTTTCATCTGCTTTTGAATCATATGGGAACAAAAACATCTTCAATTTTAGTCTTGGATCAAAAATACAAAATAGGCCAAATTAGATTTTGATATTTTTTGTATGTAATGCAGGAATTGTTCTTGATAAACGGTGGGATTTGCAGTGATGGCACTGGGTGACCTGCACTCTTTCATTTTTACCAGCAGAACAATTTCTGGGTCAGATAAATTTGAGCAATGGCATGTAAAAGTCAAACTGGAAGTAACGCCTCGTTGTACGTTCACGGATACGAAGGTGAGTTTTTCTTTCTTTAAACTTTGTGACTAACATTGACTTAAGCTAGTTGGTTTTATTCTCTGACAATTTCATTATAAAATGTAAAAATGTGCTACTCAAATATCTAAACATTTTCATCCATTCTAACAAACGATGTTTTTACCTTAGTTCGTGTTTATTTTCAAGTATATTATGTGTGTTTGTTGTCGTTAGTTTCAGAGACCAACTAACGGGGGAGATTACGGTTCGGGTGTTTCATAGAAGGTTTGATTTTTGATGTGAGGATAAAATCAAAACTACTAAAAACATCAATGTATTGTGTGTTTTGAAGTGAAAATTAACACTTTTTTAAAAATTTGGACTCTGTTATAAAACAATTTTGTATTTTTGATCTAAGACTAAAATTAAAATTATGAAGAAAGAAAAGTAGAAAGTACTCGGGGAGGGGTTTGGATCTGAAAACAAATAACTTTTTCATTTTTTGTTGCAAATTAAAAACAGAAAGAAGAAGTGATACACAGATTGAACAAAGCTTCAGTTCAGAGGGGATGGGATCGACGTGACCGGCTTACAGGCGGCAGCGACTGCACGACATCACAGTGGTAGATGTATCCTGTGTGCGGCAGCAGAGACGTGCTGCTGAAGCCGGACAGCGTTTTCCTCTGAGCCCCCAGCAGCATCAGGTTACAGGCCGGCATCTTCGACAGGTTAGTGAGGCCGCCAGCGATTCCTGCAGCCGGGACGAGGAAAACAAAGACATCAGCAACAAATATAGGGGGAGTTTGTGAAACGCTCGCTCTGGTTCCGTTTGGCGGTTTTTTCCCTTCTCACCCATGATCTTGGCAGCAGTCGACGCTCCCACGATGATGGACAGGTTCGGGGCTATGAAGGACATTCTGGACTCCACGTACTCGTATATCCTGTGTTTGGACTGGTTCAGCTCCAGCGCCATGTCGCACGCCTCTTCGAGCTGCTTCAGTTCATCCTCGCTCAGCTGCGATCTGCAAGCACACAGAGATCAACCGAGCTCTTTTACATCATCGTTTTAAATGGGGGAAATATTGAGAGGCTGTGAAGCTGCAGCTGTAGCTTTAGATGGTTAAAGATGAGAGGCTCACCCCTGTGTGGTCGAAGCTGTGACGCTGACCACCATGATGGTGGCATTGGTCAGGATTTGCTGCAGCGTCTCATTGTTCTTACATTTCTCCAGATTGTTTCCCAGCTCCTTCAAAGAGACGACAGGAGAGACGAAATGCAGTGAAAATGCACCATGTAGGGAAAAAAAACTGCAACCTTCTTGTCTCTTTCTGACTTTAAATCTGGCAAAAAGTTTTCCTGTTTTAGGTCAGACAGGATCATCAAGGCCACCTTCATGAGAGGTCACTTTAATTTTTCTACTCCTTTAACTTCAGAAGTTTACACACAGTTATTCTGTATTTGGTAATGTTGCTTTTAAACTGTACGACTCGAGTGAAATGTTTTGGGATTCTGGCCCGTTCCTCCCGTCAGAACCGGTTTAACTGGGTCGGGTTTGAAGGCCGTGCTGCAGCTCTTCAGCTCCGACCGCAAATTTTCTTTGGTATCGAGATCAAAGCTTTGTGGCAGCCGCTCCTAAACACCGACTTTACTGTCCTCGGCTCCTGTTGTAGCCGTTTTGGGTGAAGATCTGCCCTCCTTTACATGTTGCTTCAATATTTCCACATAATGTGTCTCATTTTCTGAAGCCTCCTGCCACCGTACTGCACAGCTAGGATATTTGTTCTCAGAAATAAATGCAATAATGGTTATTGAAGTCAAATATTTTTAAGTTTGGTTTCATCAGGTCACGTGTCCAAAACTTAAGGTCTTTGTCGCTTTGTGCAAAGACACAGCGTCTTTAAGGTAATCAATAGATGAGTCTCCGATTAACTCAAATCTTGTCGATTAACCTGTCGGAATCTTTTAAAGTCTTGACATCTTATCGCTCCCAAATTGTTTAAAGGAATAGTTTTTAGTATATTTAAACTCACCAACTTGAAAAAAGAGGTGTGGAGAATTACAAAAAAAGGACGTTCAGCAAATAGAAACCATTTTTGTCATCCTAACTGACATAAAACAGGAAAAGGTTTTGTCCCATTTAAATGTATGTGTTTCCAAATGAAGCCCTGTCAATGTACAAGTTGAAAATGTGTGTTTTTTTTGTTTGTTTGTTTGTTTGTTTGTTTGTTTGTTTTAATCCCGGCATACCTTGACTGTGCGGATGTAATCCAGAGAATCTGGCACCAAAGACTCGAGCTCTGGAAACCTCTTGGAATATTTGTCTCTAGTGAATTTATGAATTATGTCTAAAAAAAATAATACACGAGACAAAACTGATGATTAAGAGGGACACACATTTCTTCACACTTTTAAACAATATTTCTCGTTTTGCAGAAACTCACTGAGCTCGTTGTCGACCTCCACTGTGAGATTATTGGCTGCTACAATCAGCCTGTACTCTGGATCGGCCTCAACTGGACCTGAAACTAAAAAGAACCACAAAAAAATCTTATTTATAACCACTAACAATATTACACAATGTAAGACTTTAACAGTTTTGAATACGTCACTCACCGTCTGAGTTTTTGCGCTGCTTTCCGATATATTCTGAGATTTTCTCCATAATGTCTGAAAACTTTTAAAAGACAAAACATGATTATAAACCCAACCAGGTTTGTTTACACCAAATATTACCTTATGTACAGCTGGAAAAAATACCTGTTTGCTATTGCGGAGCTTAGCGATGGACGCCACGCTCTCAGCTTTACTGTAATCCACCTCCATCTCCTCTGGAATATCTTCCAGCCCTCCCTCCATCCTTCCCTGACTCCTCTCTCCATCACTGTCCCCCTCCTCTCCTTCTGGATACAGTCCATCCTCTCCCTCATCTCTGGCTTCCTCCAGATCAGCCAGGAGCTCGTCAGCCAGAGACATCTGAAGGGAAATCGTTATGAAGCAACAGGCGGTGGTGAAATAAGGGACGCATTTCAGTGAGAAGCATGAATCACAAAGAGATGAAAGAAAACAGATTTCAGTTTGTATAACAGTTTGCTTTAAAAGGGAATATATAAAGATACTTCACCTCTTCCCTCATGGAAAAAAATTTGTTCAGTGAAGTTGAGGTGTTATTCAAAGTATCACCAAAAATGAATAAAAACACATATTGTTAACTTGGCATCTACTTGAACTTCAATAATTTGTTCTTATTTAAATTTTTTTTGTTTGGTTCCATTTTTAATTGGACCAAAAACACTTAAATGTTGTTTTAAAATCACAATTTTAAAAGGTTGTCATCAATAAAGTGTAATTAAGTTTTTAATCATCATTTCTCTTATAGTTAAAGCAACTTGTGTAGTGCTTTATATATTTTTACATTTTTTAATTTAAATTTTTAAACTTAGTTTTGCATTTTTAGTGATTGTTTGTTTTTGACTTGTGTAAAGCACTTAGTTCTTATATTCAACTGCATTAAAATCCCCCATAAATAAAATCCGATTGATGCTTGAAAAAGATTAAAAGTGGATTTTATCAAAATAGCGACATATACAGCATAAAGACAAAATTAAAAATATTTTTTCAATGTGATTTTAAAATACTAATCTTACACATTTAGTAGACCAAGTTCAACAATTAAATGTAAATGTGCTTTGAGCATAAAAACTGTTTGTGAGAACCTGCATGCAGAGGTGGGTGTGCTAAAATCGTAATTATGTTAAAATGACAAAAAATGTTTCTTTAAGGAATGTATTTAAAGAGATGAAATGGTTTTACCATTAAGAAAATAATGAGAAAGCGATCTGAGAAAATATTTTTGCCCATTCCTAAATTACTTTATTCAGCGATTATCCACACCATTAATAGCTATACCAAGTGTCAATTTTAAACTCATCAAAAGTTTAGACAGATTAAAGATTCCCTTCATTCAACACAACAATGCAGGACGAAATTACGTTGCACAAGCTCACATAAAAACATTAAAACGTTGGTAAAAGTTTAAAATAAATAAATATTACACCAGTTGGTAATAACACAAAGTGTCAGTTTGAGCAGAAATACCATTCCGATATTTCCCCCTAACCGATGTTAGATAATAATAATGCCATAGTTTCGTTTCCAGCCCTTTGAACCACAATAGAAACACAAAAATACCATAAACACTGAGACAAGCCTTGATGTTTGCAGAAATGCATGAGTGTCTATTCTGGCTGTAACTCTGTTAGCCAGCTAGCTTCAGTGAACGTTGTAGAACGTCACCCGGAGTTTATTTAATAATAATAATAACAACTTACCTTCTAGGCTCAAAATAGGCCCGAATTAGTGACCAAAAAGATGCGATGAACCAAAATAATCTGCTTTAAGCGAACAAGCTGAATGTTTAATCGCTGCTGTGCTCCTGTGTGAAGTGCTTCAGTATGAAAACGTTCTGGTCGCAGACTGAATACGTCATCATGACTTCCTGGTGCTTTGTGGGAAATCGAGTCATTTGGGCACACAAACTCAGATGAGCTGTTCCAGAGGAACATCAGCATGTTTTTGTTTGTAGATGTGATATAGGTGTCATCCCGTGACTGCCTTCTTTATTAATGTTTTTCTCCTGGAGCTTTGTCACAAATTATGAGAACTGTGGCTTGATGAGCCTGAAGTGCAAAAGTGTAGTCATCCATATACGTTCTTTTGGTAAATTATCAATGTCACCATCATTATGTGAATGGATTGTTGAATTAAGCAAATAAAAAGTAAAGAAAAACAAGAAAAAGCTGTAAAACGTTTACTTGTTGCCATGGCGATGGTGTTTTCAAATAATACCAGGTCTTTTTTTTTTTATCATATGTTGTTTTTTAAGCAAATCCAAATAAGTATGCAGGTGAGCCCTCACTACTGACAGTATTGTGTCATTGATGCCTTCTGAACCTCTCATTTAATTTCTTGCATTCTACGTAGATGACAGGCATTATGTTTAAAGAAAAATGATAAAAATGAAGCACATCCCTCTATTGGACAGGTCATTTTCCCACAACTTCAACATGCCCCATTGTAATTCCTACTGCAGTGGTTTCCAAACTTTTCTCCTGGGCCCCCCTATGGATTACAAATAGCTGCCTGGTTGAACGACGTGTGTCGCGGGGGGGGAGGATTCTTAGAGACTCCCTGTCTCTAAGAAAGGGGGTGGGGGATGTTCAAATAAAACATTCACACTTTTTTTCAACCTTTATTTCCCCCCTTATTTATACACCATCCCCTCTGAAAAGCCTTTTTAAACAACACAAGTTTAAACCAACATTTAAACAGATCGAACAAACAGACTAGCAGGACCTCTGCTGCGTGATCGACTGCTGTTAGTAGAAAATGGGATAAATTAACAGATACACAAACAAATGGAGCTAATTACTTATGACAAGCTTCAATTTGTGGAGCTATAACCTACATTAATTGCCATTAAACTATACAAAAAAAAGGAATGACAAGACTGCTAAAATTTTCTGACTTGGCAAAAAAACTAAAAAGTAAAATAAAAATTAAAAACGATACAGGACTTAGATCCATACAGTACAGATTGGCATATATTAACAAGTAAAATTATACAAAATACTTATTTTTTATTTCTTCTTAGCAATTAAGACGTTTGGGAAAATATTTTTTATTTATTTGTTATGAAGTTCTTAGAGAAGGTAAAACTTGGATGCATTCCATCTCAAAATAATTAACAGTTTATCAAGGTTAACTAAGTCAGACAAATAAATAAATGAAAAATAAATAAATAAATAAATAAATAAATAAATAAATAAATAAATAAAAAGTAGTTTGTTTCATTTTTCGTGCAGTCCAAAGTTTACATCTAAAAGTAAAAGCCCTAAAACAATATTGTATACACTCGCGTTATGGTATTTGTACAAATGCTGAGGAATATTTCCTAAATACAGGAGTCCGTTTCAAACTGCTGGATCAGCTGCTGCAGGAAGAAAAACCTCTTAAATTAGGACTGGTCTGGAATCCAAGCATTTACATGGACAGGTGAACGACTAAAGAAAGTGCAACCCTCTCCCCTCTCAGTCGGGGAACTGTACAACAGAATAAAGCAGAAAAAGAGAAAGTAAGCTGGTACACAGCACGATTCCCACTGCATAGCTGTCAGATTTGTTTCACATTTTTCAAAGCTCCAGGTTCTTTTTGTTTGTTTTTTTGTTTTGTTTCCTTTTTCTCCCAACATAAGCAGCCTTTTCCAAAGACGTTTGCAGCCAAAGGCTACGGATAAACTCTGTAAACAGTGACAGGCAGGAGCTCAGCAAACCCCCCTTTCATACAAAATCCAGTCACTGGCAAAACCTGGAATGTGTCCAGCTGGTAAAATCAGTCTTGTTTCTTTCAGTTCCCAAATCAGTAAAAAAATATCTTCTGGGTAAATGGCTGGTTGTTGGGTGAATTCACTGCTCGCTCTGAGAGGGTTCGGATTCAAAGGTTTCCGTTTTTCGCCTCACACCAAGTGGGGGTCGTCGGCGGGGCTGACGGTGAAGCGCGATGACGTCACTGGGCCGCTTCCGACAGGCGACCGAGGTTTGATCGATAGATCCTCTTTTCTTTTCGATTCTTTGCTTTTGTTTGGCCCTGATGGAGAGAAAAACCAAACGACAGTTAGACATGAAGGCTTAAACATAAACAAACACCCCTACTAATATCTGGTTAAATTTCTTAGTAAGTCATATCTCCACCACATGATTTTATAACTTTAATTTTTAATCCTTTCATGCATGAATTATGATCCTTTGTGTCAGAATTTTTTGTCCACATGTTTTTTGATTTTCTTAAGGCATATAAAAGGTAGGAAAAAAAATTAGTTAAAAAAAATTAGGTGATCAATTGTAATTTTTCTCCAAATATAAAGTTGTTATTTGAAAAATACGTCAGCAGTATTGTTCTTTAGGGATTATCTGATGTCACAATATTTTTTTACCTGCAAGAGTCGTCTACAGCATGGCTTTTATGTCTGTCGGCCATATTTGATTTAACAAAAATAATTTCTTGCATTTGCAGCTGATAGTGCAAATGCAAATGACAGTAGTTGATAGTGTATTTTATGATGCATTAATGTCCACTTCAGTGGTTTGTATGCATTTATAACATAAAAATAGACAAGAAGCACAAGAAAATGGCTTTTAGATAGCTGTCCACTGTAGTGACCACTATGCATGGAAGGGTTAATATTTACAAAGTTTGACCTCACAAATTTCTGTTTAATAATCCTTTCTTCCCTTCCAATCTTCAAAAAGCACTTATTGATATTTCCACACATGACAGCTTCAAGCATCAAGCACACAAAGTTTTTGGATAGGAAGCGTTTTAGTTTTAATTGTTGCAACAAGTTCAGTATTTTTAACTTTGACATCCATAAAGTTTTAATGACTATTTGTCTTTTTATGGTTTTCATAACTCATATCATCTAAGTGTCTTTAAATGTTGTGGATGGTGAAGTTGCATCAAGTCAGGCAGGAAGAACTCGTGGTAGCAGTCAGTCTCGCATCAAATCTAAAAGAGTCTCTGACTGAAGACTGTTGCTGTATGACAGTCTCATGCGAACTGCTCAACATCTGGGCAGCAGAGACGATATTTCACAGAAACATGTCCTGGATCACGTCATTGGTTATTGGCAAGCTCTGCTAATCCACCTCATTTGCTTTTGCCACTCCTCTGAACTCTGTCTGGCTGCACAGAAAGCCAGGCAGAGATGTTAGAGCTGGTCCTTTCCTATTATGATCAATAAAAGAAATGGTTTGAACTTCACTTTAGAGTGAGTGTTTGTTTGAGTCTATATGTTTGACAAAAAAAATTACCTTTGCTCTAGTTCCTGTTGTTTTAAATGTTATTTATTCTTTTCTCCATGAAAGAAGAAAAGCAAAAGATGACTTTGACAATGTGTGTAAACTTCTGACTTGAACTGCATGTTCAGTGGCATCAGTTATGCAACAATGTATTTGTGCAAGAATAAATCATATGAATCTGTGTCTGTTAAGAGGCTTGACATTAAAAAAGACACTTTAAAAATAACTCAAAGGAAACATGGACTCTTCTCTCTCTCTCCAAGTTTTAAAATCTCCACTCCAAAAAGCTCTGAGAGATGATCTGAGAGTCTAATTTTGGAGCATCTTTGAGGGTAAGAGAAACTCTGAGCTCTGACTTTCATTTTGCTGTGAAATGAGGTAATGAGTTTACGAGATGGAGAGCGCAGTTTAAACCAGAAAATGTGTTGGAGGGGGAAACACGGCTTAGGATGTGCATTGTTGAGCGCAGGATTAATGTCCCGGCTCAGCTCCACATGCCACAGCGTCGAGGGAGACGGTTGATTATGGGAGATTAATTCTGGCTGCACTCTGGAATAAAAGATGGAGGGAAATGAAGCTGTTCTGTTTAAAGTGCGAGGAGATGAGTTAGATGTCAGATTTTATTACTATGGTAACCACCTCAAGGTGAAACTTTATTGAAGTGAGACACCGATCTGTGAATCAGCTGTTGGACTGTCAGTACAGGCTGACCTACAGGGTGACATTGACCATTTCCCCAGAACCAGAACCAAACATGAAGAAGCAGCATTCAGCTTCTATGCACCACAAATCTGGGACAAACTTCCAGAAAGCTGCTAAACAGCTGAAACACTGAGTTCAACCCCAGAAGTCCTAAACGTAGAGCCATCGATCCAGATTAAATTTCAGTACCGTAATTCTGCCACACTTCGCGCTACCTGAAAAATCCCAATGGTTTCTGAAAGACATTGCGCTTTCCAGCCAATATCGGGTTATTACGGTAATTTACAGTAATTTCACCCCAGCCGTAACAGGAAGTGAAATTAATCTGAGGGGTGCTCTTTTAATAGACTGTAAATTGCGAAAATAACTTGCTAGATATTGAAAGTTCCAGTTGTTCTGGAACTTTCAGTAAGTTCCAGATATTTTTGCTTAAATATCCGTCTGGATATTTAAGCAAAAATAAACGGGTGGAGATCTTAAATTTAGGACATAAAGGGTTGAATCTAGACTAAAACCTGTTTAAAGTTGATTTTCAATCATAATAAATGAAACACTGACATGATGTGTGATGATGGAACTTGGCTAAATGTATTGTTTACTGGTTTTCTCAATTGTTGACTGTGTTTTATCTACTATGACTTTGTATTTTTATGGTGTAAATGATTTTGAACTGCCTTATTTTACAAATAAACCTGATTGATTGGCTCTGGATCTTTTCTGATGTTTTATTTTGACGGGGTCCATGCTGTTTCCTGTCTCAGCAGCCAATCAGAAGCCTGATTGCTCACCATGAAAGTCCAGCTTGCTGCTTTTCACAGAGACTGAACCTGGACTTGTAGGAGCTGAGTTGCTCAACTCATTGGTCGGAGTTTCCTGTAGCAAAGGAACAGAAACTTAAATCACTTTTAATTCAAACTCGTCATTCCAGATGTTGACTGTAAAACAAACAGGAAGAACCTGATCAAACAGATAGATTGTAACGTCATCGAAGAAGGACACGTTCCTCCCTCTGTCCCGCTCTCTGTCCAAAGGCTCCTTGGGTGATTTTAGCAGACTCCTCAGCCCGATCCGTTTGTCCACGTCCGTCTCCGTGACAACAATCACCCTGCGAGAGCTCTCGTCCTCCTGCTCATCCTCCTCGTCGTCTTCAGGGTCGATTCCTGATGACAGGCCCCTTCGTCTTCCGATGCGATTTCCGATCGAACCGTCCCCGAATCCGCCTTTCCCGCTCGGGGTGAGAGGGAGATTCAGAGCGAGAGGAGGGAGGGCGAGAGACAGGCGAGCGAGTTTGGCTTTAAAACAAGAAGGGAACAGAGTTTAGATAATAAACTGAGTCAAATGGATATGCAAGTTTTGCAGGAAACTGGTAACATATTTTCCAAGGAGCAAATTTATTAAGAAAAAATATTTTGAGAAAAAACTGCTTTTTAACTGTAAAATATTGTTTTTATAAAAAAAATGATTCAACAGTAACTTCGTCACAGCTTTATTAATATAAGAAGTATAATGCAACAGACTTTACTGCAGGTTGTAAACAAGTCAAATGGACCGATAATGTACTGCCTGGTCAGATTCACTTTATAAATATATCGTTGCACAACAGTTTATTTATTCTGAATTGATGTTTTATTGTCACTCTCAACCTTTATTTTACCCAACGCAATCAGTGGTCAAGCAGATGAGAAATAATGGAGATTAATTACTGTGTCAAACGTAAAATCTCACATATAAGTTTCGCCTAATTGTGTATTATTCTCCTGAAGATTTAAGATTACACCGTATTTCCATCAACTTTGGTTCTGAATTCTCTTTGGACAATTCGACTTTTGACTCGAGATCAAACCAAAATGTATCTGAGCAACAATCTGCTCTACAAAATGACCAAAACATCCAGAAGTATAAAACTGTCTGTCACACCTTCATCCTTCAGTACATGTCGCCCTGGGCTTTCTTTACTCATTATCAGATTGTTGCTCTCTTGTGCAGCTTGACTAAAGAGTTTATTTGTTTCCGATTAGTTTTTTTGTCGTGTTTGTTGCCTACAGCAGAATAATGAAGCTCAATCAGAGGAAACAAAATAGAAAAACTAAATGAACACGTGCACTAAATCTAAACTTAACTCGTCTGTGACATAATCTGACTTCCCAAGAATAGGGTAAATTTACTTCACGTAACATTTAACTTTAACATAGCAGACACAATGTCCAGGTTATAATCTGGTTAAATGAAGAGGAAATTTTAGAAGAGGGAAAAACTAAAAGCAAACTGAAACCATGTCAGCAGAGGAAAAGGACTAAAGGGAAAAGTATCTTTTGGTGTCGCAGCGTGACGATACCTTTCATTGCCTGGTTTGCAGCAGGTTGAGATGCAGTGATCTCAGATTGTTCAATCACAGTGAGCGGCTCAGGTTCAGTTTTATCAGACTCAGTCAGAGGCTCTTGGTTAAGGGAAGCCTCCTGCTCCTCTTGGCTGTGAAGAAAAAAAAATATATTACACCCTAAATATAGTATGACACCATTTGTTTACCAAGACATTTTTGTTTCAAGCACATAGCAGTTTTAGCTTTATTTATCAAAGTTTTGATACATTAATTTGTAATAAATTGCACTAAACCAACATGCAAGAAAGTCCTTATTAAAAGAAATTTTTTTATTTGCATTTCCTTTTTACAGTTCAGCTAAAGAGCCAAGTCTCAGCTCCTCATTGCATGATTCAAATCTTAATCAAAAGCTGTAATTTACAGCTTGTGGATTGCTGCTGAGAGGTCGTTGCTTCCCACAGAGACACAGAGCTGGAAAAATGGCAACATGCTGACTGCAGAAGGAAGGAAGAGCAGCACTTGAAACGAGCAGATAATTTTCAAGATTATCACGGAGCTCACATCAGTGGCATCTGTAGTGCTCTCAGTCTTATATAATAGCTCAGACAACAAAAATACTTCTATTTTAAAATCACAGAAATATTCTACAAAAGCAATCATCTTATCATCGGTGTACAAAGTGTTGCAAGAATAATTACATCATTTTAACTTCACCACATGGTGTCACTGCTAAAAAACACAAACTTCAATGTATTTAGAGGTGATTTCACTTGACAGAGCAACACTAACCAGAGCATGACTGTAAACTTGAAGGAAATTGGTATGTGGTCTTTTTTCTTTCTTTTTTTTTTTTTTGGTAAATAAAAATCTGAAAAGTGTGGCGTGCGTTTTTATCGATCCACAAATACTTTGGGGTTTGTCTCTTTCATCATTGCAAATCCAGAAATTGAAGTTTTCACCCATTTCTCGTCGTAAATTAGCCACAGTTCAGACTGAGAGCATCTGTGAAATTAATTTGAATTTAGATTGGATCTTTCCAGCTAACCACAAAAAGTACCGTGACTCTCTGCAGCTCCTCCAGAGTTACAAACCTCAGAGGCCCTAAAAGAAAAGCTTTATGTTGAGTACAAAAAGGTGGAAACTTGTTTCCAAAGGCAGTAAATCTTCTTTAGGAGTATTAGAGTTAAAGGGGTTGGATGCAAATACAACAATGTTAAGTTGCAACAATGTAAGTAAATTTGTGTATTTAATTAATCATGACTTTGATTTGATCTAGCATATAAAATAAACTGAAGTTTGTGATGATGTAAAAACACGACACCACAAAAAGTGAAATTAGTCAAAGGGAGTCGAGCGATACAATCTGATTTCCTCCAATCCTCCGTGCCTCTGTACATGTTTCCAGCTGCCTTCATACCTATCATCCTCTCTCTGGTCTTCCACGGACCTGCTGCAGCTTTCCTTGACTTGTTCCCCCCACGGCCGAAGTGTCACAGTCTCCTTCACAGCCGACCCCCAAAGCATGTTCGTTTTCACATTTTCGCTGAGGGAGAACTGCAGTCTCTCCTCACACACCTGCAACGTCAGAGTAACCCAGTAAGGGAGCTGAGTGAACAGAAACCATGCAAGAAGTTAGACCACACTCTCACCTGCATCATGAGGCCATTTCTGGTTGTCATCTTGGATAAAGATCCCTGATCCTTGACATCGGGTGTTTGACCCGGTGACCTCTGCTCATCGATCTTCTCCACTGGTTGTGACAGGATTGTTTGCTCAGATTCAACCAACTTACTGCAGCTATCAGAGACATCTTCTGCCTTTAAATCCCCTCTGTCAGCCTCAGGAGTTGAGAAGTCATCATCTTCTTCTGTGTCACTGCCCTTCTGATCAGCTGTTTTCTTCAAAGACCCCAGAAGCTCCAGATTCCCCAAGAAAAGTTCCCCCAGTGTCTCCTCCTCATCGCCAGAGATGCAACAGAGCTGTTCGAGTTTTTCAAAGTCCTCCAGCGGCTCCTCGTCCAGGTCTTTCCACTCGGATATCAGCAACGCTGGGATGTTTTTCAAGAGATCTTGCTGCGTAGAAGAACCTGCATGTGAGGTTTTCTGGGTAAAGCTATGACAAACATCTTCAATATCTGAAGTAAAGTTGTTGTCATCGGTCAGCGTTATGTGTACAGACGGGGAGTTCAGGTTGGCGGAGATGCCTTTATTCTGAGTTGTAGCTGGTGGTAGCTCTTGCAGTGATGGCTCCTCGACAGCTGTGCTGTTCACTGGGGAAATATACGACTCTGTCTCTGGACCAGCACCGGAGTCTTCCGGATTTATGGCAGTAATAAATTCCTCTGCCTCTATAACAGACGGTGGCGGACTAGGAAAAGAGTCGTCTAAACTCTCCAGTTTATCATCTTGCACATCGAGGTCTATGCTTGGCGGAGGACTAGGGAAATCAACAGAGCTGAAATTGTCTACCTCTTGATATGACTGATTAAGCTCCTCCGCTCCGGACTGAAGGGCTGCGTCTCGGTAATCCTCATTAACTTTTTGGAGACTTTCCTCTAAAGACTGTGTAGCAAGCCATGGGCTGTGCTTGGCTTCTTGTCTGAAGCTTGATTCATCGTTTTCTAGGTCGGCGGAGTTACCTTGAGGAGATTCAGTGATGCTGATGGATATACTTGAGATGTCATTCTGGAAAGAATGGCTGAAGCGGTTCTCATAATCAACATGTTCTGTTGATGCTTGTCCCTCTCTGTAGAGTTGATTCTGTGTCAGTCTGTTGAAGTTTTGATTCTCCTCCATGTCTGTCAAACACCCTCTGTCCTGAATCTGCCTCTCTACAAACCTCTCTTCTTCTGGAGTTTCCACATTCTCTACTTCCACATCACAGATTTTATTCATTGTGTCGCTCTTAAAATCATCGATTTCCTCCAGATTCTCGATATTTTCCTCTTGTTGGACATCTGCTGCAGGCTGCTGGGTAACTGGTCTTTCAGAGTCTCTTACTTTTTCACATGCAGAGATATTGCAGCTCGGTTCTTGTGTTTCATTGGTCCCAGTTTCATTTTTGAACTCTGTTGAAGAAGGGTGAGGCTCCCTTCCTGCACGTTCATCGTTTTCTTTAGATTCCCAATACTTCTCCTGAATCCCCCAGTTCCTATTGCTAAACCCCGCAAAAAATTCAGATCTTAGCTCTACTTCTTGGTGCTTTTTCTCTGGAGAAGCCCACTGATTATTTTGTTCCCCTGATTCCGTCAAACGGTGACAGTCAAGTTCCCCAGTAACAACTCCAGAGGGTGATGCTTCTTCATCCTCTTCCACGGCACTCCACCAGTCCTCAGCCATCACGTCTGGACCCTCGCAAAACTCTGCAGAGGCTTGATGTGCGTCCAACTCCATTCTGACCTCCACATCTGCTCTGTGGTCTGAGCAGTGAAGGTCTCCCAGCTCATTGTGGTCCAGACAAACCATTTCTTCAGCACCTTGCTCGGTACACAGACTAGTCAGACTAACTTTATCCTCTCTGTGCAAGTTATCATTGTTTTGAAATTCACTCATTTTGGACAATCTGGACTCATATTCCACTGTTGCATTCCCAGATTTCAAAGACCTTTGAGTAGTGAGGTCCCTCTCTGTCCTATCTGGTTCAACAATTCCAGACACGGAGTTGACGGAGTTGATCAAGCTCTTTGTCCCACTGGGACTCTTAGAGTGCAGATTCAAGTTGCTCTTTTCAGACTCTGTGCATTTATAATCCGTTATCTTGGAAATTATGCCATCTGTGTAGTGGCTGTCTATCACATACCCACCACTGTGTGAAAGGTTCTTCAGAGGTTCTTCATCTAACTTTGAAAACAGCTTATCAATTAAGTCAACACAGTCCTTGACTTGAGGATCATCATGCAGCAATGTGGATTTTTTGCTCTCGCTGTGATTGTGAAAAATGCCTGAATCGTCTCTGTGGACAGCCTCTAGCCCTTTGTTTAGTATATCTTTTTCACAATGTAAGTAGTAGGAGTCATTTTCACAATTCTCAACAGTCTTTTCTTTCCCACTTTCTGTTTTGGTACAGGATGCATGTGAAATACTTCGGAAGGGGCTTTTTTCTCCTGCCTCCCCCTCCTCTTCAGTTTTCTCCTCTATCCCTGTGAGTGCTCCCCGCTCGCCCCCTCGGCCTCCACTTTGTCTGGACCCTGGTCCATCGCTGCTCCTCCTGTTTAGCACATCACCCTCTAAGTCGTTGTCGGAGAAATAGGCAGAGTCTCTGTGTGGGGTTTCGCTTCCCAGGACCCGCCACCCACTGCCACTTCCTGCTCCGGTCCAGGAATCACTGGGTGTTAGGCCGTCCACCGAACTGGAGGTCATGGGTGACAGGACAGAGTCAGTGGGAGTGATGATGCCAGAGGACAGGTCATGATCTGGAGTGTTTGGAGTGACTTCACAGTTAGTTTCGTTTTGAATGACAGACTTTTCCAGATCATTGTACTTGTGCTGAAAGAAATTTTCTCCATTTCTCTCCAGAGCAGCTGCATTCCCACCACATTTCCCCTCCGCTTGATCTTCTCTCTGAGATCTGCAGACCTGCAGGTGCTCTTTCATCATTTCACCATTCTCTACAACAACAGTAGTCTTCGTTTGATTTAAAATGAAAGACTTGTTCTCCTGAAGTATCACAGTGTTGGACTCAGTGGATTCAGAAGGAGATAACTTTGGAGGGTCTATTAGTTCCCCTCTGGCAGGTAAGGCAGGTCCATCTGAGCAGTCTTCCTCCTCCTTCTGACATTCATCAGTTTCACTGTGCAATAAACCATTTTTGGGCATTATTTCTGAGAGCACAAACTCTCCAGTCTGGCAGTGATCAGCATCGTTTCCTTGGTTGCACGGTTTAAGCGGTTTGTTTGATCCTATGTGGAGAATCGGGATCTCGGGTCTTATGGAAACCTTAATCTCACTCTTCTTTGCACGTTTGGTCACTTGTGCATAGATGGCCTCAGTGTGTATCTCTTCTTTCCCCTTGTTGGATGCCCGTATGGAGCTTTCTGACTGGAATGTGATGGTCTGAGCAGAGTTTGGGTCGATGCATATGGATTCATATTCAGGTGACAACGGAGTAGGAGAGACGGATGGATCTGATTCGTCTTTATTTGTGGTAGCGCTTTGCCTGGATATGATTTCAGTCAAAAAAGTTTCTGCTGATTGGATCTCTTTCAGGAACTCCTCTCTGGTCATTTCTGTTTTTCGTGGCTCAGTCTCAGCAAAACGTATTTCAGATTCTTGCTTCTCCCTCTCGGACAGGAGAGATCGGGATCTCCGTATACCTTTTGAGCTGCCATCTTCAGTGTCTTTGTTAGATGAAAGGTTGGGAGAGCAGACATAGGGGTGCAACCTAGATCCTGCAGGATACAGGTATTTAACTGGATCGCTTTCCGCATCCTTGTCCGTGTCCATTCTGTCTGTGTCAACCTCTGTGAGGAAAAGATCGCCTTGGAATGATGCCTTGTCCTCCTCCCCTCCTGGCCTTTGGAATTGCTTCTCCTGTCCCGATGACTGTCCTGCGGAGCCTATCTCAGTGATCAGTGATTGGGAGCGGCGCATTCCCTTGTTGTGCAGCAGAAAGTTCCCCCATCGCTCTCCATCATTCTTTTCCTCCTTCTCCCCATCCCACAAGGTCTTGGACTTGGGCTCACTCGACTCCGTCACGCTCGATATCTCGGTTAGAAATAGGTGCATTGGAGACTTTTTGGCTGCTGCAACTCGTTCTGCCTGAAGTTCAGCGTCTTCTCTCCAAATAGTAGGCAGAATAGTGTCCAGCCGTGACTGGGTCCTCTTCATTCCCCTGGAGAAGAGCTCAGAGGTGGCTGGGTCTGCATCTTCTGACAGGCTGGAGTGAGCGACTGTGGTCCGACTGCTGTGCCTCTCAGGGGAGGCAAAAGGAGAGTCATCCTCATCTGAGTAGGTAGGACTAGACGAGGACTGCCTGTCAATCTGGGAATCGGCATGCTGAGGGCGGGGTGGGTTTCGATAAATGGGCCGCAGAGGATTTTCCCTACGAATGGGGGAGTCAAAGTCTTTCATACGGGGATGAGATTCCTCCTTGGTGGTGTGGCTTGATGGTGCATGCCTCCTGTCCGCCTCTCTGTCGGACATGTCACAGGATAGCGGGTCTCTGTTGGATCTCTGCATCTGCGTCTTTGCGTATCTTGAGTATCTGTCAGCTGTGTTGTAGCTTGGGATGCTGCGTTGAGGTTTGGAGTGTGGGGGTAGAGGTGGAGGACACATCTGAGGGTAAATGGGATGGCTGGATGGTGGGATGGAGGGGGAGAGAGATGGGGACGGGGGCAGAGTCTGTCGGGACCGATGGAGGCCGAGGTGATCAAAGGTGGAGGACGGGCAGGAGCTCATGTGGAGGGGGTCCGTCTCAATCTTTCCGCCGATGGTGTAGTGAGGCAGTCCTCTGTATCCAAGCGGAGGCGCAGGGAGAGGGCGGGAGTGAAGGTGATTGGACGAGGACATGGACATGGAGCGGGGTTTGGGAGGGAGGACTGGAGCCTGGAGCACTGTGGGAGATTTTTTATCTGTTTCCCTGCTCTTTTTTTTCTCCACATCATCATCATCATCATCATCATCACCCAGATCCACCACTGAGAAGTCTGTCACTCTGCTTGAAGTGTCTCTGAACTCGGCCACTCCTGTGTTGGGCACCTGGATTTTCACCTCGCTCGATCGGATAGTTTGCAGCGTCTTCCCGCTGTTGTCTGCAGCACGATAGGGGACTCGCTCTTTTCCCAGCATTCCACTACGGATTTCCACGAGCTCCACATCTCCGGGACAAACCGAATCAGATCGTAAGGAGGACTGAGATTTGCCTTTAAGCGTTGGAGACTTGTCCTGGGGAGTGTGCTCCTCTAGGCGGATGTAGTACTCACTGGCGAGCGAGGGGCTGCGGGCACTTATCACCGGCACCACAGTGGGCGTGTCTAAAGACTGTCTGTGGTTATTGTTCACAGTTGGTATCGGTTGAGGGGGAGGGAGAGGTTTGTAGCCTCGTCTGGCGTGAGCCTTCTCCCAGAAATACTCAAAGTTCAAGCCTTTGCTGGTTTCTGTAACTGTGAGGATGTCGTCCAGTTCAGAGGAGGATGGGGTGATGCAGTTCCCCACAGGGTCCAGCAAAGGGTAGGAGTTGTCTCTGCCGTCCCTGCCATACTCTCTGTCTCTGTGCCGCTCGTTCGCTGCACTCTGAAAGGCGGGTGGACGAAGTAGATCCCAGCGTCTTTCAAATGACTCGTCGCTCTCTCCTCTCCTCCTTCTGCCCTCCTCATACTCCTCATCCTCTTCTTCCTCTTCCCCCATGCTCCTCTTTGACAATCCTCGTTCTGCGGCCAGGAGAGACGAGAGGAGGAGGAAGATTTCGGCTACAGAAGGCCGCTGGGACGGAGGGAGCCAGCAGGACTGCATGATCTCATACCTTAGCAAAAAAAGAAAAATAAATAAACATAAGTTTGGTTTTTTAAAACTGAATTTGGCTGCATTATATCACAACTCTGAATGTGTGAATGAAATCTGTCCGTATGACATGAATGCATTGGAATGATTTGTGACATTTATAGATTCAAGCAGCAATTAAGTACTAACCAGTAATCCGCATGTGAGAGTTTAAGTCTAGGCTGGGCCAGGGTGATCTGTCTCTCTCTGATGACGAAGGTCAGCACCTCTTCATCGCTCAGGTGTCTGTGGGGCTGAGCACCAAACTCGAACAGCTCCCAGATCACCACCCCTAAAGACCTGCAAAAATATAAAAAGTATGAGAAAATAGTCAGAGGAGAGAGTGATTATTTTAAACTTTGATACTTTGCCTTTTAGGCTTTTATTCTTGCTGTAACATTAATTGCCCATTTGGGACACAAATAAATCTGAATCTATTCGTAACTCAAAAACTGGACAAAATCTCAGGTTGCAATGAAAAATAAACAAATGCAAAGTTGTTTTTTGTATAACGCAACAAAAATAAAGTCTGGAAACTCAAATCATTTTCTAGAAAATGGCTAAATGTCCAAACTTGAACATATCTATACTGAAAGCAGCGATTATAACATTTAAAGCTGATGCAGTTAGGCGCTGTGGTTTAATTTGCAACCATGAGCAGGAAAGCAAAGGACCACTAAAGGTCATTAGTAGAGAACTAACAGCAGTAATATTTCTGCTTCAGAATATGCTGCTGCTCAGTAAACTAAATTATTTCAAGGCTTCTTGCACATCTTTAGCCGTGTTACCAATAAATATGAAGGAGCTGCAGTGAATTGTTATAAGATGATTGTCTCCAACATGCTGGGGTTGTCAGCTCAGGTTTTTTCAGCAATAATAAAAATAAAAACTTGCTTACCACACGTTGCTGGTTTTGGTTTGATCCGTAACAATCAGAGATCCTCTGTACTCCTCCAGCAGCTCAGGAGCGATCCAGCGCAGAGGGATCCACAGCTTGTCTGGAGTCAGGTAGTAGTCCTCCTTCAGAAACAAATGCACCAACATGTGTTATTTACACGGCTTATCATTTTATTAATTATTCTGCAGAGTTTTTATTTGGCCAATTAAGCTTATTTTACACAACGTTAGAAATATTTATAAATGCAAATAAACAAATAATTTAATTATCTTTTAAAACAATAAAATAAACATTTTATTTCCTAAAATGTGCATTCATTCAGTGATCATTTGTAGCAAAGGAAACATCTGAAACTATCAGATCAACATGTGAAAAGTTCAGCCCTTTCTGTTTGACTCAACATCAGTAAAGTGCAGGAATAATCTGTTAATTATTTTATTTAATTTTTTTTGATTAACAGATTAATAATTGGAGAGCAAAGGTGCAGAATCTTAGCCGAGTGAAGCAAAAACTATATAATTTGAGGAGGCGTGGGTAGAACACAATTACTGACAAAAAAAGAAAGAAAAGGGATTTGTTTTTATCTTAAATCCAAAATGTACTTGTGACCTAATTACTGCTCTGAATATGTTGCTCTTTTAGTAAATGGCCTTTTTTGAGTCTGTATGTCCATTAATTAATTAACTGTTACTAAATTAGTTGGTGTTATTTTATTAATCAATTCATTATGATTAATCAGATTAATCAGATTAATCATTTCATCTTAGTTTAATTTGTCCACTTCTGAAAAGTATAGACTAACGTACCTTGTAATGGTTGTGTGAGAGGCCATAGTCGCCTATTCTGACAGTGAGGTCAGAGGTCAGAAGGCAGTTTCTTAAAGCCAAGTCGCTACAGAGAAAACACACAGAAAACTGATCAGAAATCCCCCCTTTTTGTTTGTTGCTTTAATGAAATGAAGTGGAAGGAAACTCCTGACTGACCTGTGAATGTAGTTGTTTTCGTGGAGTTGCAACAAACCCGCGGTGATCTCGAAGGCCATCCTCTGAAGAGTCAGCAGGTCCCTGGTTGGCAGGTCGGGAGTCATCCCATCTGACTTCCTCTGGGCCCGAAGGTAGCGCTTCAGGTCTCCCTAAGTTGCACAACATTAGCACTGAACGTTTAGCAGGAGGATGAGTCAGCGCCGGTTTGTTTCTAGGTTCGTATGCGTTTTAACGCAAAGCAAAAAGCTGCAACAATGCTGACTGTGTATGTGAATCCTGCAGTAAAAACATCAATTTTTAGACGTCTGCCATCCCAGAGCGTCAAAAACAAAAAAAAAAAAGAATAACAACTGGGGAATGTGGTAATGAGCTGGCAACCTTTTTAGTATTCATTTGTGTTACAAGAACAGAAACAGAATAAAATAAGGATGGAAAATATGTGTGAGAGGCAGAAAACAGGAGAGCTTTTTTTCTCCTGAAGCCGTCTAAGAGGACTCGGCCTTGTTTGGATTTTCTCCCTGTTGTCATCAGGATTGATCTGCTTTTGTCTCTGTTTGGCCTGAGAGTCACTCCTAAGGTTTCACTAATGAGTCACAGATTGTGCCAGCTGAGAAACGGGAAAACAAACCGACCGAAAATATAGATCATCCACAGTTTTCACACAGCGGAACGTTCCTTGTGTAATGACTTTAAAAGATGGTTACGAAATGCAAAAAGTGACGTAAATGATCTATAAATTGCCAAAAATAAAATCCAGTAGACCTTAAACTTAAAGACTTCTCTGGCATTTCATTTAAGTTATTTATTTTGCATAAAAAGCATAGATAAAGTATTCATTTCCCTTGCAATTTTTTTTTACATTTTGTCACAATGCAACTCATTTTATTTTATTGGGATAAAAGTGTGGAAATATTTGAAGCTGGCTTATTATGCAACAACCTCAGTCAGACTTCCAAAGTTGGACCAAAATGCATTACAAATAGAATCTGTAAGTTTCTATTTGTGACTAATAAGGATATGTACTTTCCATGACATCTGCTGTAGCGTTTTCCCTTTTCCACGACATTTGAACTTACCAGCTGACAAAACTCCATAACCAGGAGGAAGGGGATGCTCTCGCTGCACTGCCCCAGACACTGGAGGATGTTGGGATGCTTCAGGCTCCTGCAAGAAGAGCGACAGACGAAGCAAAAGAAAAATCTCTTTAAGAGACGACAGAGGCAACAAAGACAAAGCTGTTCACAGATAAATCCCAAATGTCTGGGTTAAAGCCAAAATGTTACCCAGATCTATCACCCTGTAATTACTCAGCTCTTACTGTCAAGAACAAGCTTTTATTATCATGCAGCTACAGTAAAAATAAAACTCTGAAGGTTATTTAACTTTCTGGCTGGTTTTATTGATTAATAGTGATGGCGGCTGTTTTTCTAAGGAAAAGTTGAAGCAAATTTAGATTTACAGCAGTGAGAGTTGCGATGAAAGTTAAAAATAAGTATCAGATTTCTTCCATTTTAGTTTCCTTTCATTGGCTGCTGAATATAAGTTAAGATTCTCCTTCTCACACGTAAACCCCTGAATAACAAAACTCCGTCATACATCAGAGATCTGATGCTTCCTAACAGCACATGAATAGAAATGAGTTTTTTTGTAAAGTACCTTGAGGTGACATTTGTTGTGAACTGGCACTATGTAAATAAAGTGAATATATTAAAGAGTAGAGAAAAACCAATAATTCTTTATCTTGAATATTTTTTGTTCCACATCAGAGTTCGATTGCACATTCACACCTCATGTAACAAACAAATTAGAGTTTGACTAAAGCAGACTAAGATGGTTTGAACGCTCTGAGTCTCCTCCGTGTCTCACAGTGGGGACGGCGTCCTTTTACTGGTTTGCTCCGTTTTTGTGGACATATGTGTCTTGTCATAAAGCTTCAGTTTTGTCTCATCTGTCTATAGGACACTCTCCATGTGGCTTGTCAATATGCACTGTGGCAAATTCAGTCTCATTCATTTATGCTTTGCTTTCCTCCTTTGTTGTCTCCCATGAAGTCCACTGACTCAAACAACAACTGAAGGAGCGATCTAACGCTGACGAACCTTGACCTTGGAGCTCATCTTTAGTTTCTCTGGAGGTTTTTCTGGGTTCTTTGGTTACTATTTATATTACCCTTCACTTCAATTTGTCATTAATTGTAACCGACAATCCAGTGAACTTTAAAACTCTGAATAATAAGTGCAACTAGTCAGGAGCATCAAGGCAAATTAAACTAAAGGCATTTTTTATTATTATTTTCAGTGAAATTTTGCTTCTACAATGCTTTTTAAATCTGACTTTGCAGCCTTTGGACAATGTTGTCATCTTGTGCAGCTGCTCCCACCTGTACGGCTCCGATTCAGCCAGGAACTTCCTCTGCTCCAGGGGGCTGGCGCTCACACGCAGCTCCTTCACCACAGCCTGAGACGAGCCGCAGTCGCACAGCACTTCAGCCAGGATCACCTGCAAACAACAGAAGGACCAGGATGAGGAAGAGAGCCGGGAGCAGAAGCAGAGCGGCGATAAATGCAGGCGCCGGACTCATGATTTGTGATCTAATCAGTGGATGGGATTAAACATCAGAGAGGAGAGAGAACACCGGGAAGGATCAAAACCCATGAATAACAGAGTAACTTTGAAATGTGAGGCGAAGGCGGTGATCTTACCTTCCCAAACCAACCGTTTCCTATTTCCTGAAGGTAATTTAGAGCATGCCTTTTGAAACACTGAGATTTGGGATCTGTGGAAAAGAGAAACACAAAAGATTTTATTGTTCTTTTGCTACAAACAAAAACAAATTCTGAAAACCGATGAAGATATAAGAACATAATTTTCTGCAACAATGTAGGAACTGTAAATAATAAAATATTGAAATATTAAACACTGAGTCTGCAGCCATTTTTGCCCGGTAAAACAAGTCAAAAATGTTACATAACCTTTAAAAAAAAGACAACTTATAATTTTGATCGACATCTACTGCAGGAAATGTGTTGTCGTTCTTATATAACAACTTTATTTACATTTTTGGGTTTTAAAATTAAAAGCAAAGCAAAGTTTTGCGAAAATAGGATAAACATTTTCTTCTGCAGGATATTGATTGTTATGTGAAATATTTAAAAGACACAATTTTCAACCTAACGACAAGAAAAATACTTGGTATTTGGTACTTTTAGTGACATTCTGTTGTGGAAATTCAATGCAATTTTTCCATGAAAAAAAAACTGCTAAAACCTGCATTAGTTGTTGTATCTATATTTAAATATTTTGGCTGGTTTATTATTTTTACTCATGTTATTAAAAGCCACTGTGTAAAGTCCAAAGAATCATTTTGCAGACCCCTGGTCTAGACATTTAAAACATAAAATATGCATAAACAAAACACAGGCAATAGGAATAATTCTTAATCATTGGAAGTAAGAATATTATTCCATTCTTCCTGTTAAAAGGACGTTTTTCCTCTCCACTGTCGCTGCATGCTGCTCAGTATTAGTGATTGCTACATATGAGTGTGGGGGTTATGGACTTTAAGTTTTATTACAATATGTTGTGGTAACATTGTAAAAATAATAAAAGTGGTAGGAAGCATGTATTACTTCAATTTTAGGTAACTGTACGGATGTGAAAGCAACAAACACAAACACAAATACTGCTCTAGAAAATCACCATTTGTAATACACTTCTTTAAGACACCGCTCATATAAAAAAACTGTAATTTGTATCCCTAAAATGCACACAGTAACTGCATTAATCACATTTTCAAATTTATATATACTTATTGATGCACTTTTATTGAACAAACAGCAATACGGATAATTCTGGGAGGGGTTAAACATCATTAGTTGGTATTTATTGTGACAATAATGAATCGAAATCTTATCATGATAAGAAATTTATCATGATAAATAGTAAACAATATGATAAATGCCCACAGCTATCTGCAAAATCAATAACACCACACAAGCAGCTGTCCAGGGCTCCCCTGGACGGGTCAGCAGTCCATCACAGGGCGACGCAGACAAACAAACATGTCTCTGTTTGTTTGTTACAGTTAAAGAGACCAATTATCCTAACATAAACCAGACAACATCTGGACGTCCTGCTGACAGGCAGCAACAGTTCAAACAACTGGAGATATGTTTCTCCTTATCCAGGTCAAAGTATCTTTTAATAGACAAACACAATGCCCTAAAGAAATGCATTCTGCCCAAATGTCTGACTTGTCCAGCTCAAGCTGACCACTGATGCAGAAATTTCCCAGATTTCCACTTCACTTAGAGGTGATCTGGGTGACCTACTGGGTGAAAACTTGCTTTGAGACCTTTGAATTATCCACCTCAGTGACTCAGGAGGCAGCCGACCGTGAGGGAGCGCTGGACGAGCTGAGAGACTTATCTCAGTTTAAGCGTTTCATATCAGCCGATATCAATAATAATTGTTTAGTATTTTTGTTTTAAACATCTGAAATACAGACAAAATAGGGGCGTGACTGTTCCTGTTTTATCCACTGTGTTATTTTTTAAGCAGTTATGAGGCACAGTGGGAAAACCTTAAACTGCTGCTGTGTCAGTTACTGAACAAGTTGTTGCTAGGTAACCAAAGAGCGAGTTAGTGAGTTGCTAGGTAACCAAAGAGTGAGTGAGTCAGTTGATTCCACCAACTTAACTTAGCTGGTCATGAGAGGTTGAGTAACTGACGTCTTTCCTCTGCCTACATCTCCCAGAATGCTGTGCGGTTCTGGTTCAGAGTTCAATGACTACTCTATAAATTGAATATCCAGCTATTGATATTGATCACGTGTCTATCATGATTTACATTGTTATTACTGTCCAGCTCTAAGCATGGCCGTCCTCCATCTTTGTTTTCTAGGGTTGAAGTGAAAGTAAGCGAGTCCGAAGGCTGCGTTACCTGCTCCGTCCTGCAGGGCGGCGCAGTTGGGGCGGTCTCTGACCGGCAGGGTGTAAACCTCAGGGAGGGAGGGGCAGGACGACAGGCTGTCCTCCTGGATGGGACTGGAGCCGCCGGAGCACTCCTCTCCATCTGCGTTGTCAAACTCCTGGTTGAGCCACAAAAAATTACAACATGGCGACAAACCAAAATTAACTGTCAAGCACTGTTAGGTGAAAATCACTCAGTCTGATTAAAAACTCCTGAACAGGTCAGATTAAAGCTCAAATCCAAAACAGTTTGTGTAACCCACAGAGGTTGATTTAATGAAAGTTCATAAGCATTTACATTAAAAACAAACAAAACATGACCATCACATTAATAAACTAATAATGTCCAATCTTATAGGAACGTTTTCCATAACAATACAACCAGGTTTTTACACAACAGTGTCTTGCAAAAGTATTTATACTCCTTGAATTTTGCAACATTTTGTCATGTTACACAAATTTCAATGTATTTTAATAGAGTAGGTGTTTTTGGTCAAATGCAACCAAAGTTAAACTTTCTGGTCTAAATGCAAAATACTGGGATGGAGGTTCACTTCCCAGCAGAACTATTATAAATAGTAGCTAGAATGAAATGTTCACATAAAAATTAATCAAATTTACCAATAAAAAAAAGGAGAGTCAAGTAGTGCTAATAAACACAAACAATTAAAAATAGAGTCCCATGATATTTTAATTTCAAAATACCAAATTTCCCCAGACTCAGTTCTCTGGATCATGTTTTTTTCTAATAATGGAGACATTTGAGTACAAATCAATTTCCTGCTGAAGCTATATTACCAGTAATTTTTCTAAAAATCCTGGAACAGCAAATAGCTGGAGCTGGTTTCCTATCTGGAAATGCAAATGGTTATTTTACTATTTTTGTGGCATCTGAGCAAACTGATCAGTTAAAGATATAAAACTGAGACTGCAGAGAAGCAGGAACAAGAACGGCAGCCTGCAGTTTGTTTACCTCTGAGTCAGAACTTGGATCCAGTAAAAATTATTTACTATGTTCAACAGTGGCTACAATAAAAACACAAACCAACACAAGAGAAAATAAACATTTTATAGCTGCATCTATGTTTGAAACTTAAAGTAGAAATTTTAAAACTCTACATGAGCTTCCTGTTTATTTTTGCAACTTGGACGTTTGAAATCTCCACTTCTGACGAAACATTTACCCGCATCCATGAATCAAACACGTTACATAGTGATGATCTGTCTCATAAAATCGCCAAACTACATTCATGTTTGTGATTATAATGTGACAAAATGTAATCAAATTAAAGGGGTACAAATATTTTTGCAGCTACAACGTTTCTGCTTTCAAAAAATGTCAATATGTCTAAGACATAAACACTGTCAGTTCTAGCTTTGCATGCCAAAAAAAATAACAATAATGCAATATGCATTAAAGGTCAGATGCATGCACAGAAAGGCAGAGAGGTGGATGAATCTCTTACATGTTGAAGACTTACATTGAACCCCACGCCTCCTCTCTTGCAGCACAGACAGGTGAGGAGGAGCAGAACGAAAGAGACGAGCCCCGAGCAGGAGATGAGGATGATGACGTAAGGTGGAGGAGAGAGAGACTCGGCCCTGGTCTGAGAAACTGGACAGAAACAAAAATGGGAAAAATAGAAAGGGAGGAAAGCTTTAACACAGAAAATATTAGTGCATCTGTAAGGGCAGCCAGGGAGAGAAACAGAAATTTCACTGAACCACCAAAGTGTAAAATTATGTCACACCAGTGTTGTGTTTAGCCATTGGAGCATAATCTTAGCTGCGGGTTTTAGGACACAGCGGAAAACCCCAATGGAGAGTTGGTATCGGGAGGGAGAAGCAAGAAAACAAATTAAGCTTACGGTAAAAATTATTATCTGAATCGGTTAAAAAAAGGGAAACAGAGACTGGAATTAAAATTTGAAAGTGGAAAGATATACCATTCCGGTGAGGAGAATAAGCATGGGAGGGAAAGAGGAGATATCAGAAATGGCATTCCACTCAGGAAACACGGTTAAGAAGCAAGGGGAGGGTGGCTGGAGTTGTCATTTAGGTAAAATAAAATAAAGGAGAAAGGGTTGGAAACTGGAAGCTAAGTACTCAACCAGGAAGGTTTACTACTCAGGTTAAAGAGGGAGGAATTGGGACATGTGATATTTGTACCTCAACGTAGATGATTGTGGGAAGTGAACCATCTGCAGAAAAGAAAACGGGCAGGGCAGCGAGGTTAATTACCTTTCAGCTATTCTTAGTTGATTTTATTTCAATTCTGTGTTCAAAAATCCAAGCAAATGACAAGAATAAGTAACAAGTAACAAGTTTAGACATCCAGAATCTGGCTAATACACACTAAAAATGGGAAATAAATGACATATGCATCTTATTTACTGTAAATACACTGGTTTTATGAGGTGTTATCTCATTAACCTTTTCACGCTTTGTCACTTAAACCACAAACTTCAGTAAAATTTATTGGGATTTAATGATAAGCCAACACAAAGTAGTGCATAACTGTGAAGTGGAAGGGAAAAGTATGATATCCCTAAAAAAAAAAGTTAACTAATTAGTCAATTGTAGTGCACTTGTTTGTCATTTAATCTCACTTTAAGTAAAACAGTTTCATGAAGGTTTCAGATATTTGACAACAATAGAGAACAAAAAAAAAAATAATAAAGACCAAGAAACACAGTAGCCAGGTCAGGAATAAACTTTAAACCAAAAAGAATGTTAAAATTAACAGAGTGATGTGAAATTTTCAAACTTGTAATTGCATATTGTTTTAATATCAAAATATGATAAGAATATACAAGGCGAAGAAAACTTACGAAAGACTTGAAATTGGGGCGTTTAGTTCAACCCTAAAAACAGATTGATGTAGATCAAAGTGCATTCCTGTGTTGGAATGGCCTAGTCAAAGTTCAGATCTAATTCCAGTTGAGGTGGAGTGAAGAATTTAAGCCCCTAGATGTGCCATCCTGGTGGTGAACATGCCCAAAAAGGAGAAAAATGTCTACAAAGTATTTAGGAGGGAGTGCATTTACTAAATGCACATAACATTTTTCAAACTGTAAACTATGAAAATCATCATTTTCCTTCCACTTCATAATTATGCAAAATTCCCAGTAAAGTACTTTGAAGTTTGTGGTTGTTCAATGTGAAAAATTCAACAGGCATAAATACTTGTTTCAAGACACAAATATAAGTTTTATGGAAGAACATAACCTATGTGCAGAGAGAAACACACAATAACACAGTAAAGAGATAATAAACACAACGCCAGAGGTCATATAAATCATAAATTATAACATCTGTCCCTCCTCAAATTGTCCCGGTTTCAATGTCTGACTTCCTCATTAAAATTCAACAATACATTCCTCCACAAGGTCACGATAGTGTAAACACTGCATGCATCAATTTTAAATCATTTTTTAAATAATTTAGCCACTTAAATATTGCGTCCTGCCAAGGAAAACTCCCACCGTTCTCTTTTATCAGCCACTTTTATTGTTATTTTTTGCAAACTGGCGAGCGGAGAAAGTGTCAGGATTTGCAGGAAATAGAAAAGCATCATTTCATCCGAGTGTGGGGTGCTGCATGGCTCGGTCTGTTGCTATTAAAAGAAACGTGAGTGCACTGGATTCCAGTCACTTAAAATAAGATCTAGCTCATGAAAGCCTCCCAAACAAGAAGCTTCTGACTGTGAGGTCCCTCAGAAAAAAATAAAAAAAATAAAAATAAAACCCTGGTGGCCCCGGTCTTGACGCACAGCTCCTGAGCAGCGCTATTCTTTCCATCTTTCCCCAGACAGATGTCCAGACAGACACCGCATATAAATAGGGACCCAACACAGGCCCTTTTCCCACCAGCCTCCGTGCCAGCACCAGCTCTTATCAAAACAATACACCACCATACAATGACTGCACACATTACACAAACACAACACCCTGCCAGCTCTCTGTAAGGACGCACTGAGAGCGACGATAAGGACGCCAGCGATGGCTAATAGGTTAAACATAATCTCCTCAACCGGAGGATGTTTTAGACTGAAAAAACTGACCCGATTGGAGATTTTAGCTTTGCTTTTTTTTTTTTGCTTTTTTTTTTTTCTTCTTCATGCAATCGATCTGCGGGCCCTGGATCGCAACACCCTGCACATATTTTCACCAGTGCATGTAAATATGGTACCCTACCCCTCACCCAATCAGCTCCGCTCCTGCGATAATAACTCGCAAAATGACTCAGTCAAACCGGCTGACATTACAGTATTCAATAAGAGGAGGCCTTCCCCCCCCCCGCACCCTCTCCATATCTGACTGATTACACCCCGCACCCCGTAAGCGCTCTGCCTTTCATCACTGACAGGTTTTCACCACCACCAACCCCCTCATCCGTCCTCCCATCCATCCATCCATCTATCCATCCATCCATTCTCCGCCGCTCACCTTCCCTCTGCGGTGCTCCGAGGGCTCTCTCCGGGCTGAGGTACGACATGATCCCCGCCAGCGCTACCATCACCCAGCAGTGTGGCCGCATCGTCGCCGCGTCCGGGTCGACAACAGCATCCGAGCGACGCCGCTGAGCCGACCGTCGGTGTCGGTGTCCTCCTCGCTCCCGTTCCCCCCCGCCACGGTCTGTACCGTCTCCGTCTCCTCACCCCCCTCCTCTGTCTCTCTCTCTCTCTCTCTCTCCCTCCCTCCAAATAATAAAGAGCGTCTCCTCGCCTCTCCTTGTTCTGCTCTCCTCCTCTTCCTCCTCCTCTTCCTCCTCTAATCCGCAATTAAACACGGGGATGCTCCATTGTGCATCCTCGCCCCGCCGCTCTGCCTCAGTCTGCTGAAAACAATGTTTTTCTTTTTATATATGTATATATATAAATCCTCCCCCCTCATGTATCTCTCAGTGTGTTGGAGGTTCTGTTTTCTCCTCCGCCTGCCTACGTCACACGCGCACGTCGCGCATTGTCATGGTCCAGCTTCATCACCATCATTATGGCAACTTGAAGAAATAATAAAAGCTGCTGTGCATAAATAGACTGATATTGATCCACTTTTTTTATATTATTTTCAAACATGATCAGTTCTGCATTTAAATGAAGACGCATGAAATCATGACGTTGTTGTTGTAAAGAAAATAGTTGGATTTCTTCGCACTTTTTATGGTGAAATTTCTCAGAGTTCCCGGTTCTTTGTAGATTATTTCCAAAGAAATTCAAAATGCCTTCCTTCCTTCTTAATATGCATTAAAACATACAAATATCAGAGTAAAGAAGATGCATGGATAGAAGAGGGTTCAACTGATACATTTCCCTTACTGTGAACAGTAAGGGAAATGTAAAACAACACGTTTAATTTAGTAAATTCACCGTTATATTAACATTTTTAATTAGTGGGGAGAAAAGAACATTTCAGACCGCTGAATACTTTCAATTCAGAGATTTTAGCCATCGGTACAAAACGTTTTTACACCAGTGGAACAGGAAACAAAGTCTGAGTCTATAAATATGTATCCAAACCTTTAAGTTCCTGGAATCAAATTTCACAAAGTAGAAACAGTTTGAATATTATCATGTTTTCCTTCCAATTCATTCATTTATTCAACATATATCATTCATAATTACCTGACGAAACGTAAACATCACTCTTGCAAAGTGGCGCAAATCCAACACAGTTTTTAATTTTTAAATTTGTCACAAGATAATGTTTCCCTACAAATATTCATGACAGTAGTGGAGCTGAAATGTTTCGATGTTTCCACGTGAGTCAGCATGCTGTCTGAAACCGAGGCGCACAAATGAGATGCAGTCATCAGTGGGTCTGCAACGCGCTGAAATATCTGCTGAATAAACGGCAGAAACACAAACATGAAAAACACACATCCGGTCCACAAGGAGCAGAGGAGCATCTCCAAACAAAAAACAGAGGCATTTTTTATTACATGCTGAAAGGATGATCATTTTTACTTCAGCCCACAATTTAGAGAATGTTCTCTTTTTGACATCTTTTAAAAGAAAAAAGAGAGGAAATGCCGATCATAACTCCTCAAAGTCCAAGGCAACAGCTGACAATTTATCCATTTAACAAAGAATCACAATTCAGCTAAATGTGCTACAGCACACAAACAGAGGCAAAGCCTCGGTTTATTTTTTTCAGTGATGCGTTCAGGCGGCGTCAGCCAGGCTGACAGGCTGAGCCCCCCTGTGTGGACGGCCATCTGCCCTGCTGATGTGCTCAAGAGCAAAACACTGCAGGGGTTAAAACAGGCTGCTGCTGCTGAACGTGACCCCCACTAACAACAGAAATAATATTTCGCTTCCCTCTGAACGCTATTCTCAGTTCTTAAATACGCAAAATGTTTCAAGATTTCAGGATTTCATCCCTCCAGCTCTCCCGGTCGCGCCGCTGCCTCTTCCGGGCGAGTTCTGGGAAGAAGGCGTTGTTGTACGGCCGCTCCCTCTCGTTCACTTCTCCGTCCGTTCTCTTTCTTTTCCCGCTCCGCTGGTCGAGCAGCGCCTGGGCTCGTCTCCTTTCTTCTGCCTCCCTCTGCAGGCGCTCGGCTCGAAGCCGCTCTATGGAGCTGAAGAAGCCAGAAAACACATTTCATCATTTAGTCTTCAACTCATGAACAAGTCTGGTCTTCTTGTCCAAACATGGAGTCCACTCGTACCTCTCTCCTGTGATTTTCTTTTCCCCTCTGTCTCTTGTTTCTTTCTTCTTCTTCTTCTGCTCCCTCCTCCCGTAATCACCCATTGCTTTCTTCATGCCCTTCAAAGGATCCAAACTATCCTTCAGTCTGCGATCCTTCTTCTCTCTCTCCTCTTCAGATATCCCCTTCCTCTGTTCTTTCTCTTTCCTCTCCTCTTCTTTTTCTTGGCTGCTTTTCATGTACCACGGGGTGACCTCTGACCCTGGCTGTGGCCCCAAAGACACGAGTAAGCCAATAGCTCGTTCCTGCTTCTCCTTTAAAAATAAAAACAGGGGAAAAAAGAAAAATCAAAAAGACAAAATATTTAGTTTTTTCTCTTTTAATCAAAAATCAATCGTCAAAAATTATTTGTTTCATGATGACTGTAAATAATAACGGTTTGAAAGCAACACTTTCTAGTTTAATAAACTTCAATATTTTCTAAATATTTACTATTTAAAACAGAGCATTGTATTTTATTCTACACAAGTTTCTTTGTGATTGAGCTTAATCAGTATTTTAATTATTGTAGTGAACATAACTTTTATCATCGCTACACATTTTCATTGTAAAAAAACTTTTATTTAAATTTAAAAAGATGTCATCAAATTTATGACAGATATTTCTAAAGCTTTTAGAACAAAAGAAGGAAGGAAGGAAACAACCTCTAGAGGACGAGATCAGTATTAAAGTCTGGAAAAACAATATTTTTTTCTTTATTTTGTTCTCCAGATCTGAAAATAAGTTCAATCAACTTCCCAACTTTTTCATTCTATGTAGAAAAGCATGTCCAGCTGACAAACAGCTTCATAACAACATTATTTCCACATGAATGCTAGTGGACTTTAACACAATTTACCTGCATCATCTCAACAGGAAGTTGCTTTATAGAGAACAATAAAACAAATTTATTTAAATAGGTTTAAATTCAGTTAATCTAAAGAATTGAGTTAGAAATAGCCATTATTGTCCAGCAGAGTTGAAATTCAGGTGTGACATCAGCATGAGATTCATAGGCTCACACAAAAAATAATCCAAACATGTTAAAAAATATATAAAAAACAAGATTAACAAATAACAGTCATAAAAATATCCTGCACAAGATAAGTATAAGTATAGATACTTTACAGTTATTACAATCTAAATAACATAATCACTATCCCAACTATAACAACCTAAAAGTTGTGAAATTGTTTCTCTAAACTAAACTTGAACTTATTCCTACAAATAATCTAAGAGGAAACATGATGGACAAAGCAAAAACATAAATCTTTATTAAAAAAATATTATAAACTACGACAACTTTACTGAAAATTGCATTTGCAAATTTGTCTAAAATCTCAGTTTGATCATGTGTAATCCCTTAGGGATTAAAATCTAAGCAGTTCATAGTAAAGAAGAATAGAAGAAGCAGCTCTGTCACCTTTTCTTCCTTCTTTTCTCTTAGATATTCCTCGTTTCCCTTCTTTTCTGTCGCCTCTTCCAGAGGAAACAGATTGAGATGTTCCAGACTGGCTCCACTCCGTTCGTCGTCATCGGCTCCCTCTGCTCCTGCTGACTGGAGAGCAGCCCGAGATTTCCTTCTCAGGTACTCGGTACGCGCCTGTGGAGACAAAGAGTTATAAGAAAGTCAGATAACAATAATCTAAAAATAGAAAAACACACAGAGATTTTCAAACAATCAAAAAAATACCAACAAGTCCAGCTACTAACTAAAAAAAACATATAAAATGAAGGTTGTTATGTGGCCTAGTCAAAGTCCAGACCTGACTCAGATTAAGATGTTGAGGTATATAACCTTAAACCTCCAATGTGACTGACATAAACAGATTGAAAACCTTTCCACATTGTATTAGACTTATTGCAAACTTTTAATGGCACAACCACCTAATGTTTAAAGGGTATTTTTTCATATACAAGTTTAAATAGTTTTCTTTTTTCCCCTTTAATAAATGAAATCTACATTTGCACTCTGTATCCATCCAGGACCTCTTTATCTGATAAAAAATAAAAAATAAATAACAACAACAATTTGTGGATCTGAAACATTAAAGAGCGACAATAAGATCGAACATAGGGGCAAACATTTACCCACACCGCAGTACATGACCACCTACATGCTGGCTGGGTGTTCTGCTTTTTTTTTTAACGGGACACGGTTCACTGTTCCGGTACCTCTTGCTCTGCTCGATCCACGCGGCGCTTGGCCTCGCGCTCCTCCTCTGCTGCCTGGGCTTCATCCTTCCGCACCCGCGCGACATTATCCTTGTTACGGACATGCCAGCTCTTCTTCGGGAGGATGTTCATGGTTGCCTTGGAGACCAAGAACTGTTAGCAGCGGGCTAACTGAGATGGCTAGTGGAAAACTGAGGCGAGAAAAAGCACAAAGCTGGTCAACAAAACTGGAGAGGGCGCAGCAGGTGAATAGACAAAGGTATAAATTCTCCGAAATGATATGTCAGATATAATATGAAAGTAGAATGCAATCGTTAAGTCGCCTGTACAATTTTTATTTAAGCTAATATTAGCCAAACTTTGCTATATGCCAAATTCGCCTTTCCTAAAAGGGTATCAAAAAAAGAGAGAAACATAGATCTAATATGTAGATCTTCAACATTTTGAAGGTAAAACAGGACAGAAATACTGTTACCGAATTTCTAGGTGAGGAGTTGCACTGGCTTGAGGTTCATAGTGGTCCACAGGAACTAGTCCACTCAAACAGGAAGTAAACAATGACAACACGTTGAATCGATTACAAAACTGTGACACCAGAGGGCGCTAAACCGCTCAAAATCTATTATTACGTAAAGACACGATGGGGTAGATCTAAAGCAAATACATGGGTAAAATATAACCTTAAATACAGTATTATAATGTACAAAACTTATATTTCATAGATCCAAAAATATGAAGATTATTTTTAGAAAAATAAAAGACTATTTCTGAATGTATAAAAATGTACATACATTTTAAGTTTTTTGTTTTTTTTTAGACAAAATACATACTAGGAAATATAAATGTAGTTGCAAAAAAATGGCAGGCAATTTTTGCTTCGTGAATTAAACTTGTAGTTGTTTTTTCAATTAAAAATTTTAGTCATGTTTTTGTATATTGATTTTTTTTTGTCATGTTTGCATTTGTGTGCTTCTCTTTGCATTTTGTCTGTTTTTCACAGTTTACTTCAACACAACAAAATAAATATGACCTTTTATTTTTAATATGTTTTATTAGCAAGAGGCATTTGAAAACGAAGCAAATGGGGGTGATAAAAATAAAATGCATAGATATTTATTAGTTTAATAAATAAATGTAATAGGTAGGAAGGTAGATAATTTAATATGGCACTATATGAAAGGATTATCAAATCACATTTGAAAAAATATGATTTTTACTTGGGTACTGCCAAGTAATACAACAGAAACATTTTTATCTCTAGGAAAAAATACATTATATTAATCTTTGTGCAGAATTGCCTAATACAATCCAAAATACATTAATGACATACAGTATTTATGAAAGTATTTCAGTTGCATTGTCAATTTGTGAATGTTTCAAAAATCTCAGAACACAAAAACATAATTTACAGACAGAGTTAGTCTTGTTTTCCTTCGTTGTCCTGTGGTGACAGAAGCTTCATCTTTTCAATCTGCTTCACCAAGAACTGCTTATCCTGCCCTGCCTGTAAACCAGAGATATCACACTGGTTAAACTGGACACCTGAAACCATTTCAGACTGTTAAGGATGGTATACACAAATTTTAAGAAATTATTTCACAGTTATAATTAAAAAAAACACATACCAATTTAAGTTGAGCTCTCAGCATTGCAACAGATTTTCCATAGATAGAGGCTAAAGCGATGAAGTAGCACATAAACACACTGCAGGGGAGGAAACAAAAAATATGGACCTTTAAGTATTATGTAATACAAGTGCATCTTAATAAATAAGAATATCGTAAAAATGATTTATGTCAGGAATTCATTTCAAAATGTAGAACTCACATGCTACAGAGATTCATTAGTCTGATAGATACTGTCATGTCAGCAGTTGTGCAGGCCACAACAGTGCTTCTGTCCTAAATATGTATTTTTATTGGTCTTACATAATATTCTAATCTTCTGAGTAACAAAATTTAGAATTTTGTCATCAAAGACAACAGAAATAAATTGCAACACATCACTGTGCAACCCATCTAAAATATTAAATATAAAACAACTCCTAGAGTGATATTCTTATTGAGATGCGTGTATAAGCATAATGCCAGCATTTTAATCAGATACCAAATGAGACTTACCACGATACAGCAAACAGAGGTACGGAAAAGGCTTGTGAGCCGATGAAGAAGAGAAAATCTCTTGTTCCTTTGGGAAGAATGGCTAAGGAATCTGGAACAATCTTCCACATCCTAAGGAAGGAACGGAAAGGCCCGCAAGCAAATGACGGATGGATCCTGTTTGGAGAGGCAGAATCAATAATCCTTAACGATGCAACATTAAAATACTCAAACTGGTCCAATGACAAAACTGTACAGATTGCAACATGAATAAACTTGGTAATGTTCACTTTATTGCCGTTGACAGCAGATGTGTTCTAATTTTAAAGATAAAGCTGCAGAAATCAGCACTCACTCAGCTACGCTGTAAATCATGACAACCAAGGCGAGGATCCAGCCGAACAGGAGGACGGCCAGGAAGAAGAAGGCGGAGGTTGTGGACCGGAACGTCCTCAGCGCAGGACGACAGTTGTAGAAAAGTGTGATCTGTGGAGAGAAGCGGCAAGGATTAAAGGCAAAATTAGAAACCGCAGTTTGAGATCCTGACCGAGTTAAAGCTGCTGATTCACCTTCTTGCAGTAGAAGAGGATAACAAACTTGACCGTGTTTATGAGAGGCAACAGAGGGCAAAAGAGAGCTCCGGTCCACACCACAGTCTGACCGTAAACAAGGCCCAGGACGTTGGAGGGAACCACAAACTCCTGCCGGCCCACCCACTGGGTCAACTTACACGACCAGTGATCCACCACCATCCTAACACAAACAGAAACACCCCACAGCAGCGCCGGGTCGTCAAACTGCTGGACTGACTCACAGATATCTTCATGTTTCAGTCACAACTATTTTATTGGAGTCTTTAAATAATGACAGATGATGGTCTACAGACTGACAGCTGGAATTCCCTGGAGATTTGTTTTATAAAAATATACAGGAAAGATTCTGCTGCTTTGATTTTGATTATGTTTTCATATAACAAAGTTAAGATGTAACGACCTTGTGTTTACTACCTAAACATTTTTGGGTCAAGACTTTGTGTTCTTCTGTAATTGTTTTGTCATGTGTTTTATTTATTTTTTTTCATTTTTTAACTTTTGAATGGAAAGGTTAACAATGACAGAAAAATAGATAAATATAAATAAAAATATGCATACCTGCGTGGAAATTCAACCAGCACAAGAAGAGCAATGCTAACGAGGAGGTCAAACAGCGTCAGCTTGTACATCTCCTGTCCCACACTTGTTTCCCAGCACTGTGTGACGAGACAAACAAGAAGAGATGAGAAGGACTCGCACAGAACCTTTTTGTCTCTCTGTTTTAGGTTGGACGGGATTACCAAAATTATTTCTACGAGAAATGAGAAATATTATTTATTGCTTCCTTCAAAGCCAGAAGCCATTATTCCAAAAGGAACATAAAAAGAGAGATTACAGTTTGCAGATGTATTTAGGAATAAACAGCAAGGTTTCAATAGGCTCTCGCAGCGCTTAGCTGCTCGGGCCTAATAAAAACCTTAGTGCTTGGTAACATGTTTTGTGGCATGAGAAAACTACAATTTAAGTGCTTGGAGCAAAACGAGAGAAACTGCAAGTCTGAGAAAACCATAGTTCTCTACTTCACACATCATGATGTGGGGACGTGAACTGGTGCACCTCACAAAACAGGACACCCAAAATGTTGGACTTAAGTCATACAAATTTACAAGCAATTAAAAAACATACTAAGGAAATGTGTGACTGTTGTGTTTTAAAAAAAACTTTCCACAATGTATCCACAAAGAAACTAATAATCTATAGTTTAGGTAAAGTATGTCTCTGAAACCTGGGGGCTGTGTAGCACAAGTTTAAAATATTACAAAACTCTCTAGTAGCACACAGTTATTTAATTAAATATAACCACAAATGATCAAAAATATGTTTTTCTGAATTCATTTATTTATTTATTTAGTAGGTGCAGCTTATTCTACTTCTCGTTTCTGGGAAGCTTAAAACAACGGCATCAGTTTCTATGGATACCAAATATTTTTCCTTTGCTCATTGAGTCTTTATCTGAAAGCTTCGGTTTGAACTCTGAACTTGAGTTGACAGAAAAACAAATCGAACATATCTGAGAACAAAGCAGCACCAAAGACGGAAAGACAACAGCAGGTCTCTTTTGATTATTGCATGAAAAAGTCTGTTCTGTTTTGGTTGAAGTTGTTTCAACGGTGTGTTTATTGAGTATTTACCTGGTAATTGCTGTGGTTGTAATGACAAGGACACGTGTCTGTACTTCCGTGGCACACGATCTGATTCCAGAGGGTGTAGAGAAGGATGCCCAGACTGACGAGACGCAAGACCACTGCCCTGAAAAAACAAAACAGGTTTTAACAGATTCATAATTAAATCTGTGTTCCTGTTTACGGAAAATGGAAGAATTATTTTTTAGAAGTCTGTCTTCCACAGCTAAAACCAAGTTTTGTTTCATTTTCTCTGCTGTTTCTTCAACATCTAGAAGCACAGATAAAGTCCTAAAACTGTGGCTTACAGCACTCAGTGTCAGAGAAATTAAACAAACAGTTCAAACCTTAATAGTGCCACTACCACAGTAGCACTGGGAGGATATTTTTCTAGCAAAGCAATTTGGTCGCACAGCAGAGGCACCAAGAAGTTCCCTGTGGTGATGACGATGGATGGCAGATACGTATAAAACAATCCCAGAAAACCTTGTACATTGTTGTTTTCCTGTTGGACAGGAAATGGAGACGAATGACAAACCAACACTGATGACCAACACACACATGGTGCTAGTTTTACACAAACTACCTGGCTGAATGTAGTCGCATAAGCGATGGCAACGAAAGTCGCTACGATGAGCCCAATTGCGACAAAAAACATCAAAACACGCAGAGAGTATAAAGTAACTTTGTTGCACAAAGTGAGGGAAGCTGCATGCTTCTTCAGGCGCTCCTCCTCCAGGTCCACCTGTAGAGAGACAGAAAAGACAGGTCAGATGGAGAAAAGGAGTCCAAAGAGAGGGGTGTGGGCCGATTGAGGCCTTCAGAGTAATTCAGTGCCGCCCGCAACCACAATTCAACGATGTTACAGAAACGGATTAATTAATTGACACACATTTTGTTTCTAGCAATATATCAGATGATGCAAAACAAAAAAAATAACACAAAAATAAACATGGAGAAAAATTAACATTTTCAAAAAATGGAAATGTTTTGTATACAAAATATTGACTTTTATAGTTTTTTTTTGTGTTTTTTTTTACCCCAAATCAGATTTAGAGTCTGAATAAACTTGGCTATATTCACCAAACATTTTTGAACTAAAAGTGACCCGTATCCCATTGTTGCTCCTCAGAACATTGTGCACATAATAAAACAAAATTTAAATTTAGATTAGATTTGAGTTTTAAAAAGGAAATAAAGTCCTAAATCACTTTACAGTTTTGGCCCAATGTGGCAAAATGTTGGGAGACGAACAGGAGACAAGAGAAAAGCATCACCATCTTCCCAAAACCTCAGTTGCTCTCGTTTACATATTGACCTGCAGCCGGTAGTAGATGTTCCTCTGTTTTAGTTTGGTGGCTTTGCTTCCCAGGCAGCCGTAGTCCCATCCGGTGAAGACGATCATGCTGTAGCTCCTCACGTCGCTGCCCCCGGTTGTCACGGCAACTCGAGCCGCTTTGCCCATTCTGCATTTTGGCAAACGTCCGCCTTAGCAGACAGGCTAATACAGCGATACACGTTCTCTTTCAGGAGTAAATCCTGCAAAGGTTTATAAAGTTACTGACCGTGCAATGATGCAAATGAGACAAAAGGCGAAGTAGAAGACAGCAGTGAGCAGATAGGCAAGAGGGATGTTGTAGGAAAAGTCGCTGCCCACCAAGGAAGTAACTACAACCGTGTTGTTGTAGTATCCATAAAACATGTATGAATACTCCATGAAACCCTGCAGAGTGTTGAGAGGAGAGGCCAGTTATGCAGGAAGGTTAAGCATGTAACTTTTATAAAAAAAAATTAAAAAAATCATATTGCCAAAACCGTCATGTTGTAACAGCATGAGACAGATAATCTGCCTTCTCCCAGAGAAAACAGTAACCATCTGAAATAAAAACGACTCAATCTGTACGTCAGACATGTTTGTAGAGTTTGGTTATGGTGTCTTACTGTTCCTGAGAGTAAATCGAGGAGGAACTCATAAAAGACCACCAGGCCCTGAGGATTTGGGTCATACTTCAAACAATCTGCACATAAAAAACACAAAACATCAGCAGCTTAAATATCTCTGAACACGTCAATGTGTTACTGCATGTTTCATTGCTCTCCTTGGCTCATAAAGGTCATGTTGATTCAGAAACAGACACAAAAAATGGTAGAAAAAGGCAATAAAAAGAAAAAAAAAAACAGTATAACTCATGTACATCCAGCTCATCCACCAGACTTGACATTTAAGTCAAATATTTGGCTAAAGTTTACAGAACCGCTACGGTTCACCTCTGGCTGTGTCTGGTTGTTGCCTGGAAACGGATTAAACTGAGAGACCTGCTTCCTGTTTGATAAAAATAACCTGCCTAACAGGAGAACACAGGAAATAAAGCTGATATAAAAATAAACGGTAACATGCCACTGAAACCTGTGTGTGTCAGACCTGCATGGATCTGAGCTGACAAAACATTAGCTTCGCTGATCTCCGGTTTGATGTCCACCGATCTGAACACGATGCTGGGGATGAGGACGAATCCAGCAATCAGCAGGAAGGACACAAAATTGAGAACCACCAAGAATCGAAGGAAGATGAAGTACGATTGGACTCCACCTCCAAAGTTTCCTGTTAAACAGAGTAAAGTTTGCCGTCTTGGCCTGAGCCCTTTACATTTGTGGCTGTTTGGAAGCATAAACTACATTCCTACCTCCAATCTTTTGCAAGGTTTTGCCCCACAGTGAGAAGAAGTAGAGAAACTCTCTGACGTTACTTTTGAATTTACGCACAAATATGGTCTTTTTTTGTTTCCAGGATCCTCCGCTGAACTGAGCAGGAGCCTGCATTTGTTGCACCTGCCTGAAATTGGTAGGAGAAAACATCTATTTAGTTTTCTAATGATTTTAAAGAAGAACTATTGGGGTTTTAAGCAACTGAATGTAAAATAAGAAAACGCATATATTCAGTTTACACAAATCGTATCCATTAATTACAAAATATAGCAAATAAATTTCACAGAATCAAGAATACAGAAACTAATTACTAATTACAACATGCTTTTATAGCATGTTAGAAGAATAACATAGGCCTGAGGTAGTATATGCAATTATTTTTAAATGAAGCTAAACTTTTAATGTTATTACTTTAGAATAGAGCTACATTGGGTGTGCTGTGGTGGCGCAGGGGTTGGGCACAACCTACATGTGGAGGCCTTAGTCCTCGACACAGCCGTCGCGGGTCCAATTCCCAGCCTTGGTGACCTTTGCTGCATGCCTCCCCCCTTCTCTCATTACCCACTTCCCGGCAAATAAACAACAAAAAAAAGCCAACAAAACCAAAAAAAATCTTTAAGAAAAAAACAGAATAGAGCTACATCATTCTGAAAGCTATTTGTACGGTTTTGTTTTGTATATTTTAGATATTTACTCATCCCTTTAAGGTGCTCCATTTTAATAATGATGAGAAACTAACACTCCACAACTTTCTGAAAATACTACCTCCACGTGGCGGCATCATGATGTGGGAAATGCATGGAAAAGGATCAGAGTTGATTGGAAGACAAAGTTAACTAAAGGGCAATTATAGAAGAAATCTGACATTCCAGCAGAACAACAATTCAAAATTTAAATTAAAGCTACTTTATTGATCCAACAGGGAAATTAAATGTTGTTGTAACTCATATTAGATCAAATTCCTCAGACTCATTGTAGATAGTGATGGCAACATGAAAACAAAGCAGGCCTAGTCAAAGCCCAGACCTAAATCTGACTGAGAATCAGAGGCAAGACTTAAAATTTGATACTGAGACTTTTTCTGTTCAGCCTGACTGAACCTAACCTACAATACAAAGTATGGACAACACGTCTCAGATTTGTGTTTGTAAATAAAAAAAAATAGATATATATGGTTGATTTTTCTTCCAATTATCATCTTCTATGTGTCAGAATATTGCATTATCCTATTGAGAAGCACAGAGGTTTGTTGGTTTAAAGTGTCAAAATCACAGGAAGGTTCAGGTGTTTCGAAAACATGATCAGTAAACAAATTCACTGATTATTTTTGGATGCTATTAGGTCTCTGTTGGATCCCCGTCCACTAAATCATTTTCTTACCATACAGCTTTCTTCAGAGCCATGGGGAAAACCATGTTCCTGAGCTCCCGGGTCGGCTCAGAACCGCTCTGTTCCTCCTCCTGCGCTGGGCTTGTGCCGCTGTTGGGTTCATGGTAGATCTGAGCGGACATTCGAGACGAAGCCCGGCGAAACCTGAGCGACTCCTGGTCAGTAGGAAAACCGCTTCCTGTGAAAGCTTGAAGACAAAACAAAAAGGAGATCCAAGAACCGATTCAGTACAATTAAATGATCCAGACAGATTGTTTTTGAGTTTTTATCCGCTTAAATAATTAAAGTTTCTAGAACAAAAGCTTACCAAAGCCTTGTCTTTGCTGCTCGATGGTCATTCTGGTCAACTTTAACACAACTTCAGTGGAAAGCAAATATGTGAAGCAGCGGTTCTCTACAGGGAAGTGTTATGTGCGATGAAGGACTTCCCTGTTTTCTCCCGGTGTGGACTTTACCCGTCATATAAATGATCCCACAGGAACTTCCTTGAATGTGTCACCTATTATCCCCAAAATTATTTAGACTGCACCTCGTAATCAACCAGGAGATGCCACAGCAACACAACCAGAAGTAAAACGTTTTTGCAAAGCATAACTGTGGTCAAAAAGGAGAACGTGTTCCAGGTAAAGGTTGTAGAAATGTATTAAAACATGTTAGATGAACAAAGTGGTTACTGTCTGAAAGAAAGCAACTCTATCTGACACCTGGATCTCCTTCTACCAACACCCAGATGATCAAAAAGGTTTAAATTTATAAAGATAAAAGAAACAAACCGGACACAAAATGGCAGATTTTATATATAATTTTGTTCCCAAGCAAGAAGAATGGTTTAAAACACAAACACAAAGGAGGAAAAATAAATACCCAGCGGTTAGGTTTCCTATAGACCCAAAGTGTAACAGCATCATTATGAAAACAAACTGTCTCTGTGTGGGTTTCAAAAACTATTTGCATTTCAAATGACCCTCCAGAAAAGATTCAACAACCTGCCGTACAAAACAAACGCACGACAAAATGACACAGTTTAGGTCAAGAGTAAATATGAAACATTCAAAAGATTTCTAAACAATATATCAAACGTATTTAGGGCTCTCCTATAACTCATGGTTATAATTTATTTGGACTTATCCATATTAAAGATGGTAAATCAGGGGAAAAACTTTGGTTTATTATCTTTTTTTATATCACAGTAATGCTCCCGTTTGAAAACAAACCTTTTTTTTAAACATTGTGATATATATATATATATTCACCTTAAAAAAGAAATAAAAACATTATCTTGATTCCGTGGGTGTCGCTCAGGCCAAACAGTGTTATCATATACAATATTGGCAGCATAATGGAACAAGAAGAAGACGAGCGACCTTTTAAAAGTTTGGTCCCGACCCTGAATGGTGCGTAGCGGCAGTGCAGATATTTTGGCAGTAAATGGACGTTAGCAGTGTTTACATGGGGCGCCACACAGTGGAAACAACATGGCTGCAGAGGAGACCGGATATGCTCATCATTTCATCTGAAGTCCTAACAGCGAGAGGAAAATGAAGGAATAAAGATCCAACTATACCAACGTTTGGAGTTTACAGGATCCAAGAAGAAGTTAAAGAGCAGAAATGTTTATATTTAACACTTGCTTAATGCATTTCGATAGAAAAACATCTTGTAAATTCCTTTCTTCAGCATGAACAAATTTGAATTACACATTAAGACAGCCGATTTGCCTTAAGATTTACATTTACGAATATGTTCAATTATAATATGTAATACTTCTTGATATATTCCTAGCACTTGTCTGTTTCGTCATGTGATATTTATCACATTTTCATTCGACAGTTCCTAAAAACCAAGTCTGGACTTTCGGTCTTGATGTATAACTCCCTGCGTCACTGAAACATTCAACAAAATAAAAGCAACATTCACTCTCCCAGTGGATCCCACGATTCACTGGATTTTAGGTGAATCTACAGAAACAGCTTTAGTAGTTATTTTTAACGGAGTTTCACAAATGACACTCTTAACTCCATTTTTAATAAAATGGACTTTTCTAAGAAGAAACGGTCTTGGACCGATGTCATGTCTGTTGGTAGAAACATGACTAAAACAGCTAAAACCAGTCCTTTTCTGTTCCTCCATTTATTCTGATTTCTGTCCGGTTTTCACGCTTTCAGTCTTTTCCTCATTTATTCGCTCCTTCTCCCCTTTCTTCCCGTCTCTCCTCCCCCCCTTCAAGACCTTGCCCACTATTATGCAGCCGACAGCAACGACGTGCATGGTGAAGTAGATGGACATCCAGTAGTTGATGGTGTCGGACGCCTTCAGCAGCACGAAGCCCATGCACATGTAGTCGTAGGCCCTCATTTTCAGGAACCAGTGGATCCAGTCGAAGACGTTCTGTCCGGTGGGACCCAGTTTGGACCTGATGGCAGACTCCATGGCAGACTCTGCTGCGATGCACAGCGGGATGGTGAGGAAGGAGAGGTAGTAGCCTGCGTGTAATCCGTGCCAGTAGGCGCTGATGAACATGGTCCATCCAGCTCTGAGGAGCACAGAGATGACAGAGAAGAACTGAAGTCCAAATCTAAAGCTTATTATAACCTTAATGCACTGTAGAAATATTTGTTCTTCGTTAGACTCTCTTATATTTGAGTAAAATCTTAATTTTGAACAGATAAACTTTACACCAAGAGCCAGAATTAGCAATGAATAGGAGTTTGTTCATGTAAAGGGACAGTATGACGTGTTTCAACCACATAGTGACATTTCAGTAACCATGTTACCTTCAGTTGCTTTAAAAATGCTGCATATCAAAAGAAAACTGACTTCATAACTTTAAAGCCTTAAAATTGAGCCTCTGTCTCTTTAAGAAACTCTTGTCCTTTCTGACTCGCAGCCTTCAGGAAGTCATCACAACATCGCTCCTCTTTTAAAAAACAATGTTTTTACCAGTGTTTCAATGAGAAGTAGCTCATATGATGAGCCTGATCATCATATGATCAGGCTCATCATATGAGCATAATCATATGCTCATATGATCATGCTCATCATGCTCATATGATCATATGAGCATGATGGGTTGGGAGGGATGCCATACGAAGAGGAAGCTTGGAAACTGCAGCTCCGAGGAGGACCAGCTAAGTCCAACCAGGCGTTTTACACAGCTCAACGGTTGCCATGGAGATTAAATCATTTGTCAAACATGCATTTACGTTTGATGAGGGAATAACATTATAACATGATGTCAAGCTCAAAAAAGTAAATTTTACATAATACTGCCCCTTAAAACATTTGTTTTTAACTCGTTTGCACATGACACAGTTTCAGGCTTCAGGATCTCCCAGGGATCTGTTATTGCTGCACAGCAGGAGAAAGTCCTACCTGAGTGCATAGGACTCGAAGGGGGCGTTTGGGTAGATGTAGTGGTGCAGCCACCACTGCACCGTCATGTTCCAGTAACGCATCCCGTGTCGGACCTTCACACAGAAGTCCGAGTTGTAGCAATCAATGTTCTGGATGGTTTTGAAGTCGTATTTCTCTTCAGCGCTGGGATCAGGGCTGTTCACAAAGCGAGGAAAAATTAATTTGTTTTCTAATGATAACAGAAAACATCATACAGTTACTTTAAAATTGCAAATAAACTTTTTCATACTATTTTATGTTACAACCACAAACTTGAATGTATTTCATCACTGATCAACACGAAATGTATACAATTATAAATCAGATTAATGTGACGTACATATCTATTCAGCCTCCCTCAGTCAAACTCCTTTTTAAGACATTTCTTCACCAGCTTTCCACATATAGACACTATAATATTTGCCAATTTTTCTTAGTCAAACAGCTTAGATACAGTCTAATTGGATGAGAAGCAGCTGAGGGCATCATTTATCTTTCCACAAAGTCTTAAATATGTTTTGAGGTTTAAAATATGCTTCATTTTATTATTTCCCTAGAGTAAGTTCCACCTGTCTTCCCATCATATCTAACCAGCTTAATGAAAGTTCAACGTTGGTCTACTCTGACCAGATCCTTGCTTTCCCATTTCTGCTAAATGGTTTGTAACAAACTTCGATCTTGAGGTAACGACCTGTAGTTCACGGTGGGTCCTCCTCCAGGTTTTGAAAGCGCTTTCTCAGGATAGCAGCCAAGACCAGCGCTGATGCAGCCGGCCTCAGCGCCACACCACGCCGAATAGAAACGCATCCTGAACACAAAAAACACTGCGACCATGTAGAACAACCTGGCGACACAGAGGAAGAAGAAAAGACACAAAGAAAATCATTTTTCGTTTGATAAGATTTTCCTACCATGGAAAACTGCAGCCAGACTCTCCCTTTGTTGCCATAACGTACAAACATATAGATGTGGGATTATTCAAATTCAATTCAAATTCAAAAGTATTTTATTGATCCCAGAGGGAAATTAAATGTTGTTGTCACTCATATTAATTCAAATTATTCAAAGGGTTATTGTAGAAAGTAACGGCTGTTCTCAGAAAATATTTCCTGTAGCAGTCTATATTGCAACAAATTTGAAGAAGCCTCTGACTGAAGACACAGCCTCTTGAAGAGGATGGTCAGGGCTGTCCATAATTTTCCTGATTTTATAAAGAATCCCTCTTTATTTATCCTAATCTATTTATAGAAACGTAATTAGGACCTCGGTTATTTTCAACTCATCAATTTACATGTTCAGTTTCACCCGTGAGTTATATTATTACAACAACAAAACAAAAAACAAATCTACAAAAGATAAATTATGTACCGTGAAGTCAGTGTGGAAAAATGTACCTGAAGAAAAGGTTCTGGTCCAGGAACTCGTCGGTGCGGACGTAGGAAAGTGGAAAGTAGTAGTTGACGGTCACAAACAGAACCCCGAAAACTGGGACCATCTTCAAGCGTTGTAGACAAGGCTCCCAGCCGGGCAGAGCCAGCGGGTTCGGCTGCCTCAGCCAGTCCATGTACGTTTGGAAGCGGAAGAACGGGCCTTTAGGGCGTCGGGGTAATGAGACAAAGGAGAAACCACAGCGGTGAGAAGAGAGGGATCAATAAAACGAGCAATAAGGACGACGCAAAAGACAACGTTGGAAAACAAGGTGGCGCAAAAGAAGGAGGAAAGAGGGACGGGAAAGCAAAGACAGCAGAAATACATATATGAAAACTACAAGCACAGAGAAATAATATCAAATAATATGGACTCACAATGTTGAACAAGTGGCAGGAAGTGAGACAAAGAGAGACATTGGTTATAAATCATGCAAAAGAGAATGAACATCGATTGCAACATCAGCGCACATGAAAGCTTAGGATTCTGATGTTAAATATCAAAGCAGACATAAGCAAGTTCATTTAGAGAAGATTGTTGACTTACCGGTCATTATACCGACATAACAGTAACTATAGGACAGAATGTCGTAGAGGGAAGGTTCTTGAGACAGACCACCAACGACTGGAGACTTAGCAAAGGAGCTCACATCTCTCTTCTTCTCTACATGGAAACTGTGCACCTCATTGGCAAGACTGACCATCTGAGAGAAAAACAAACACCAAAAGTAAAACACAAGCTCACGAAATGTCAAGAAACAGGACGCTTTTTTGGTATACAAACAGACGATGTTACTGCATGTGTGTTTGTGGGTTTTTCTACCTTAAGAGTGAGGAGTAGCTGGACGGCGTTGGCAAACGGTGTTGGCTGGGGAAGATCGAACCAGGTGACCAGACGGAAAAAGAGCAGGTAGAGAAACGTCCAGCTGAGACTCAGTGCTGGGGCGTGCCTGATGAGCAGAGGCAGGTGTTATGAGTCCATAAAATCTACACTCAATTCATGACGGTAATTATACCTATCAAGCAAAATGTTACGGTCATGGACACTTGCAGGTCGGATACATGAGCTGGTGACTTAACAAAGTGTCTTCAAAGTTGACGTTTTGCAAACAGGAAAAATTGCCAAATGTACAAATTTGAGCAAGTTTGACAGCAGACTTGCTGTAGTGGCTGACAACTCAGACAAAGCACGTCCAAAGCTTTAGCTCTTATGGTGTGTTCACCACCTGCAGTGGTCAGGATCCAATCGAAAGTGGCAACGGAGAAGAAACAGCTACAGCTAAGAGATTCATGAGGGGAGCAAAGGTTGGCAAGATCCAAGAGATGATCTGCTCCAAAGACTGAAGAAGCTTATGCTGGTTCTGACAGAATACACAGGTCATTGCAGTCCAATCAGTGTGTTCATACTATCCACCACTGAAAGAACCAAGAATGGGGATGTCATCTTCAGAAGCAAACCAGGAAGCCATGGAAGAAGGTGGCCTGGCCTGATTTTCTTTTACATCCTGTGGATGGCAAGGTGTGTGCGTCATTTAACTGGAGATCACATGGGAACATGATGCATTATGGGAAGAAGGAAGAGGCAGTGTGATCCATGTGGATGTTAACTTGACACACACCACCTATCTGAGTATCACAGAGCAAGTTCACCTTTTAACTGAGACAGTACTCCCTGATGGCTGTGACCTCTTTCAGCAGTTTAGTGCTGTCAACTACAGAGAAAAAATAGTTCATGGATTCTTTGAGGAACAAAACTGTGAGTTTGACTTTCAAGCTTTGATTCTATATACCAAAGATCTAATCAGGCATTTGTGGGATGAACAGGACAAGTAGGTCTGATCCATGGGCCTTGTTTGTCTTAAAGGATCTGCTGCTCACAGTTTTGAGACACCAAAACAAAACAGGTTTCTGCAGCAAAAAGAGGGGTAGCAGGCTTTCAGGCAGGTGATCATAATGTTCTGATCAGTGTATTTTAAGAACAATGCAAAACTTAACAACCATGTACCTTTCAGCTGAACACGTTACTTTTTCTAACGTGCAGCCAAAAGTTAGAGGACGTCAACATGTAAACTGGTTTCCCAGTGAGATGAACCACAGGAAGATTATTCTATGAAATAAAGAAACAATCCAGTCAATGTTTTCTAAAACCCTCAGTAAAGGTTATGTTCTGGTAAACATTTATTGCTGGCCAGTTTCAGATACATATCACCCTGCCTTTGGGTTTGGAGCATGTTTACCCTGTGAGAAATAACATCTCACTGATCACTCTAAGCTGCAGACTAATTATGGTCAAGACTTACTTCTGCTTGCATTTTAGAAATGCAGAGACGGTAATCACTCACCGCCAGCTGCTCTTAATGATAATCCATGTTCCTATCACCGTCACCAGGGAGTGCAGAGTGTGGATGTGACACAAAGCGATGGTGATGGACAAACCCAGAAAGAGAGATGCCACCTGCTTCACAGACGAACCTGAAGCAAAAGAAAATCAGAGTTTTATTGGTTAAAAAAAACACCTGACACAGGATTTCAAGCTAGTGGATGTGCATTCTGCTATTCTTTATCTCACACTAGCGGCAATTAGCATAGATCTGTTATCTTGATTAACAGATGTCTATTACCCACAGAGGCATAATAAACATTTATGGTGCATTTCAGACTAAATAAATGTCACAAGTGCATAATCTAACAGAGAAATATGCTTGAAATTAGGAATATAGATGAAACAGAAGTGATAAAAGTGTAAATAAAAGCTTAGGACAAAACATAATTAGAAAAAGCTATGGTGAAATTTAAGCTGAAAAGCAGAGAACTAGAAGCAGATTTTTTTTTACTTCAAAGACATAAAAGTCCTGAGTATTCAGAACTACACCTACAAGTGACAGCAATTAATCAAGACTTTGGAGAATTTTCAAGCTAAAAAATAACATCAGGAAATTAATGCAACACAACAACCATGATATTTGGCTCCGACAATGAAACCTAAGCAGCTATGCAAAATACTCACTGAGATAGCGAAAGAGGAACCCAACAGGGACGGAGGCAGCAAGGACGCCCAAATATACCAGCTCATCAGGAGACATGTTTCTGAAACACGGATCAGTGTGTTAAATTCACATAAAATATGTCTGACACTGGGAAAAAAACACCGTACCAATGCAATATGACTTTAATTCTAGTACATCTCATGATTAAAGATACAAACGGAAGTATTTTAAGATGGAAAGTGTTTTTAATAAATCCAGTTTATTTTTAGAAGACGGCCACATAGATTTTTGTCTTTTTTCCAAAGTATCAGAAGAGGTTTGATCTTAAAAACATTTATTATATACTCAATTACAGCATAATAGCTAGAGTAGATGCTAACATCGATCTAAACAATAAGTGAGATCATTTATGCCAAGGTGTAGAAGAAAAATCATATTTCATTTTAGGATATTTTAGTCTACATTTTTTTTCTCCCTTTTCAACCTATTGGAAATAGATATAGTAGGAGATTTTCTCTAACTGCGATGGAATGAAGCGAGATATTTCTAAGACGGTTAAGCAGATTTCAAGCTTTAATTTTGTACATGTACTTGATCACAACAAAGAAAAATTTAATTTTCTCTGTTTTATATCACAGATGACAAAAGAGATCACATGGAAATAAGCCATGGTTTTTACCTACAAATCATTTTGTTGGTGCACGAATACTACTTAAAAATTAATTGTAAAAAACAGTGTGAATCTGATACGGTTGCTATATATTACTAAGATGACATATCTAAAATCCTCTCTTTATTTTACATGATATCACACTCACTCTCTGACTTCAAAATCTAAGACAGTCAAATGTAAGCTAAGCAGGGGGTCAAACACAGATAAAGTTAATTTAATTAACCACATACAATACAAGCATGCAGGATGTTAAAGGAATGCACTTTCAGTGTAACAGCCTACCAAATATTACATGCAGCCAGTTTTTGGCATGGCAAAAAAAGACACTCCTTTCATCTGGATAATGAAGATGAAAAATATGTGATTTAATGAGTCTAAGCGTTCTCCATTTAGTATTTTCCTTCCTCTATCTAAGGAAATGGGGAGAAATCATGTCTTTGCAACAGAAACAAATTATCAAATGATACAGTCTAGCTTGAGCTTTGATAATTTTGCTGTTGTACATAATCATAATATTGGTTCTTCTAACTTTTGAGTGAAGTCTGTAGTGAGGTCAGTGTTAAAAAAATGGGATTAACAAATTTAAGAGAGACTAGCACTGTATGTCACAGCAGATTAGGAAGTTAATCTGCTGTGACATATTTAAGATTTTGTATTATTTCTACAAATAACTTTTAGCTTGGTTTCTTCAGCTACTTGTCCCTAGTGAAATTAGACAGCAATTTGTTCAACAATGCATATGTTGGAACAACTATGAGATAGATTATTTTTATTTTAGCTCACTGTTATAAAGTTTCCTATTTAATGTCTGAACCCTAATGAATCATCTTACTCTTTAGATGAGATATGGTGAAGCAGATAAAAAAAAAGCTCTTATATGTCTTAGGAATCTCAAACTAGGGATTGTAATCTAAAATTTTTGTAGATGTGTGTACGAAATTTGCACTTTCATACCTTCTAAATAGAGCAGAATGACAATATTGTGTTGAGCAATACTTCTACAATCGCAAAAGAATAACTGGACACAATATTTAGTAGGATCCTATATTTAAATGTCATCCATTCACATTCTACACATCATTATGTTTGCCTACTTGAATAGACTCTGCTCTGTTTCAGGTGAGGAATGTTATCAGCTTCAAAATGTGCTCAGACGTGTTGGCTTTAATGCTTTAACGCAGATTAAAAAGCGCCTACGTCAACCCGAATACTTCATTTCCCACTGTTGTGGCAAGAGATAGCAAGTACACTCACGTATTTCACAACCTATGGCCACAAATGAAGCTAAAACTTTCCCAATTAAGGTAATTTCCGATTATAAATACGGAACCACAATATTCACCACTGAATGCCATTTTTAATAACCGTTAATGGCTACAGGCAGGTAAAAAGCCAAACGAGTCAAAAACGCTGCGTGCAACAAGCTACTTACTATAAGGTTAGAATAGAAGCATACCTAATATTTAAGGTTTTAAATGACAAAAAATAAATAATAAAAAAAACCACTTATGCCTAGTTGATTTGAAGCCCACTTTTTTTCACAGAACGCAGTGAAAGCTTTGAAACGTTTAGCAGTTAAGCGTAAATTAAGTGCTTTTTAACGGCTATATATGCTGTCGACGATCAGAATTGCAGAATTTATGTACTTACACTCATAAAAAGCTGAGTATGCCAAAAAATTAAGATTTCTATCTCCAGTTTAACCTGCACGTTCCATGAAATCTGTCCCTCGTCGCTCATTCACACCTAACCGGTGGAAGAGTTCACCTCCGGGTTTGTCGTTGTACATCCAGCGTGATGACGTCATGACGCAAGAGGACTGTACCATTCTGCTTATGCGAGTCAGGACTGTACCAAACAACCGCATACGATGAAGAAATAGGTTGATTCCATTTAAATTAGTTCATGGTTGAGAGAATTTTTAAGTGAATCTGTTAAGCTGTCAAATTAAACTTAAAATATAATGTATGTAATTTAAATGTAAAATATAGTACAAACTTAATTCAATTCCTTGTCACCCAACCAAAGCAATTTAATTTTGATCAACTCTCTCTTAATTCAGTGTAGTTACAGCAGCTGCCCTTGGGTAACTATTCAACCCCCTTGACTTTATTACAATTGTAAAAATTTAAGTATTAATTGTAAAACTACCTTAAACTTTTACATAAAAATAATAAATGAATAAAATAAAGAAAAATGATGCAGTGCAGTTCTTTGGTCAAACCAAATATTTTTTATTAGGAATTTAACAGAATAGGAAGTAAACAAAACACTTCCTGGAATAAATCCTTTTTAGTCTTCCTCCTCATCATCAGCTCCTCCAGCTCCACCCTGACCCTTCTTGGCGTTCTTTCTCTTGACGCGGCCGGGGCGTCCTCCGCCGTACGGGGACCTCAGAGAGAAGTCGATGTGCTTCTGGCTGTCCAAGCGAACCACAAAGGAGGGGATGTTCACAACCTGCTTGCGCACACTGCCAACACAGAAATAAAATGGAGGTCAGAGAACTTGGATAAATAGATAAACTTTCACATGCTCTGATTCCCAGTCTTTAATTCCCATCACCATCAGGATTTATAAGTGCCACAATCTCAAATTTGTTCAGTATTTGTTTTTAAAGATTCAGCTATTCTGTTTAACTTTTATCTGAAGTTAATTAAAATTGAGTGACAGATTTTAGCTGCCATTATCCACATTTTACCAATTTATTTCCATTTTCTATTCATATTTTACGAGTCCATTAATTTTTTTTTTACCTCTAACGTACATACCATAGTGTTAATCTAATTGATGTCTATTCAATAAACAGTTTATCAATGTTTTAGTTCATTAGAAAAGACATGTCGAGTTATTAAAAAAAAAATTCAATTACACGTTTAAGGCACACACATTTAACCACGTATGCAATAAATTGTAGCACTTTTGGCCCAAATATTTAACAGATATGACTAACAATTTATACCACTGTAAATATAAACCAGGCTTCATTGACGAGGAATTCTTGACACCACAGAAAATCTGCTCATAAATCTTAAATCATCAGCCCGAGTGTTCGGTAGCTCACAACACAAGGTGCAGTGAGTACCATAATTGCCCGAGGTGCAATCCCCCCTACCTTACCTGACAGCCACCACGTCACCGTGGCACAGTCTGAGCCAACAGACGGCAGGATTGGCTCTGGGCAATGTCTACTGACAAGGTATACGGCTTTGATACCGAAGTGACCTTGTTGAAATGTTTAAGAGATCTCAACGCAGAGTGCTACAGGTTGGTGGTCCTCTGATGGAAGAGGAAGCAGCAAGTTTCTTATGAGTCCCTAAGCAGATTTTTAGACCCTCTTGTGTTTACTTCAACTCTTCCAGAGGTCTGAAAACTCACCGAATGTGCCTCTGGCGGATCAGGACACGAGCGTGGTGGATACTCTTGGCAAGTCCGAGCTTGAAGACTTGAGTCTGCAGCCTCCTCTCCAAGAAATCCTCAACCTTGAGACCCAGGATGTAATCGAGCTTCATCTTACCCTCATCCAGCACACCGATCCTCACCAGACGCCTGAGCAAAGCATTACCTGGAAAACACACACAAAAAAGCGTGAATTTTAAAAGGAACATAGTATATGCCTCTGAGTTTCATACAGGAACAAGAATGGCCTCATTGACGAGGAATTCGTGACACCACAGTGAAGTCTGAAAATTTATAATTAAATCATCGGCCAACTTCAACTATGTTCAAGTTGTTCCTTATACCTTCAAACAGACGTTTGGGGTCCTTCTCGTCCAGAGTGAGCAGCTCTCTGGCAGCTTTACGGATCTTAGCCAGGGTAAACTTGACCCTCCACACCTCACGCTTGTTCCTCAGACCATACTCGCCTGGAAAAAAAGATGGTCGTTCAAGTAAACTAACTTAAAAAAATAAATAAATAAATAAAAGTCTGTTGTTGTAATTTAACTAAATCAAAGCATACCAATGAGTTTTAACTCCTGGTCGAGACGGGACTTCTCGAAGGGACGGCGAGGGGTGACATATGTCTTACGACAAACCCAACTTCTGGCAACGGGCATGGTGGCTTATAGCGCCTGCAAAATGAAAATAATGACATTACCCAAAACTCAATGTATGTGACAAAAAAACATCTTAACTTTGTCAATGATGCCTGGCATCTTTGCCAAAAGCACGTCAATTATGGCCTTAATTTTATGTGAAAAAGCTGATTAATGACAACATTTAGTACTTAATCTAAACACATCCACTATAATGTTGCATTCAAAAAGAGCTGATTGGTGTTGGATAAAGGGAACACCAGCGGTGCATGATAAACACAACAAGAAAGTACTCTTAATGTGAATCAGTATACTTTTCCACACTTCTCAGCATAAATGTATTTGACACAAAAGAAACAGTAAAATACATTTCACAAAATAAATGTTTTTAATAATGTTTTTTTACTTAGTAAATCCAGTTCTGCTGTACCCATGCAAATGAGCAAACCATTCAAATTGCAAAGAAATTTAAACAATGAAATATAGATTCGTTAAGAAAATGGGGTTCTGGCATCAAGTATTTAAAAAAAATATTTAAGAATTACGGAGTTTTACAAAGTACACGTATTTAACGGCTTTAGCCTCAAAGCTAAAGACCTATTAGCTTTCCATATGTCCAGTACAACATAGGTAATTATGCGACAAAACATATAAATTTTAGGATACTAAATATACAAAAAATGTTGGGTTTAACTGGAAATAAAGGTAAAAAGTGCTGAAAATCTTGTCCATCCATACTACTAGGCCTTGGCCGCATCGCACCACGTTGTTTGACGAGACGAGCTAGCATTAGCTTCCACAATATAGCTAAATCCTCAAATTCGCTAAACATCAAATGTCAGAAATTTAAGATATTTATTTTGAATGTCTGTATTACGTATCAGCGACTGAGCATATCGTAGTTTGAAGTAAAAAATGATTGCCTGTTAAGCATGAAGTAGTGGGCCGTACCTGTCTCGCCCAGGCTCGCTTAGTAAAGAGGAAGAGAAGCAGAGTTCATGCTATTTTATACAGCGGACAACGCACTACATGTCCCATCATGCCTCTCGCCCTTAAAACAGAAGATAACTTGATTTTGTGCTGCCCTCTATTGGCCAAATAGAGATATTTCAAAACAGATCAAACTTTTTTTTACGGATCTTAGCGTTCTGTCGTTTCTTTTGTCATTTTTATTTTTCCAATCAGTCCTCCATGATAAAACGGAACCACACCTAAATGACTAAATCACAAAAGTTTGTTTCTGTTTTCATGTAACTATCTTTATCTCAAATTAAACTATGGCAATGTATTGTACAAATTCATGCTAGTAATGTTTCGTCTTACATTAAATGGTGTATAATTGTGAAGAAGGTAGGGTGATAAACTCAACCAGAAGGACATTGCTATTTTTATAACTCTGAAAGGGGACCCCCAGCATGTGTTTCTGTCTGTCATCCAGCATGATCAACTGATGAACACACAGAAGCACACTTGTTTTCTCTTTCAATGCTCCATACCCTCTCTTTTCCTGACTAAGGAACTTTCTTTGTATTTTTTTAGCTACCTGTCAGGTGAAGTACAGTCCTAACCCAGTAGGATCTTGTGCTACTTCTGTTTGGGATTTTTCCTCTTTTTTTTTTTTCTTTTTTTTTTACTCTGGTTTGGTTGCCTGATCTTCCTGTGCATACAAACCTTTTCCTTTTCCCTTGCTTTCCTTTCTCCTTTTCCCCTCCACCTCCCGGGCTATGCTCTCCTCACCCACTGTGATCCTCCAGCCTTACGGACTTTCCGTCTATCCACAGACAACCACATGCTATCCCAGCATAGTTCAGGTAACGCTTGATTTGTTCTGCAATTTCACAGTGTCATTCAGACGTTTGTTGATCTTTGACCTAATGACTCAAACTAACCTTTGGTTAAGAGAACTGAAATAAGCAAAGCAATTAATAATGTTGTAGTAAGAATACTCTGAATGAGCTCCAGTAATGTTGGTCCATGCATGTGTTGGTCATTTGATTCAAAAACAAGTAATGAAAAACAAAAATAATTGTTCTTTGATTTTCATCTTAAAATACAAAGTATTTAATTGAAATATAATCAGGTTTTTTTTAAGTGGAAATTGAAAACTGGTTTAATGTTGTTTTCATTTTTAAAACAATAAAAAGAAAATCACCAAAGAGAAATTAAAGCCTTTTTTTCGGACACCTAATACCGTTACACCGTCTGACTGTAGGAGGCGCTGTTTCTTCTGTAAATCCTGTAAATCTTTTTAACCACAAACACAAATATATGAGCAGTAACATTTGTAACATATACAAACATGTATAACCTTCTGATGAATCTAGATGAGGATAAGTAAAGGGAAAACATTTGCCTTATGAGAGTCTGTAGCCTAATCACACTCTTGCCGCGAGTGAAATGACGTCACGAGATGAAGTATTTGCTAGCTCATGTTGACTTATGACGATTTTCAGAGTGTAAGAAATTTGACTAAAAATAAAACAATCTTTGTCTCTTTCGTTGCCAGTAATTTTGTTATGTAACTTCAAACTTGAACAGACAGATTAATTGATTTAATTTCGGAAGAGAAAGTCCAAATTTACACAAACTGGATTTCTGGCAGTGTTGACCACTAGGTAACAATTGCTGTTTTATCGTTTGAGCAAATTATTTTGTATTCAAAGCAGTTGTTAGATGTTCGAAAAAAAGACAAACAAACAAAGAAACAAACAAACTCAAAGTTTAAAGTTTTTGTTTTATTCTGTCGGAGAAAGATTAGAAATTAATCCAGAGAATAAAGGAATAGCATTCTGCTGCATCTTTTTATATATATCTAGCTAAGGGGACGCTATATGTTATCTTTAGTCTTCTGGTCTGAGTGATATCAGCAGCAAGTGTCCCTGACATACCAGTAAAGCCACAATGCTTCTGGTATCTCTCTACCTTGTCACTGAGCTTCACACCAGCAGTATTTTTAGTCCTCTTTTCCTGAACCGACTGTTTTGTGTCATTTGCAGCCAGCAGCACTGAAGACAGTTGTAAAACCTGTGTTTTACATGTGTTCGGTTTAAAGGCAAGGATAAAATTTACATTTAAAGCGGGAGTAAATTTTCTAAAATTATCAATATTTTAAATATTTGTTAAAACTGTCACTATGTCCTGACAGTATAATATCAGACAAATAATCTGTGAAAAAATTTAAATGTTCTGCACTTACTTGGTTCTTGCGTACAAAAACATGATTGACAGCGCTAAGACCCTCCTCTTGGCTCTGATTGGTTGTTTCCGACTGGAAGCAGTGGATGTTCAAACTGTGATAGTTGGAACGTTTTTTTAAAGTTACCTACTGCAGCTTTAATTGATAATTTGATAAACATAAATGGGCAATTGCAGCAAAATACCTCAAAAGTAAGATGTTGTTCATGTAAAAGCCTAAAGAATGAAATGCTTGTTCTTAAAGTATCTTAGAGCAATTTCACCGTTAAAGGATTAGTTTAATGGCACCAGTTTGGGCTGAACATCCACTGAGTCTCAAGTTGCAGCAGCTGCGCTTTAAAGTCCACCGAGGGAGCACTGACACATGCCTCTCTTTGTCTTTTCCCTTCTCTCCATTTCCTTTGCCTCTCTCTTCCAGAGCCACATTTATAGCTTTTTAATCTAAAAACCAGAATGCACAACACAGATGGAGCAATAGGTATCCATTTTCCCCAAACAAGCTGTGTGTCACTGTAAGACTTGTTCTTGAGGGCCTCTGAAATGCCAACATCTGCAGTCTGAGTGGCCTTGTTGTGTAAATCCTTTGGCAGCTGCCACTGCGAGCACCTGGCTCCGAGCTGTCGGCCTCTGATTGCCCACTGACAGCTGAAGGAGGAGAGGAGAGAAAGAGCAAACAAATGGGGATTTTTAAAAAAAAAAAGGTCTGTGTGTTTGCATCTGTTGACTGAGACTGAGTCAGGCTGGGAGTTGGAAGGAGGAGGAGAGCGTGGCTGACAGTGACATTTAACAGACTCTTTCATCTTGCTTAATCTCTCTGTTTTATATCTGCAAAGAAGATATAAAACAGAGACAGAGACAGTTTTTAAAGATAAAAAGCTTAAATGCTTGTATAGTGGTGCGGGAAAATCTGCATTTAGATGTGTTAAGGAATTAGCTTAGCTCAATGGTAATAGCTATAAATTGAAATTCTGTCATAAAACCCTTAGAGATGATGCTGAAGAGTCAGCAACTACAAACATAAACATATTCACTGATCACATTCAGTGAAAAAAGTATTTGTGGCCTTATAGATTTCCTCTGATTTTGCTTTTTACACATGTGCATCTTTCATATAATTAAACGAATTTCAATGTAAGACAATAATAGGCTAAGTAATAAGGAAGTAGTGTGCAAAAACTAAGTAAAGTTGTGCTGTCAGTAGTTTGCATGCATCATGATCCTAAATCATTTTAGCTACAGGTGTAAACAACAATCTGCTGCTTCTCCTCACACACAGAATGCACAACACAGATGGAGCAATAGGTATCCAATGCTTTAATTTCAACATAACAAGAGTAAACAAATACTTCATAAGGCCTTAAATTTATCTTGGAGGTCAGTACTTGTAAAAAATAGTGAGATTTGCATCCTTTGACAAAGCTACCTACAATTTATCCAAGTTTCTAAATGAAAATTCAACAAAAACTCTCTGACGGGAAATTTCTGACGAGAAAAATCTGAATCTGAGCTCAGTAACCAATATGGCTGCCATTCATTTAAAATGCACTGAAAGTTACAGGTATAAACTATTAAGATGAACCATCAGCAGTTTCTTTATTTTCAGCAACATTATGGTCTATTTGTAAACAAAACAAGCTCAAACACAAAGAACAGATTAAACTCTAAGTATCATATCAGAACTACATAAACACAACAAAAACTTATTATTTTCTTACACTTTTAGAAAGTAAAATAGCCAATTCTTTTTAACTCTTACACACTTTAATTTTAAACTATTTAAAATATTTTAATTAAAGTGTAGAAACCATCAAATGAAATCAAATTTAACAGTAGTTTTATTCTCAAAGCAATATAAATATGCACTTATGGAATCCCCCGGATGTGTTAATGATGATCAGAGCATTTAGCACAGTGTGCTGCAGCTTCAGGAGGGATTTCGGGCTGGAGGTGACTGACAGATGCAGGTGACTGCAGCTGGTGAGGCTCTGATTGGATGTGATTGGTTGATGAGAGGCGCTCATGCTGTGGTGGGCGGCGATCTGCCGGCATTAAAACATGCAGCAGTTGTAAAATGCATCAGAGAGAGAACCATCAAAGCGGGGTAAGACAATTCTTCAACAACTGTAGGTTTTAGTTTGATTTCTTTATAAGTTTGAGACTGAAACGTTATGACACTTTCATTGTTTCTGATTAGACTTGAATGTTTGTGTCATACACAAAAAAAACCCCTCAAATCAACGGGTTTTAGGTATTTTATGTGGAGGTGTAAAAAAAAGAGATGCCAGTGAAAAACAGGTTTTTAATTTTTTTTAACTAAAATTGTACAATTTATTATGGGCATAATTTGTTGTTTGTTGTTAGGTTTGTTACTGTTTCTAGTATATTTTATAAATAGAACTTTATTTGAAAAAGCATTAACCATTTCCACAAATGATACTTTTATGCTAAAACTAAAACATAAAAATGTCATTTGTCATTTTAAAATTTTAAAATACAAAACACATTTTTAAAAGACTGAAATGAAACAAAAAACTAAAAAAAAAGAAAAACAGGAAAATAAATGACAACCGAAAGACAAAATGAACTGAAGGTTTGCTCATCTAAATGGTCAAAATGCAGAATATTTTTCTTTGTGAAATGTACACTAATTGATTTTATGATGAATGTTTCTTTCAAACAAGTCTCAAAAACAATAAACAAACAAATCATTGCACATTGCAGACTAGTTCTTTATTTCTTTTTTATACATTGTTTTTAATAAAACAAGTTTGTAGCTTGTATTTTCTTTTTGTGGTAAAAGTTTCCTTTTAAGATTGTCTACACTGTTTCCACAACTTACTTATTTTGTTGCTGTATGAAGAGAACTTAATCTGGAGCAACGGCTCGTTATTTTAACATTATTACATGTCTGTCTGTCATTATAACATATTTTCTCTGCTCTGTTTGAGTCACTGAACAGCTTGTTGCAGAAGAAGAGCATCAGGTTGTTTATTTGTTTACATCTTTGGGTGTTTTTGTGACCAGAGACTCATTCCTCTCCTCCTCTCTCCAGGGGGGCCCCGCCCAGGAGGCCGGGGCTGGCAGCGGAGACCCCACCCTCCCACAGGTTTATGCTCCGCCCCCTTCGTATCCTCCGCCGACTCAGGGCCCACCAACATCTGCCAGCAGGCTGCCCACTCTTGATTTCAGCTCGCACAGCTCCGACTACCCCGAACACCCCCAGCTCAGGGTCTATCAGGGCCCCCAGCTCGAAGGGGTCGACACTCTGACCCCCAGCAACACGGTAAGAGAGGTTTGTGATTAAAAACTGGAATCAAGTCCCAATAAAATCTGATCTCCAGTAATTCATTGTCCAATGTAGGTCCCAGCAGAGCTCTGAGATAAAGTTCCTCTCTATATTTAGAGGTCCGCCTCCTCTGCTATGTCCTTGTACGGAGCCCTTGGGGGACAGCTGACTGCGTGTTTGTTGTTGGAAATAAATACTTGCGTTTCCTCTGCGTCTTTTATAGCTGCTAGTAAAACAGGTCACATTTCAAGATTGCAGCATTTTCTGTTTTGTTTACTTTTTTATGTAAGCTTTGGAGAGCAATCTGCATGGCCGGATTTGGAAGGATGTGGGCCTCAGGGCTACACCAGTTTTGGTGCCCAAACCATTAAAGAAAAATTATTTTACTAATGCAAATTCCAGTACATTAATAGGTAATCATATGCATCAACAGGTATGAAATGATGCATGGTAGGTTTAATGTTGTTCCCAAAAATATTGACTATAACTACATAATAATTTTAGAATGAGTGAATATTGATTATATTCATAAAAATTCCAAAATATTACAAGTCACCCGATTTGTGTCTATGAGTTTTACATGAAGTAAAATGTCAGCAAAAACACACATTCATAAGATATAAATAAAAAAATCTGTTTAAAGTCTGACCCAGCCCATCTGATACAGAACTTTAAAAAGACAACAACAAAGTCTAGCATCCGGAAAGAAACTTGTTTATAATTACTACTTTTTAATGTGCTGCAGTAAAACAAAAGGAAAGAAAATCTGATTTTCAAATCCTTTAAAAAATAAAGACTGTCCTGACTGATGAAGTGATCTAAGGGTATTTATTATAAATGAAAATGATGAAACGGGTTGAAAAGGCAGTGTTGCTGTCTTCCCTCACTGCAGTTCAGTCATGAAGACATGAGCTGTTTAGTTTGATTTGTGTGGCACTTCGGCTGTGTGTCCTGCTGCAGATGTCTCTTCGTCCTCTCATAAATGGTGTTTTTTTGTGGCCCCCGTCTATATATTTTATCGCTATAGAGCCCCTGACATTCTTGGGTCCGTGCTGAATTTCTGGGGAAAGTTGAGACGTCGCCTCGGAGGGAGGGGGTCAAAGTGGGGAAGGCTGACCAGATGAGAACCCCCCCTCCCTCTCCCTGCTCTGAAATATCACTCAGGTCCAGAACACAAATCTGCATCGTGACGTGACACCACCACCCGGCTCCCCCTGGCTCCCCTCCCGCCCCGGCCTGTGTGTGGGTGTGTTTGAGGGTGGATGTGATGCTGTCTGCTGCAGTTGGTCACAGAAAGCCATTACTGTGAGCCTGTGTTATGCCTCCCTGGGTGAATGTATCCCTGAACCTTTTCCCTGCCACCATCTTATTAATGATGCCCCTTGACGTTTTACATTTAACACTTGGCAGAAAAGCAGCACCATGACCTGAAACTGACCCCTCGGTTCTGATCCCCCCTTTCCCTTCTTCTCATCATCGTCCTCCTCATTTTAAGCTTCCTGCGCACCATCTTTGCCTTGTTCCCTCTGGTTTAATTCTGTCTTTCACTGCTGCACTGAGGCCTCTTCTCTCCTTACCTGCCTCTTGGTACTAGAATGCTAATTCTCAAATCCTTAAAGTGCAATTCCTTCTTGTATTTTCATGCTTTCTTTTCCTTCTTCTCTGCCCATCCTTTTGCAGCTATGTTTAAAACTTTTGTATTTTTAAGATCCTTCTTGGACTTTTATTTTCAATAGTTTTAACACTTTTCTTGCAATGATTGATGATCCTGCACCCAGTGCACATGAGCGCACCCTCCAGCATTGTGGTGCATTGTGAGACCATGAATGTTTTGGTTTTGGCACATTACTCTCTGAATTGTTCTGCATGAGGCAGTTTATACACACAGGCCACACAGCTCGGGTAGGAAGTGCAACTTGTGCAACAGAGGTGAGAACACTTTTGTGTTGCATCACTTGAAAATCAAATAATGAAGTTTTTTTTATTAGCTTTTAATAACTGATAACTTTTACTGTTAGTCAAAAATAAATAGTGCCTTGTTAAAGTGTTCACAAACTTTTCCACTTTGTCACATTTTGCTGCATAATTGTGAAGTGAAATGAAAAGAAAAAGATACATGGTTTTGAAGTTTTTTACAAATAAGACCAAAAAGTGTGGCAGGCATTTGTATTCAGCCATTTTACTCTAAAACCCCTAAATAAGATCCAGTGCAGTGAATTGTCTACAGTAGTGGACCTAAATAGTGTACGCTGTCTGACTGTGTTGAATTTAATCTGAGCCAGTAGGAGAACAAACCTAAAGCTACAAGTGAATGATCAAAGAACATTCATGTGTTAAAATGGCCTAGTCAAAGTCCACAACTACTACTGAAAGTCTGTGGCAATACTTTAATATCAGCATTCACAGATCCTTCCTGTAACCTGACGGACCTTGAGATGTTTCATTAAAAAACATGAACAACATTTTTAGTTTCTAGACTAGACAAAACTGGTAAAAACAGTAAACTATGTAATGTAAATTATTGACTCGGGGGATTTGAATACAAATTCCTGCCACATTTTTTCAAATTAAAATAAAATGTGTAGACAATATAACAAATAAAAGTAACAAACACATGTATGACTTTTGTTTTACTTCACAATTATTTAGTATTTATGTTGGTCTATTGTATAAAATCCTAGTAAAATAGATTAACGTTTCCATTTCTAACAAGACAAAACACTTTGGCAAGGCACTGTAAGTCAGAAGAACTACTGAATAGTACAAATACACAACTAGACAAAACAAATACAACTGCAGCTGACTTTATTTTTTCTAACTGCATGAACATTGCTTAAAAATTAACCACAGGAACATCCACTCGTTTTTAAAATATAGGCTTTACCTTTCTGTTTACATCATGGCTCACCAAGACAAAAGATGTATTTTATATTTTAAGAACGGCCGAAACTGAAAATGGTTTTAGTCGTTTAGTTGTCTCTCCAAGTCAGCCCCCACTAATCAGATCAACAAAGGAAGAAATTATTCAACTTTAAAAAAATACACATTTTTACATTTTTAGATTCAAAAGGTGATATTTGAGTCATGTTGCACATCTGTGTACTTACTTATGTTGTACAACTGCATACAGTCTGAGGTGAAGGTTAGCTTTACCACTATAATCTGTGTTTTTAGATCATTAGTTGTCCTCCTGCAGGCATGTATTTCCAGACACTTTACTAGTAAATTCACACTCCTGCCTTACCTTTTGCCTGAGAGGCATCACTGGTTGCTGAATGCTTGCTAAACACGGTTTGGATCACTTGAGCTCATGAACATGATCTTTGCAGAATGTCATGTGATGCTGACATGATGTAATCTTTACACAGATTTTCTCTGAAAGCTCTCGCTGAACTCGCTGACCTGATCATCAGAAAGTCTTGATTTGCTTTTTCCAGTAACGCTGCTCTCTTTGTCTCCTTCCGTCTCATCTCATTCATGCCCTCTCCCCTCTTTTGTTTTGTATCTTCCTGTTTCTGTCTGTACCATCACGTCCCCTTTCGTCTCGTCCTTTCTGCTTTGCTTCTTCTCTGTCAGGAGGATGCTTTGGCCAGCGTGACCTCCGACCCCCAGGCTCTCGGTGTGTCTGTGTCGTCGGGGGCAGGAGCGGGAACCGGAACAGAGGAGGAAAACTCGGGGAAGGCCCAACCAAAACGCCTGCATGTCTCCAACATCCCTTTCCGCTTCAGAGACCCTGACCTCCGCCAGATGTTTGGGGTATGACATTAACTCTTCCTTATCAATAGGTTGTCTCTAAAGTTGATCTATTATGCTTCCTAGAACAAATTAAGATTTAATTTATGAAAGTCATTCTTAAATGTGATATTAGTCTGGTCAGTTCTGCTTAATTTGAGCTCTGTTCAGAATGAGCTGTTTTAGGCCTCCTGTCACTTTAAATGCAAATAAGCTGCTGCTGGAGCTTTGCTTGGGTTGCTAGGTGACGGGCTGGAGTTGCTAGGTAACGCTGCAATGTGATGCCACAGTTAGCTGGTTTTTGAAATGGCTCATTTTCCAGATACCAACAAACTTTAAATTGTTGCCAAAAAACATGTTTAAGCTCTTAGGCTGTTTTTACAAGCAGTTGAGACCCGAATAGAGGTATAAAAATAAGCAAAATATGAATTATGCATAATAGGTCGCCTATTCTTTTATGCTTTTTAAAGTCTTTCTCTGGGTTTTGGATCACTATTTCACTTTATTATGAATTTTGCAGCAATTTGGCAAAATCCTCGATGTAGAAATCATCTTCAATGAAAGAGGGTCAAAGGTGAGCGACAACACAAAGCCACTTCATCACAGTTAAAACTTGAGTCAAAATAAATGTACATAACATCACGTGGATGTTGTCCAGGGTTTTGGATTTGTGACTTTTGAGAGTGCCACGGAGGCAGACCGAGCGAGAGAAAAGCTAAATGGGACGATCGTAGAAGGGAGGAAGATTGAGGTGTGGAGTTCTTACTATTTGTAGATTTACATATGATCACCCCATGAAATTAATTTTTATTGAGCTTACTGTTTTTGTCTGTGTTCTAAGGTCAATAATGCCACTGCAAGAGTAGTCACCAAGAAGCCTCAGACACCTCTTATGAATGGAGAAATATCAAGTAAGACACCTGAATGTAGCCTTGTTTCATTGCTATTACAAAAGTCTGAAGCTTTATTAATACTTAAGTTATCCATCAAAATCAATTCTGCCTTTTCATGGATTTAAATTGATTTAGAATAAAGTTAACATTCCCGTTAAATATCTTAGAAAGAATCAACAGGAGCTATTAGTTAGTACCATTAAGAATTACATTTATTATTAACCTAATATCTAATCATCAGTGAATATTTCCACAAAAATAAACCCTACAAACAAATATAAAGGTTATCAAACGAGGACAGTGCTAATTGTACACTACTGTGACTGAAGGGAAATTTCATGACCAGGTAACAGACTTTCAAAATACTAACAAAGCTGATTAAAATATAATATTTACCAGGAACTTATGATGTTATTTTAGTCCAAAACAAAATGATTATGTCAATTTCTCAGAAGCCTAAAGTAATGGGTTTTACATTTTAGATATGATATGATATCCTGGTCACCACCTGGACTAAGAGCTGCTTTGACTAGACCCACGCCATGCTACGCCATGATTAAGGGTTCAGTTTAAATGTATAGGTGGTTATCATTTTTTTTATTATTATTTCTTCTCAGCATCTGGTTGGAAGATCAACCCTGTAATGGGAGCAATGTACGCACCTGAGCTTTATACAGGTGGGCTGATTTATATCTATTAGTGGGAGAATTTATTGTACTTTGCACTGTGAAAGAAGTTTATTTTCTCTTAATTTCTGTGTTTGTAGTTGCCAGTTTTCCATACCCTGTAGCGACTCCTACCTTGGCGTACCGGGGTTCAGCACTGCGAGGTCGGGGTCGTGCCGTGTACAACACGATTCGCTCTGCGGCCGGCACGCCTGCTGCTGTCCCCGCCTACCCGGGGTGAGACCCTGGGCTCAACAACTGGCGACACAGGACTCACAGCTGGCTAAACATACTGAAAACTAAATGATTAATATGTGACAAAAAAGTGTAAACGGGTCATAAACCGTCCCATAATCTTAAAAATAAAACACATTGGCGATAAACTGGTACTTCTCTTTAACTTCCTGTAGCAGCTAGCGACGCTGGCTTAGTGTGAACAAGAGCTAGTGGAGATTCAATTTCAGCTTATTTTATATAAAAAACAACTTTGTGAAAGTGCTAGCAACATTTTTAGGTTTGCTGCCTATACAATCTCAGGAAGTTACTATATTTTCAGGTAGACCTCTAATCCCTATGCTAATATACACTAGTTCATCTATTTATAGTTTTATTTTTTATTTTTTTAGATGTTATAGTTTCCTAATTTTTCATTTGGAATTTTTAAATTCCCAAATCTTTCCCATTCTCAAAGACATTCCCAAATCTGAGTTTCAGCTTTCTGGCTGAAACTCAGATTGAATTGATGGGATCTATTTGTAGTTGTACAAAAAACATTTGAGTCAACTTGTAAACATTACTTGAATCAAATAAAGTTACATAATTATTGCTTCATAGTTTCACCAATACACATTTAATATAAAGCAAAGCCAAGTTTTACTTAACTTTTTCTTGTTTGAGTGTGTGTGTTTTTTTTTTTTTTTTCCAGGGTTGTATATCAGGATGGACTATATGGAGCAGAGGTTTATGTAAGGAGCCGTTTTAAAATTAACATTTTTAAAATTAGTTTAATCTTGGTATGACACTGCATCAATGTTATTTTATTTCAGGGAGGTTATCCTACAGCGTACAGAGTGGCTCAGTCTGCATCTGCTGCTACCGCAGCCTACAGTGACGGGTAGGCCAACCTGTAATAAATGTGCATTTAATGACTCCAAATATGTGAAAATATGTAAAACTCCTCTTCCTTTTCTTTAAAATCGTTTTCTTGTTTTTTTTTTCTGTGGAACACTATAACTCCAAATTAAAAATCAGAGAAACTACTTTTATTATTGCTGTCAGATATTTTAAACATTCAAATATTTCATCTGGAAACAAACAAATGTTCTTGAGAAAATCACTGTGGGCCTGTAAAGCATATGGTTCACATTTTCCTGTTGCCCTTGGGGTTTTCTCATTTGTGCAGCGTTCTAAAAACAGAAACACCAAATTATTTCAAGATTTTTCACTCAGAAAAGATTGCAAACGTTCCTCACCTTCTCAAGTAAATAAATCATTTTATTGTTCAGTAGAAAGCGAGGAAGGCATTTACGATACAGCAGTTTTTATAAGCGAAAACATCTGTTAAATCTCTCCCGTCAGTAAATTACTCTAACTAGAATAACTAGGTTTTACTTTAAGAAATACAGTACTTTCGAGCTCGGGGATTTAGAGATAGTTTGAATTTAATTTACTATTTCATAATCATACATTTCTTAGTCTAATTCAAATATTGTTCTAATGAGATGTAACTGATGCTGGAAATTAAATAATTAAAAAAAGACATTACTGAGAAAAAAGTGAGATATTCATCATTTGAATAAAGACTTCCTAAAAGTATCTGCTGCTACTTTTTTTGCTTATAAATTGTACAACTGCATGATCTGCATTCACCTAACTACAAAAGTATGGTGGAAAATATAAATATTTAATGTTCTAGTTACAAAGCGGACGACCTAATGTCGCTCGCTGAGGTACGCCAACATTAACATCAGCCATTGCAGAAAATTAACGGTGATATCCTGCCAATAAAAACCTCGATATTACTGGTATCAAAGGTTTCGTCAGAAGTTTTTTCACTCATAAATACTCATAGTTAGCCAATGTTTGTCACTTTTAAAAATCAGAAACAAAGACTTTTGAGAAGCTCTGATCGTACCCAGAGGTCTGAGACCTGCTTCATGTCTTCCTCACCAGATACGGACGGGTTTACGCCGCAGCAGCCGACCCTTATCACCACTCAGTTGGACCAACAACCACATACGGAGTCGGGACGATGGTGAGTTCAGTCCAGAAGTGCAGAGCATCTGGTATTTACTGTCCGTCTGCTTACACCTTCCAACCCTGCTTCTGTCGACAGGCCAGCCTGTACCGAGGGGGATACAACCGCTTCACCCCCTACTGAGCCTCCCAGATGTTTGCATCTGTCACGAACCCTGGGACTGGGATAGGTCATGATATCTTAAAGCTTGGAAATTATTCTTCACAGAGACGATCCCGGAGTGGATCCCTTAGGACCTGTTTGTCTGGTGAAGAAGAAGATCTTATGTAATTTATTAGGCCTTTACCTGAGTTTGTTTGAGTGAACTGATTCTACAGAGACATTGGCTGGTGTTAAATGCTGTGAGACTAGTTGTGGTGTTTTAAAATCAAAACATTTCAGGGGTCAAAGTGTACAAAACATTTTGTACAGTGTTAAATGACTTATTTTTGATGGTGCCCTGTTTCTGAGCGTGTGAGTGTGGGAACGCACTTTGTTCAGCGACAGAGTGGACAGAGACGCAGCCCCGACGTCACGATCTGTGTCAGGGCTGCTTGCCTGGATGCAGCTGGAGTCAAGTCTCTTCTCACCCTAACCATCTACCTCTCGATCATTTTTAGTTTCATATAGCTGTTGGGTTGAAGTATTTGGAAGATTTTTCTTTGTTTATTGTACACCTTTTCTGTCCATGTAGCCAAACTAATTCATTTGATTTTCCATTAACCTTTCTGGTTTTTAGTAGAACTAATATTCTGGGGATTTTCTCATCCTTTGCTGCAGCTCTTAATATTACTTCCTGCATTATTCTTTTTCTGCCTGTCTTTTCTTCCTGTTGCACTCTTTTTTTCTGCTATGTTTGATGTTTACCTCTGAATAAACCCGACTTTCTTCTCTTTCCCTCCTACTCAGTTTTTAGGTTGTTTTTCTCTCATTTTCCTACTTTGTTTCTGGGTTGTTTTTGTTTTATTTAAGTTTTTCTCTAGTATTATTTTTATGTGTCCTGACCAGCAGTCAGGACCAACAGATTTACTTTCACCAGCACAGCGTGAAAGCTTTCAGACAAGAAGTAAAATAAAGAGAGAAAGGGGGAGAAAAGAAGGGAGGAGAGGTGAGTAAAAAGTTAAAAAGGAAAGAGGAAGATAAAAATAGAGGGAAGGAGCAACATCAAAGTCCGCTTCTACACCTGCAGAAAAAGAGAAAATAAATGAGGACTGAGAAACCACATCGACAACATTATCATACATAACAAAAACACCAATGAAAAACACAGAGCTAATTGGTAGGATATATATTTAGAAGCTATTGCAGTCGTAAAAATACAGATTTCAGACTGAAATAATTTTTAATATGAAACACAACCTGAGCAAATATAAAAGGAGTTTTAAAATTATGATTTAATTTGGTATTAAAGGGGGGGAGGAAGCAACATGACTAAGAAAAAGTAAATGGACCTAATAAAGTGTTGAGTGACTCAATAACTGTTGCCAAATAAAAAAAAAAAAAGAAGTTTCTAGTATTTATTCAGACCATCATCATTTAAGTGACAGGAAAGACAAAAATCGAATAAATCCTTGTGTAAGAAAATGTTTTCACACTATGGTGTGAAGTGGTTTTAGTTTTTTTTTCAATCATTTTAGCTGTTCCAACAGCAAATAAGGCAAATTTAATGTAATTCTACCATTTTACCTGGCCTGTGAAGATCTCCACACATTCTAATGCAGCTTGTTTGGTTTGCAGGAGTTATTACAGGTGCAAAGATTTAGTATGAAACCAAAATTGAACATGTTTTGTCTTCTACCCACTGAGAAATGAAGACTTTTTGTTTTAGTCTGTGGTACTTGAATAAAAGAGGAATGAATACGTTTCCACAAGAACAGGTGTTCAGTGTTTTGTAAGATTCACCACCAAAAAAAAGATCCTCAGTCTTTTTTAATTTTGTTTCACTGTCATTTGCACAAAGCTTCAGAAACTGAAACAACCTTTGATGTTTTTTCTCTTCCTTCATTTTACTTTTTTTTCTAAACTCTCCCTAATAAACTATTCTCAAATTTACAGGATATGATTAATTTTTCCAGGGTCTGTTTTCTTTTATGCATTTCTTTCCTTTTCCTAAGCATAAAGCATCTTTTTCTTGATTTTTTGAATTAATTTATTGTTTTTATTCATTTCTTCTTACACCCAACAGTAGAACATTAGAAGACCATTGCTGCTGACCTTTCCTTTCCCCTTTTCACTAAATTAAATTAATCTCTCTTCTGAATAACTCAGTTTTCTTTATCCTTGTAGATTTCTTTTAAGTCATTACTTGTTAAAAAATTAATCCATATTTCAATAAAAAACATGGACCAGATACCTTTAATTCTTTACTTTTATTTCAAAAATGATTTACACAATATATATATATATATATATACAAAACGGCAACGTTCTCAGATCTGTATAGGAGTGGGGAAATGGGGAGAGGGGCTTTGCAGATAAACCTCCAGCTTGTTAGTGCGCTGCAACATAAACTATCAAAGCACTGCAGATGTCATACAATACTTACTAGTCAGGGTGACAAGTTGCACACAGCAAATGCTCACAAACAAATTCGACATAAAAAAAGGGAGAAGAATGACGAGAGACATACTGGTTAGACGTTCAGTGAGGAGAGAGTTTCATGCAGGGGTGAGGAAAAAGAGTGAAAGGAAGGAAATAAATCTAAACGGACCAGCTGGGAAGAAATGGAAGAAAATGAAAAACTAAGCAAGAGGGAGAAGAGATCTTTGTGTCAAGGATCAAGTAAGGAGTTCATGAAGGAATACAGTAACAAAAGAGCAAAAAAGAAAAAAAATGAAAACATGAACATGACTGACTAGAAAAAAAAATAAATGAAAATGTGTTAAGGAGTTCATGAAGGAATACAGTAACAAAAGAGCAAAAAAGAAAAAAAATGAAAACATGAACATGACTGACTAGGAAAAAAAATAAATGAAAATGTGTTCAGTTAGTCATCAAGGGATGGATTCTCTTTAGACTGAGCCTTAGATCTGCACAAGTGAAACCTGTGTAGAAACTTTACATCAAGCGTTACAGATGAAAGTCGTTTCTTATCCTATGAGCACATTTCAGAAACCTAAACTTAGAAATCAACGTTCTGCATGTCCAGACACATTTAGATAAGGGATCTCAATTGGACTTCAAACTTAACTCTTTCAACCTTACAAAACAAAAAAGAAAAAAGGAAAATTAAACCAATAATTGTACACAGATTAAGCAAACAGAGCAAATGCACCTGGACAAACAGAAACCATCGGATCAGGATCATTCACAGGTCATCATCTTTAAAACCAAAACCCAACATCTTAAATATGTGGATTAGCAGCAAAGAACCACATCAGCAGCAGGGCATGTTTATACATTTCGATCGGAGAGGCTCCCTTGTTTTCAACCAGCTGCATGGCTGCTGTGTGGGCAGGTCAAATCAGGACTTGCTCACAGCTTCACTCTCTCCGGCAGCCTTCTGGAGGAGGTGCACCCACTTCCTCACTCCGTGTGCTCCTGCAATGCAGCAGCAGCAGCAGCGCTACGAGCTGAAGAACGAGAGGCGTGGCGGTGCGTGGGAACAGGAGGAGGGGGAGGGATGGGTAGAGGGGGGCAGAGGAGAGGGTGGATGAAGGGGGAAAGAAAAGACAAGTTGAAATCATTGTCAAAAATATCTGTAGTAACAACGATCAAATTACTGCGACCCATTCACTTGTTACTGATTTCCCACACATCTTGGAGCGTAGCATTTTGATTTCTTATCCACTGCAGTAAAAATCGCCACAACGTGCAGCACAACCACCAAACACCCCACACACATCTGAAAGCAAGTTGCATAAATCATTTGTGAAAATAAAGGAACTCTCAAACTTACCCAGGAGTAAAACAACAAAACTGTTTAAATTAAAAAAAAAAAAAAAAAAATCCAAATATGACAATATTTACAATATTTTTCTTATCGAGCTTGTACAACAAGCCCGCATCTACCCCTGCTGCAGTACAAGTCTAATACACCGAGGTTAACGTCTGCTCTGATCATTCCATAATCAATAATACTGAGCGGAAGTTTCCCATGTAGGAGAGCAGGAGAGACGAGCTTCAGAATCATGTGACAAACAGCAAAAGACATCTGATGTTTGGGTCTGGGGTCCATTTACCACAATAATGAGACAAAGCTTTACCCAATTAGAACTTCAAAGTTCTCCATCACCAGAACTAACTACTGGCACTCTGGATGGTAAAAAAAAACACAAAATATATAAATATAAAGCTCCCTAAATATTGCTGAACATTTCATGACAAAGTGAAAAACATCCAATTAGACAGATCTTCCATTTACAGTTTAAGTTTTTAAACTTTTTAATTAGTTGAAACTTTTATTTTACAAATTTCATAGAAACAATGAGTTTTGGCAAAAGTACTAATCTGCACTTGGTTCACTGAACTCTTAAATTACTGTCCACATCTGTTTAAAACTTATTTTGCAAACTACGTGATGCACTTCTCAGACAGTAGAGTGCACGTGTGCTGCAATTTTTTTTAATTTTTTTTTTGACATTACTAAATAATTGGAACCCTTATTGTGCAAAAAATCTATCTGTGAATTCTCCCTGAACCCTGACACATTTCATAATTCTTCTGCCATTCTATGAAAGAAAAGCCAATACTGCTGTCCAAAGAAGAAGAAAACAAAACCAAAGAGCGAAGACGCCTCGGCTGTGCCACCATCCAGCTCCTTCCAGAAGTTCCTCTTTCTTACCAGCGTTGCAGACACAGAGCAGCATACAAACCAGTCGGTTCTCCTTGGCGGACCCTGTCAGGATGCAGATTCTCCGTAGCGGCGTTTCTGTAGAACAACGGCTGCTAAAACGTCCCGATGGATGCAGAAAGGCCTCGTCGCTGAGGTCTGGCAGAACGGAGACGTGCTGGATTCCAGACGCCGGCAGGACCTTTTACCTGACGCCAAGGGAAGCAGAACCTCATCCAGTGGTCGATCGGATCCGCTTCTTAATCTTGATGAGCGCTCATGAGAAATAAAGTCAATGCTCCTCAAACTGGGACTTGGTTGCAGCGCTGCCGTGTTAGAACCCATCCGAGGAGAAGCTCAGGAGCAGCGATTCAGTCCTTTTCTTTCAGGTCGACGCCACAGGCGGACGGGACCCCGGACGGGAACATACAAACCACCAGCTCTTCTTCCTGAGAAAGAACCGCCATCTTCTCACAGTCTTTGCAAGCAACCAGCCGCACCGGGGCGGTTCTGCAGGCTCCAGAGGGCAGAGAACGACTTGACGGGGAGCCGTTTGAGACTTGGATCTTCGGGTCTTTAAGCTGTTGACTTGAGGAAGGAAAAACATAACAGAACACTGTTAGCACTAAAATCTGTGAGGGGAGAGGGAAAGGATCCATGAGGGTCCCTGATCTAGATGTGAATGCTTAGATGATCTAAACCCACGTATAAAACTGTCCCCTCTGTTGTTCAACCCGATTAGTGTGTTTGCTTCTTCTTTTATTATTAATCTGCTGTTTTCTAAGACAAGGTAATCTCTTGATTGGATGTGTAAAGAGTGAGTGTACTAGTGAGTATCTATATGGATACTACTGCCTGCTTCTACACTCTGAAGGGCTTTGCAAAGAAAGTAAGGATCTATGGTGATCCCTCTGTCTCCCTCAACAAGGTCACCCTACCGCTTCCCTCTATCCCTCCCTCAAGAAGCAGCCAAGCAGGCTGTACTGGCTTTGCAGTCTATCTTTTTGGGGTCGGAGGGGGCGAATGAAACGCCTAGCCCAGTTAAAAAGGCCATACAGGAGTCTAAACACGGAAAGCCCAGAGTTTTCTGCACATATTCAACAGGAAGGTCGGGTCTGAATCTGTGAACAGAGAAGGAGAGAGAGAGGAAGACATGTCAGCTAAACAGTGTGAAATACTCGGGCGAAGCCATATAAATAACAATATTAAAAAAAAAGTCAAACTCGCTGAGTGGTGCATTTAAAGTGTTCATTTTTGTAACTTCCATCATTATGATTTACAGTCAATGAAAACCCTGATTTCAGGAGCATAACTCACGTTTTGACTATGGCCCGAAGAGCGAGCTTTCTCTCTCGTTCTACAAACTTGTCAATGAGATATGAAGCCATGCGTGGCGCTTCCCGGTAGAGCTTAAAGAAACGATGGTAGTTCCCCAGCGCCCAGGCGGCACGGAGCGCAAGAGAATGAGCCACACACTCATCCGACCGCAGAGCCGGAGTCAAGTACACCAGCTCGGTGATCTGATCTGGAGGGAAAGTGGCCGACATGAAAACGCCGAAAAATGCTGCCTCTTTTAGACCAATTATGACACAAAAGAAGCAAGCTTACCTCCAGAGTTTTTAGTAAACATGTAATACAGCAGTCTATAAGCTGTAAACTCGCCAATATTCTCTGAGGGATTATCTTTGTACAAGGCCTTCAGCTGAGTCTGGCACTGGTTGAACTCCTCATGATCTCCCTAAGAGTCCAATCAGCAATAAGATGAGCTTAGAAAACACACCAAAAAAATAAGTGCATACACAAAAGAAATCTCACTTTTTCAAGGGCGATGCGTGCGTGACACTCGTACACTTCCACTGTGAAGTCAGTCCGAATGCCCTGGACCTGGCAGGGACACAGTATCAAAAGTTATTTTTTTAGCTGATATTTTTTTCTGTTTTAAATTTTAAGACTAAAATGACAGCAGGCTAACTGAACGCACCGTGAGGTCCTGTCGTATGGACTTCATCTGCTCACATGCATAAGCGTAGTCCTGGTTAGTTTTCCAGTGGGCCTTTACAGCCAGCAGGGACTTCCTGAGCACCTGACAGAAGACAAGAATAGAAACAGTTCAAAGGTGAGATCTTTAGTCTCTGAAGGCTGCAAACGTTGTCAACGTTTAAATCTGTCATTTTAAAAGAACAGGTCGAAGATGCAGAAGAAATACAACCGAATGCAGCAAGGAGCTTTTCATGAAGAAAAAAAAGCTCCGTACTACTTCTTTTCTTCGAGGTCAGACATTGGAAAAAAAACCCCACTAGTTTAAACATGATGTGAAGTTATGTAGAAATGTGTTAGTCTCAGTGGAATCAATTTTCAAGTAAACATAAATGAAACTACTATAGACCAAAAACTACAAACTCTCCAATCTATGGGTAAATCCTGAGAGGGGAATTTGTGTTTGCATCTTCTGAACCACATACCTGCACGGGGCGGACAGTGGAAGGGTCGGGGGCGCAGGTGAGCCTCAGGTAGGGCTTGGTGATGTCCTGACATGAGCCCACGATGGGGCAGTCCTCCCAGCTGAGGCTCTCCTGGGTTCCATCAGGCAGATCCAGGGAGTTGATGGAGAGAACCAGCGGCTCAGAGCGGAGCTGCTTCTGAAAACGAGCTGCTCTGCTCTGCTTCTTAGCTTCCCTGTTTGGGTCATGGAAATCCATTCCAGCGCTTCCCCCTTTCCTCTTTTTTCCAACAGTTGCATTTGAATCATCCATGTTCCTAAAAGAAACGTTTTAAAATATAAAGCTTTTGTAAGACAAAAGCAAATTAGAGATCCACTGAGAGACCGGCTAGTGCTTTTCAGCTTGACCGCCCCAGATTAAAACCTCATTATTTGTCCCATCAGTGAACAAAATCTCTATACACAACTACATTTTTACTAACGACAACACTCTTCAGTGTGGATGTCATTACAGAAGAAAGGAAAGCAGAGGTTTACCACAGGATGTCAATTTGTGCCTAACAAACGTTTTGTCAAAGTGGCGTAACTACACTACAGTAGTTACAGCAATTCATGCTCATAACTAAACAACTCTTGAACACACAGTAGGAAGGGCTGCTAATTATAGATCTTAAAGAGAAAATTGGTATCAGATGGTAAAGCTTTACAAAGCAGAGCCCCAAATATCATATTTATTCACCACTTAAAAACAGGAATGATAAATAAATCAAAGACTAGTAGATTCTAGAGATGTTCATCTTACCGTCTTCCTCTGTTGGCCTTTCCTCCTCTTCCTCTGCCTCTCTCTCCACGTCCCCTGTCCCTGTCGTTACCGCGACCGCGTCCGCCTTTCTGTCCGCGTCTTGACAGCTGAGGCTGCAGGTCGCTGGACATGCTGCTGTCTGACTGGGAGCCAGAATCACTGGAAAGGCCGGTAGACATCAGACATCTTAGCAATCAGCAGACAGGAAACTTCAAGTATTCAAAGCAGGTAAGACTTGAATCTTACCTGCGCCTGTGTCTTTGGTTGCTTCGATCTCTGTGTCGGCCGTGTGACGGTGAAGGAGAGCGGGAGGAGGATCGCGATGAACTAGACGACGGACTCCTTTGAGAAAAAATGTTCCTGTAGTTACCTAACCTGTGGCCAATTCCTCTGCCCCTGGAAGCAGCCCCCATTGTACTTCCTCCACGTATCATGGAGTTATCTGATGTTCTTTGGGGTGGGACAGCTTCCCAACGAGACTGCTTTACCTTTAATCTGTGGAAAACAAAAGGCCAGCTTCAGACAAAACTCTACTGATCCTTGGCTATGACAACACCTCCTTAAAGAGAGCAATTAACTCACAAGACTGGTCAGAGCCTAAAAGAAAATAAAACCAACATCTTCCTGGCAGTAATTAGCCTCCACTAACAATCTCGGTGTTCAAAACCAGAACTAACTCACTCTGGTAATGGCTCATGGGTCCAGTCAATTGTGTAGGCGGAACCGTCCTTCAGCCGCTCCTGGAGGACTTCCTTTAACACCTTCTCGGTACGATCCTTGTCTTCCTCCGTTTCGCAGGCGGTGAAACAGCGTTGCACATACTCTTTCATCGCTTGGGGCCAGTCCTGGGGCCTGGAGAGGAATTTAAGGTCACTACCAGTTCAACTGGTTGTTAAAAGAACCAGTGAAGCAGGTCTGACCTCGTCTGGGCCGCGCCGGGAGCAGTGCTGGCAGTAGCTGGTGAGGAAGGAGCCTGATTTAACCCAGTGGGCTGCTCACCTGGTTGGAAAGCCTGACTGGAGACTGGGGAACACTGAACCTGATAGGGCCTCTTGGAAATATTAAATTTAACCGGTGCCGATCCTGGTGCCTCTGTGAGAGCAAAAACATTTAAGGCAAACAATTATCTCCGTTTTCCTTCCAAGAAAGCAACATAAAAACTAACGATGGGGAAGCTGTAATGTGAGAAAAGGAAAAGCTCACGTTTCATGCGGTGCCAGATCTGCTGTCCTGGTTTTTGGTTTTTATTGGCCTCTCCGCGGCCCAGCCCAGGTGAGTACTGACTCTGCAGCTGTTGCTGCTGGGAATTATTCTGAGAAGGCTGGTAGGAGTTCGGGGCCTGGAAACTCTGGCCATAGTTTGGTCTGCCCTGGGAGTGATTGTACACTTGCATTTGGTTGGGGTCACTGGGCGGGTATGACATGCTATTGTTGGTGCTGTAAGAGTTTTGCGAAGCAGGCGGGGCGTACTGGGAATTGGGGGGAGGGGGGATAGGTGAGGGTGGCGGGGGCGGGGGATTCTCTGAGGTGGTTGGGCTCTGGGGAGGCTGGGGGGTGGCGGGTGGAGGGGGCTGTGGTTGGGAGTAGTTTGGGGTCTGGTCTTCCATTCCAGGCACAGGGGGAGGCTGTGAAAACGAAACAGTAGAATCAGGAAAACTTCCACACAACTGTGCATCAAGCAACAACAACGATAACAAAAACAAAAGAAAAATCCACTTGTTTCTATTTTAATTTATGAATTGAATCATATCTTGACTGCTTTGTCAGAAGATCCGTATTTGTGTTTGTTGATTCCAGAACAGTCACTACCACAACTCATCATCTGAAAGTAATTTAAAGTTTTACTTCAAAGAAAAATACACTCTATACCTGTCCATTAGAAGTTGGAGTTCCTGGATATGCTCCTTGAGGTACACCGTACTGATTTGGTGGGTATGGAGCGCCATACTGAAAGAGAGAAAAGAACAACAGAAACTCTGACATATTTTTGTCGGTTGTTATTTTACTGAAGACCAGAAGTATCGTTTCAACTAAACAATCAAATCTTATCAAGCTGTGAAACATGATCATTGATTCTGAAGAGTTTAATGGTGCAATAAATGACAAGCTACTAGATAAGGGGTGGGCAATCCTGGTCCTCGAGGGCCGGTGTCCTGCAGCTCTTAGATGTCTCCATGGTCCAACACACTTGAATCCAACAGTTGAATCACCTCCTAAGTGCAGTCAAGTTCTCCAGAGTCCTGCTAACGACCTCATTATTTGACTCAGGTGTGTTGAAGTAGAGATGCATATAAAAGTTGCAGGAGACCGGCCCTCGAGCCCTGGAGTTGCCCACCCCTGTACTAGATGCAGTTATGCAATCACAATAATATCACAGTTGCACTTTTTTTTTTAATTAAGTGTAGCCCGACACTGTATATTTAAAATAGCACTGTAGGATGTACAGCTTTGGATAAAAACAAATTCAACCCGTTGCACCATAATTGTGTCCAGGTACATATCGGTTCCCCTTTCACTGATCAGCACCGTCAGAGCAAAAGATTAAAAGTCGTATGTCACAATCTCCCCACAAAAATGGGGAGTTTGGCAGATACTAACAGGCAAATGGCTAACTTCGCTTCTTTTATTTAATGGTAACAGTGTAAAAGTAAAAGTCTATTTCAGTATTTTATTGAGCCAAGTGTTTTAACAAAACTACAAGCCATTAGAAAAACTGTTTCCCATTACTCTGATTATAGACACATAAAAAATAGAATACACCAATTTGTTGGTACAAAATAAGCCTGCTAAACACAATCTACGAGCAATTCATTTCCTCTGTACTCACAGGTCCCATGGGGTAGTAGTAGTTGTAGGGGTATGTGTATCCAGGATAATGCTGCTGAGTTTGCTGGTACCATGGATAGTACTGCTGCTGCTGAAGAGCAGCAGAGTCTGCTGCCTGAAACTGGCCTGCCTAAAATTACCGACACAACAAAATCTTTTTGTAATAATAATAAACAAGCATTTAATATGAACAGAAATCAATGAAAGTAAACTACAAGATGCTTTTGCAAAACCCAAAGGACAAATACTGAACAGCTTAATTAAGACATATTTGCGGTAATGTCTTTAACTGCAGTTGAGAGTGGATCGATATTTAATGATCAGAAGTGACAAAGGCTGTAAATTACACAGTGACAGATGCAACCATTTGATTTAATGTCTCTTAACATTAAGGAGGGGCAATATGGACTTAAATTTGATTTTTTTCTTTTGGAATGCTGACAAAATAGACAATAAAAAAGTATTTAAAACCATTCAATCATTGTCATAAAATGCATAGCTACACTGTACACAATAATAAAATATATTGATTTAAATTATGCCCTTTCAGAACCAACAATGAAAAATGATGATTAACTTTGAGGTTTTGTAGACTTAATCAATTGGACATAACTGTCAAAATAAATATAAATTCTTAACTTTTTTCCATGATAATGAGCATCTTAATTGCACATCACTTGCCAAATACATGAGGCCCGATTTACACCTTAAAGTAAATCTTGCATGTGAAACAAAAAAAACAACTAAAAAGTGATTGCAATCATAGCAACTCTTTAAAGTATTGCCACTGTGCATCATTAACAATTCTGGGCTTGAAATTAAAGCAACCAATGATTAAGCCTCTCAAGATTTAGTACAGCCACAGGTTCATAAATTCTCCAGTGTGAAACAGGTAAGATGCAACAGAGATGAAGCACAAACCTCGGCCGTGTTTCTGTTATCTTGTGAATTCTTAGAAGTCTTGTTGATTGACGCAAGTGCTTGTCGTGCTTTTTCCCATTCTGGATTTTCATGAACATGGCCATCTGCAGCAGGGCCATAGGACCTGCCATCAACAAAGATATAAATACTTGGGATGAGTTTGCCAGATATTTTTGCTAGAATTCAAAAACTAACTGGATCAGGACAACAAAGTCTCAAAATGTCTTCATAACATAATAAATAACCCCACAGATGAGGGTTTACCCAAACATGTCAGGTCAGGAGCTAGTTATAAATCAGGAGATGAATAACTCCAGTTCTGGAGGGCCAGTGACCTGCAACTCTGGGATGTCCCTCATCCACTCAAGTTCTGCATAGTCCTGTCAATGACTTAATCTTGTGATTCAGCTGTGCTGATGTGGAGATTAATCTTAAAATTGCAGGAACCTGGCCCTCGAGGACTGGAGCTTGACATCAACAAAATATGGATTTTATTCAGATACACCATTGAAATCTAGCAGCTTTTAAGAGAGTCATAAAAAGGCATAAAAGTACAACATACATATTTTATAGCAAAGATGATAAAAAAGATAAAAAATTAAAGGCAAATCATAAGACGTCATCTACCAGTGATCATTTTAATTCTAAAATAAACATAGTTCATGATGAAGCTGTGAATTTGACTTAAATGTTTTAAGAAATTCTTAAAGTATTTTAGCTTTTAACTTATACAAATGAACTTTCAGCAGGTTCCTGTAGGTATACAACTATTAGTGACTGCAGCTGCATTTTATGAACCAAATCAGGGTGTACAATTCCTGTTCATAGCTTAAACGCGTCCTAATCCAATTCTGTGTTTTCCCTCAACTCCAGTTAGCAATATACACTGGTATGGTTTGATTCACTCTGTTTTATGCAAGCACAAGGGAGACTTCTTTGGCATCTTATTTTTCATTGGTATCTTGCTCTACAGTAATCAAAATTACATTTTTGCACAAGTCGTTTGACACTTTGGCTTGGGAATCTAACATCAGGATTCAGGAAATTGTTAAAGGGCAATATTTTCACTGCCTTGAGCGTTTTTAATCTGCTTTAGTATAAAAATTTGAGTAAAACACCTTAAACCTGGACCAGATTATTCTACACTAAAAGCACAATATATTAAACCTAGCTTGTGAATTCATTAATCAGAGTTCAATAAAGGGTAATTTCAGTATTTGCATCAGCAATACATTAGGACTGGCCCAGCTCAAAAGCTACGATATTTAATCTCTTCAAACGTGGACTAGATTACGGTACACATCTGCTTTCTAGTTGTTGTCACCTCATTTTTCGAGAAATGCAACATCCTAGAATTTATGGAAACAAAAAATACGTTTTTATTTTCATATTTTTGTTGGGGATGTATCCAACTTTTCATTTTTAAACACACTGACAAGCATCGAGTTTCTCCGTAATTAACCCAGCATATGTTTGACCTATTATCACACTGTCAGATACAGAACATTTAATGCATTGCATTTTTTAAGTTACATTTTAGCGAAATAACTGTAGCTAGTGCTACAGTTATTTCGCTTCCGTTAGCCGTATCAACGGCCTACACACAACCCAGCAAATTTCCTATATGCGGGGCATAAACCTAATGCCATCACCGGTATTGAAATAAAACGAAACACATTAAAGACATGATGTATATTCATCAAACGACATTTACATGAACTAAATTAACATTCTCGCTTTAAGAGTGTGACCTACCAGTTGGTTGTAGCGGTCGCCTGAGCCGTGTTGGCCGCCATTTCACTACAGATTAGCCGTTAGCTTCAGAGAGCTAACCAGAAAACCGAGGCTAACGCCGTTAGCCTTAGCTCCTCTAAAATCCCTCAGAAGGTAAACAACACTAAAAATCCAACCTGAAATGTAAATTACAGTGGGGACAATCAGTTGATCGTGAATACAATTACCTATACAAAGAAAATAAACGTTAATACACCCTAACACAAGAGGTAAATTAAAAGAAAACAAGCAGACATTCGTGTATCTGTTCCTTCTGCGTTGACGAACAGCTCGGTCTGAGCAAACTACAGAGCTACAAAATGGCAGATAAGTTAAACTGGCCAAGTCGCCCAACGGCCTCCTTTTGTTTATTTCCCCCAGCGTAGTGTCTTACAGGGAGAACTGCGACACGAAATGCGCTCATATAAAGTCCTGCTTCCCGTCCCCCTTAGCCAACCAAGTTTAGAGTTTATGTTTTCTTTGAAAAGGTATCTGTTACTTGTTTTGCCCATAAAACAAAATAAAGCGACTTGGTTATGCCTTAGCAGACAGGCGCAGGGTATACTTAGCCAAATATGTCCCGTCTCAGTTAGTCAGTGACTCACCTGAAAGTTCAGTGTTGGAAAGGAAAACAAAGCATTAGATTTACAGTATAATAAAGCGAGACTGTACTTTTATATATCTATATTTTCTCTTTTCTGTTGTCAATAATGCTGTCCACTTTATTTTGAATTATGTAAATAGCTTACCTATACGACAAATATTGGGAAGATTGTTTCAGTTAACATTTAAACCACTGTGTTGGATATTTTTGTGCCGCAAACCTTGGCGCAGCAGGGGTAAACTTCAGTCCAATTATCACACGTTTATATTTACATTTTTTATCAGGTATTTTCAACTGAATTTCGACTGTCAAATTAAAATCCACATTTGAAGTTTTATAACCTCAAACCTGAGCTAAATTAACAAATTTAATGACAAAAGTTTTTACTTTTCAAAGTATTGTTTTGCAACAAATTTACCATCACTGTTAAACTTACAATGTAAATGAGTGAGCTCCCAGCAGAATGAGAAAATAATTAAACTACTGCTAAAACATAGAGAAAGCTTGATGATCTTTTGGTCCAATCCGTTTAAATTTGACCAAAAAGCCCAACTATTTGTGGGAAAACAAAGAAAAACGTTGGTTTTAAACATTTTCAAATACATTCATACTGATTTAAATCATATTTGATAGTTAAAAGTGGCACAAAGATGTATAAAAACAGTAACACACCCTGCATTTAAATCAGTATTGATGTGAACTTGTACATAATAGCAACACATTCTAGACACTTATTCCCTAAATAATGCTGATCATTTTCCTCTTTATTTATTATTATTTATTTATTTATTTATTTATTTAACAAATTTCCAGTTTGTGCTATGAAGGAAAAGGTGAATGAAATGAGTAGGAAATTATGAAAAGCATAAAAGATCAGGTACTTCTTACAAGTGTTATGGCTCCACTTGTTGGGTCAGCTTCTATGTGTATGCCTCATCCTAGCCTCTGTTGTTTCTTGTAGAGAGTTTTGAAGCAAGAACCATGGCAGGAATTTGATAAAGACCTTATCTTTATGGTAACAACTAAGGTGTGAACATAATTGAAAATGATCTGATGTATAAATCTGGAGAAGATAAATCTGGACCAATCTAATCGGGAAATCTATGTGAATAAATAAAACTGAAAAGTCAGTCAGTCTCACATTCAAAATGATTAATAAACAGTTAATAAACCATTAGCTATGAAATCTCTGAAGACTATATGAGCCACAGTTAAGGTGAATTAAAGTTTTAAACTGTTTTTTTTTGTTTTTGTTTTTTTGCAAAATATTGACTCTGTAGTAGTGTATGAAACGTGCCTTATGTCTTCCATTTAACTGTTTTTGAGGATTAGTAAAGTGCTTAATTAATATTTTTATGTGGAAATCGTTTATAGGGGTAACTAATGGTATAATAAAAATGCTTTTAGTGGCGACTGTCCAAAGTAAGTTCATCTATGGTAAAAACGTAGTTTAAACTTTGTGTTTCACGAATGACTAGCCTGCATACACATACTTTCCCTCAAACAGGAAGTAGAAAAAGGACAAAGACCTGTACTTTCTGCTCTTAAACTTTGACCTCCCATGGTCAGTCGCCAGTCCTGGTTCTCTTCTAACTCTTTATTACTGTTGGAGGAGAGAATTGTTTGTGTCTTAGTTAACATATAATTTAAGTTTATACTTCTCAGAAATTCATATTTGAAACCTGTTTTTCCAAATACCAGATTAACAAGAATGAAAAAACTTAAAATTCAAAAGCGAATGAATAAATGAAACTCTAATAACATCAAGAATGCACAATAATAAAGTGAAAAAAGAAAAAGAGACAAAGGAAGAAGAAATCTATCAAGTCAGAGTAAAATGTATTTGTAAGTAAATGTCATTATTATTATAATAACTGAACAACAAAATCTGTCAATATTAAAAAAAAGACAACGAAAAGGCCCAAGAACTATCAGCTGCACTTAAAAACAGTGGGATGTAAATATTAAGATATGGAATAACTGAAGGCTTTTGAATGACAGTGAGAAGAGCCAGTTGTTTAAAGCTCTGTAGATCTTAGCGCTCTTCTCCCTCATGGCCTTCCTGTGGAGCATGTGCAGCTGCAGGATGTGTGTGTGTGTGTGTGTGTGTGTGTGTGTGTGTGTGTGTGTGTGTGTGTGCGTGCGTGCGTGCGTGCGTGTGTGTGTGTGTGTGTGTGTGTGTGTGTGTGTGTGTCACAGGGAGGGGAGTCATTTCCTGCCAGAGTCTCTCCCACACTAATCCTCCAAAACCTTCAAGTCATTTATAACTCCTAATGCCAAATGTAGCTGCAGAAATACTTGTCTTAATTTCTGCCAAATCCAACAAAGAAATATTCCTACCATCAGATCCCTAAGCTCTGCATTTGTTATCGTGTGTTGAGTATGTAAGTATATATGTATAATTACTATTATAAATGCCCTCTGTGGGAGCAGCGCTGTCTGATTTCAGTGGAGCAGCTTTCGTTTAATTTCCTGCCTGTTTCACAGTGACTGACAAAGTGTGAATGACTGACTGGTTGATGTTGTCTTGTCGACTACATCATCACACAAGTATGCTGAGTGTTTGCCACAGGATCCAACAAACAGTGACTCAACACCCAGTACCATTGTCTGAATACCTGGGATTTTTGTTTCTTTAACCCATGGAAGGAAGCTTGAAAGCACAAGACAATAGACAAATAAAACCTCTCAAAATGTTGGCCCACTTCCACATCTTCTTCTCAGTACTCCAAAAAACATTTTGGCTAAAGGGTACAGCTAACTAAATATGAAGCAGCCACCCTTTAAAAACATGTAGTCAACTAGGTGTGGCCGTGTTAAAACCTCGACGTCTTCGACTTGAATTCCATGAATGTCAACATAATTGCAGTTTATTTTTGCTCCAGTCCTTCGTAATATTTCACAGTGTAATTAAATGTGTTTGCTAAGCCTGTGTTGCCTAATCACAGTCTGCATATTTGTGTTTAAGAGATGTGGGGAACCCACTGACACCGAGTTCCTCCTCTCCCAAATATTTTATTTTGGATCTTTTGGATGTTTTAATTTAAATAACATATTCACACACAGTGCAGGTTAATTTAGCAACATGCAGCTTCAAATGGGTGCAAAAAGTATGAATTAATATTTTAATCAAATTAGTATTTTTTAGGAATGTTGAGTACTGTTTTGAAAAAAAAAAAAAAGAAGAAGGAAATACTGTTAAATTTTATATCCGGGTATGTATTTACAAAGAGTGAAGTAAAAGAAAAAAAATGCAAAAATGCATCAGTCTTGCAGCTAAATCAAGAGCTGTTCAGTAGATTTTGGAGAAGTCTAAGTCAGATTGAGTGAAGAGTGAACTCACTCTGAGTTTGTTTTAGATCTGAACTTTGACTGGGCCACTCTAACACATGAGTACATCTAATCAATTCCAACGTGACTCTGGCTGTATTAAGAGATTTTTATCCTGCTGGAAGTTTAACCTCCACCCCAGTTTCATGTCGTCTGCAGCTTCTAACAAGTTTTATTCCAGAATTGTCTCCCATTTAGCTCCATCCACTTTCCCAACAACTCTGAATTTTACTTTCCAGCTGAAGAAAAGTTCACCCACAGCATGATGGGTCCACCACAACGTTTCACAAGGAAATGTTTGAAATGCAAAATGTGCAGTTTTCCTCCACACACAGTCTTTTACTTGTGGGTCAGAAAGTTCAGTTTTGGTCTTATCTAACCAGAGCACCTTCTTCCACATGTTTGCTGTGTCCCCAACAGCCTATTGGAAGCTGCAAACAGGACTTCCTATGTCTTCCTTCTCTCCGCTCCCCAATGAACTCTAAGCAGATTTGAGCAGTCATTGTTTTCCACGTAACCTGCAGTTTGAAATCACACGGGGCTCTTCAGAACCGTGGCCCAAAGTGATAAAGATTTAATGAATGTTTTAAAATACGAAGCTTATAAAAAAGCAAATTCTACCTTTTTTTATGCTTTATTTGCTTAAAACTTCCATTACAGATATGGAGGACCAACAACTTCTTTTAATTTAAATTATGTCAGTTTTGGTCATCCATAAACAGAATGGTGCTAATTATAAAAGCAATACATTTTTCTCATAGTGAAAAATGTATTTTTTCACTATGTGATTCACTATTATGATGAAAATTACAAATTTTTAATTCAATTTCTAAAATATGGGATGCTTCAATTCAGTACATGTTTACATTACCTCTCTTTAAAAGGTATTTTTGTTCTAAAACACCATATGATATTCAAAATAACAATAAAGCAAAAATAATTGCTCTTTAGAGGTTGTCCATGTCTTGGTAGGTTTGAACAGAGCTCTGTGAGATGTACAAACCTTGGATTATTATTTTATTCTATAAATCTGTTTTAACTTCTCCTAAACCCGTCTGATGTGCTCTTTCACACTGGACTCCAGAGTAATGAAGTCTGAATGTAAATACACAGAGCACTTTTCAAATTTTTATTTGTAAAAATTCTTGAAAATCATGTCTCTTTTGCACTACTTTTCCATGTTCTGTTACTAAAATGTAAATAAATGCATGTGTTTGTGGTTTTAACATAAAGCAATAAAAAGTGACTATGTGGTTTTGGGCGTTATTAACAATGAATAATAACAATACATACATAACTGATGATTTTACAACTTTATTGTTCTTTCAAGTTTATTTTTATATCTAGGCCACTTTTCATTAAATGAATGGACATCAGGGAAATCACCTTCTATGTTAAGGGACAATGCAATGTTCTAATGTTTTATCCCAGAGGTCTCTTTGTTTTCCCCACCATGTGTTTCCGCTGGACAAACAAAACTGATATTTTGGAGATCTTCATGGAAAAATGTCTAAATATACTTTGTCTTTTGTTTATTTTTTTATAATAAATATCTTTTGACCTCATCAGAGGTGATGATGTAGTGAAACAAATCTAACTCTAGTTCCAAACTAGATTTTTTTATTAGGGTCAAAAACATTAAATTTGATCCGTTTTGTTTCTGCAAAGTTGCTAAAAAATCCAAAAAGTAAATTTTCTTGCTGTCCAATACATACAAACTCGTAGACTTCAAAACATGTAAAAAAGAAAAAAAAAAATGACATAGTGGAAAACAAACTAAGGGAAACACTGAGAATGGGGAAAAACAAACAAAAACAGAAATCAAATTGCAGTGGCAGTGTATTAAAAACAATACAAGAAAATGAAGGGTGCAAATGCTCTGTTCAATTTAAAAGACATTTGATGGAAAAATTAGCACAAAAAATACTCAACCTGGTCAAATTGTGTACATTTTACGAATGTACCGCAAAGTTTTATAAAATATTAAAGTACAAAAAACAAAATACCAAGGGATCCAAAAGGGATAAATAAATATATTTGATTAAGTTAAAAAAAACAGACTCTGACCTAAATAAAGTTATTACGCACTGATTTAACAGCCCTGTGATGCGTTTGAGTGCCTTCAAACTGTCCGGAAAACCCGGTTTAATCCAGCTGCGGCTCCTCTCTCTTACCAGTAAGAGAGAGATAAAAAAAAAACTGTCGCGTCACTTCCTCAGTCCATGCCCATCCCTTTGGAAAGGAGGAGGAAAAAAAGAAAAAGAAAAACTCACACAGGCATACGACGGCGAGAAAAGAGCGAGGGAAAAGTTGGGAAGGAGGAGAGGAAAGCGAAAAGACAAATGAAAAAGGTGGACACTGCAGCGGGAGCCAAGAAAAAAGAAAAACAAACAATTTGAAGTAAGTTTTTTTTTTAATTGCTCTCTAAGTAAATCTTGGTTAACTCAGTCGATAAGCGGAGTTTTGTGTTGATCCAAACGTTTCTCTTAATACATTTAAGACCAATTTTATGTGCTTTAGAATCGGTTTATGTGATTTATAGATGTTTTGAAGCGTTAAGAAACTTAAAAAGCAGCAGAGGGCTGGGCCTTGAAGCCCCCTCTACTGATATATTAACTCACTCAGTCCCACTCCCGCTTTACGCTAAGTGTCCGTCAGTTATTTTTAGGTTATTAATTATAAGAAAGATATAAGTTCAAGATCACACCTACAGTTTTAACTATTTTTTAAGCTATTTTAGGGGTTTCCCTCCTTTTTTTCACGACTGTAAAACGTTTAGATGTCTTCTATTTTGTAGAGAAGGTTACAGTCTTGTTTTTGTCTTCAAGCAGCCCTGAGGGCAGAGAAAAGTATGTGCTAACGCTGCACAGTGCGCTTCAAGTGCAAGTCTCAGCATGGCCTTCACAGCCGGACCAGTGCCAAAAGGCTCATAGGTTTCCCATACTGCATTACACAACTCAGCCGCGTCTTATCAGGAAGTGTCTGTGTGTTATGTCTCATTTAGCTCGGTCTTCTTTCCCCTTACTTTTTCCTTCTCCACCCACAGTTTTCCCCTGATAAGCCATGCCACTCCACAAACCATCCCGGGCCCACCGCCTGGACCCCACCATGATCTCCGCCCCCCTGGGGGACTTTCGCCACACTATGCACATCGGCAGGGGAGGCGACGCCTTTGGAGACACCTCCTTCTTGTCCACTGCTGGTCCCAGTCCGACCACTTCCGAGCTGAGTGGTTCTGGGATCTTGCCGGCTGCTGACCCGGAGGTAGCGGTGAACCACGGCCACCTTTGGGAGGATGCTCCACAGAGCCCACAGCTCCAGCACTCGGAGTCCGTGTCTTCCTTGACCATGGACCTGGACCTGGACCTGGATCTGGATCTGGGTCCGTCTATCCTTGGGGACGTTTTAGGGGTGATGGACAGTTTGTCGCTGTGCTCCAACGGGGAGGCCGTGCTCAGCCCAAAGAGTGACACATCAGTAGTGGAAACGAAGACGATTAGGGGGAACGTGGAGACGTCTGTAAACGGGAATGGCTTGGATGAAGACGGCAGGATACCAGACGAGAACGGATTGAAGTCCAGGGGGCTGAAACCCAAGGTGAGGTTCAGCGACAAGCGAGAGGAGATCATTCGCCAGCCATCTGAAGAGGACGAGGGTCAAACCTACGACCTCCACGACGACGAGGATGGCGATGATCAGCTGGGATGCTACAGCCCGGTGAGAGACGACAGCGGGAGGAGGAAGAGTCCGGCGGGAGAACCCGAGTTGAGCAACCACAACGCAGATTTGCCTCCCAGTCCTTCTTCATCGCACAGCTCAGGGTCGGACGGGGTCACCGAGCTGGACAGGAGGAGGTCAGAGGACGTCCACTCAGAGACTGATTCAGAGGAGGATGAGGAGGAGGAAGGACGGGGCTACTCATTTGAAGACGAGTCCGATGATGAAATCGGTCTATAGGGGACAGGTATTCACGTTCCATGTGAACAGTTTGAAAATACAGTCGAAGCCAGATATTTACATACACCATGACAAGAAACATAACCTCTTTTCTCACCGTCTGACATTAAATCAAACCATTTCGTTCCAGTTTTAATAACTGGTTGATAATAATGGCTTAATGGCTTTTAAAAAGAGCCATGTGGAGATTTTGACTGAAGCTGATCAAATTAGTATTATAATTCACAGTGAAAACAGTCCCTTGATCAGCTTAGAGTAGATGAATGTGCTATACAAAACATGTTTATTACATTTTTTGCACAAAATCATTCTGAGATAATGAGATTTTAGTCTAATCAATTCTGTCTATTTTGAGCAGAATGAGCTGTTTTAGGGCCTTTTGTCGCTTTAAATCTAAATAAGCTGCTACTGGCCACGCCACCCAAAAATCAATGTTTACACGTGAAAATGGCAGAAAACAGATGCGCAACTATTCAATCGTGCAGCTTTGAAAAGCAGAAGTAGAGCCTCCTGTATAACCAATGAGAATGCAACAACTGGTTTCTGGATGGTAAGTTGACATTGTACAGCGCATACAGCTGTAAACCCTGCTGACCAAAGGTGCTGGAACTCAACTTGGGTTGCTAGGCAATGGGCTGGTTTTGGCAGGGGTTGCCAGGTAACGGACTTTGCTTCGGTGGGGTTGCTGATGGTCAGTAGCCGCTGATTTGTGACGTTACATTCAGAAAATTTTTGAAACAGCTAATTTTTCAGACATCAGGGAACATTAACGTTTTACTGGACTTTTTTTTTAAAGTACTTAGGCTCTTTTTAGAAACAGTTGAGACCAAAATAGAAGTACAAAATGTGAACCTTGCGTAATAGTTCCCATTTAAAGAGCTAAATTATAGTTTGCCAAAGCCCTGAGGGATAAAGAAACTAATCTTTGTAAAAATGTCCTGTGGTCTGATGAAACTAAAATTGAAACGTTTGGCCTGAATGAGCATCGTAACGTATTACAGAAGAAGGTGGAAGCTTGCAAGGCTGAATTATGGAGGTGACAGTATGATGTAAGAGTGTTTACTGGAGGAAAGACTAATCTATAAAATAGATGGCATGATGGGAAATGAACGACATGTGGAAACATTTAGGCAGCATCTCAAGACATCAACCAAAAGGTCAATGCTTGGGAACAAATAGGTGTTTCAAATGAACAATAACCGCCTAATTAAAAAAAACAAAAAAAAAAACAGGCTGAAAGAAAAGAAAGTCAATGCACAGGAGTGGTCATCACAAAGCCATGATTGTATAATTAGTGGGAAGAGCTGAAAAGGTGTAAGCCTCAGTTACACCAGTTCAGTGAGGAAGAATGGGCCCAAACTCCAGCAAACTGCTTGTTTAAAGAAGCCAAATACTGAGGAAATGTATGCAAATGTCTGAATCTGAAGCAGAAAAAAAAAACAAAAAAAAACGTCTAGTCTGATTTAATGTCAGATAATGAAGGAAAAAAAGTTTGTCTCTTTGTCCAGCGTCTGTAAAGAGATCCGGTTTATACTGCATTTCCAACATATTCCTTAATTTACCACTTTACAGCTGAATGGGAAGCAGAAACAATCTGAATGTAAAGCTAAAATAAACCAACGAAGGTGCACAAGTTAACATGTTGCTCAACTGGAAAATACGGTATAGGTAACAAGACTTTGTATCATCTGCTCACTCAAACAGCGGAGAGTTTGTAGCACTTTGATCCGCTTCATTCAGCTGGAAACTTTGCTGCCAGACTGAAGCTCTGTGGAAAGTTTGATTCAGGATAAATGGATCAGGTTGTTATGATTAAATCTACTCTTTTATATCCAATTTATAGTCTGTACGCAGTCGGCGCTGTGTTTATGGGCCTTTACCTATATGTGCCTTAAAGGGACTTGTATCCTTTGCCTAATTGTACTCCATACTGTGCTATATCCTTGTCTTATTTGTCCTGCATCGCGTGTTTAGAACAGCCTCCTTGCCTTTAGCATTGCAGCCCACAGAGGCGTTGTTGATAATGAGTTACTGTGAATTTGTCACATTCCATATCTGGCAATGTGAGGCTTTCTGGTTCCGACCAAAACCACATCTGAGATGGTTTTATTTTTAACTCCCCAAGCTAACCTTCAGGCTGTAGCGATGTTTTTTTTTTTCTAGTTAGAGGAAAACAATCATGGGATTTAAAGGTCGCTCATAAATCAGGACAAACTGTGTATTTTTGTACTTTTTGCTTGCGTAATTTTCTCGCCTTAAATGCTCGTTGCAAAATGCTGTAAAAGGGAGATACCATTTTACCTTTCTGCTGAAAATGCTGGTTTAAAAAAAAACCCTCAAATGTTACCCTGTGGTTTAATAAAAAATTACAGCAAAACAAAGTTATTATTGGCACCAGCTTTGACTGCCTCTCTGATGCAAGGCTTGGGTAATATGAGGGATTGGGATGCTTTCTCAAACTGCTCTACACTTAATTAGGAGTCTGCTATTTTAATTAGGTACTTTGACTGGGGTGGCTACATACCAGGTTTCCTGCCACAAAGAAAGGAAAGGCCTTGTAAAGCGTTACCTCCAATTAAAAATGAACAGTTATGTAACTTTATTTGTAGTGCAATGTGATATCACGTTGCGCCACAAAACAATTTCCTTCTCTTAAATGATTCTTGTGTTCTTATTTCAGTGCAGCACCTTAAATTATTCACTCAGTTTTTCCTCATTTTGTCACAATCAGCATATGTCATTGAGTTTTTGATCAACTAAAGTCGTGTGCGAGTGAAATGGAAGGAAAATGATGCATGATTTTCTAAATTAATAAAAATCTGTAATGTTTAGCGTGCATTTGAGTTTATTACAACACCCCTGAATAAAATCCAGTTCATCCAACCACATCAGCTGCTGTTAAGCACTCCACCTGTGTCCAGTTTAATCTCGACACACATCCAGCCGTTCTGTGAAGAGCTCAGAGGTTTCTGAGAGAACAAACACAGCAGACGGGTCAGGCAGCACGTTGTGGAGACGTTTAAAGCAGAGTCAAGTTAGAAAACAACATCCTACAAATCTCTTAGAGCTCTGTTGAATGCGACATTACAAAATAAAAACAAGGCACAACTGGAAATCGATGGCAACCGTGGATGAGCTGCAGAGATCCACGGCTCCGGCTGGAGAATCTGTTAACACAAGTCTGCAGTCGAGATTTTTTTTTTTTCCCTTACCAATTTTCTAAATATATCTGCATAAAGTTTCTACAACAAAATAACACGCAGTGCAATAATTTATTTTCCTTCTGTCTTTTTTTTAATCAGCCAAAATCCTTTTATATTCCCCGTTTTCCGCAGTGCAGGAAAAGTATTTCTGCTTCAAGGTTTTTCTTTGAACTCCTGTTTTTTAATTTGACCATAAAACAAGACAAGCTTCAAATGTGAACTTCAAGGCCATGCTGATTTAGTGGCTCTATACAAATGTTATTAAAAGCTAGGACAGAAATGGCTCCCTGGATTTGTAAAGGTAGCTGATCTCCGTGGTTACGGGACAACCATTAATTGTGCACCATGCAAATGTGAACTCTGTGGAAAAATGGCAACTAGAAAGACATTACTGAGAGAAAGAAGAAAGGAAGAAAAGATTCTGAGCAAACACGTGGAAGAAAGTGATCAGATAAGAACAATAAACCATACATTTAGAGAAAAACCAACAATGCACATGACCTTGAACTCACCGTAAAACATGGTGGTGGCAGAATTATGACATGGGCATAGATTTCTTCTTGTGATCAGAGATGAATTTCTATATGGAGGTAAATCTGACGTATGCCCAGAGAAAACTCGACTACAGACTTGAAACTGGGGGGAAATTCACCTTCATGTAGAAGAACGGCAGTGGGATGGTTTAGATGAAATCATACTGTATGAAGTGGTTTGAAAATCTATATTTATGAAAGCATGCTAATCTTTCAGCTCCACAATCCTACTGCAAATGAGGGTTTGCAAAGAATTAGCAAAAGATTCAGTCACTAGATGTGAAAAGCAACCAATCAAAGCAGCTGTAATTACAGCAAAATCTGGTTCTGCAAAGTATTGACTGAATACAAATATTTAAGTATTACAAAAACACAAAAAGATTAAACAAACACACTGCTGTGTGTTGGTCTAGCCACTAAACTCCCGAGAAAACATTTTACTGCTAGATTACACCAATCACCAATGAGGCAAACTGACTCAATTCTTCTGATCTAAGTCCACTATGAATAATTTTTTAGCATGAAGTTAATTTTTCTTTAAGAGTAGAAACAAAGCAGATCAGAATTTAAACTGTTTATTGATGGCGTCCAAGAGGAAATGTCTAAAACGGTTTACACATCTGTAGAGCATACAGAAAATTAATGATACGCTTTTCTCTGCCAGAAAATGTCAGAAATATAGTTATTACTTATACAGCCAGGTTATTTACATTATTACAAGCTCCATTCACATATTTACGACTACATGCAAAACACACTCACGCACGCACACACACACACACACACACACACACACACACACACACACCTACGGCCTACACAGATATAGTCCTGAAGACGTTAAACCCTGACAGGGCCGTGGAGATCATCACGCCGGGCAGCTGCGGGTGCCAGTGGATCTCCTTGATCTCCGACTGACCCTGGTGCAGGAACAGCAGCTGCGGGGGCAGATCCTTCACCCCCTCCACCCTGGCGCCCACGTCGCACGACTCCACGGAGAGGTCCCACTGGCTGACGACGTCGTCCGCCCCGGAGGCGGCGAACACGCTCGAGTCCACGGGGCTCCACTCCACCGACGTGATGGGGCCGCCGTGCTGCTTGAAGCTGGCCACCGGACGACCAGCCTGCAGGTTAAAGACGCCAGTTAATGTGGGACAGCCATTTTGTTACCGATCTTTAAAAAGTCTGTCCTGCCGATTCCGAATTTGGCCGATACCATTTTTTTTTTTTTTCCTGCCTGAAATGTCGCTAAATATAGCAAGAAAGTTGCTGATTTTGTAACTGTGTGACCTGATGGTCTGGTCCGTCAGTCGAACCTCTCACTGCAGAGCAGAAGAAGGCAGTGGCTGATTTTTAGACTCAAGATTGTTGGAAAAGATCGTCTTTACATGCAAGTATCGGCCAATTGCCAATCACCCTTACTTAAGGAAATTGGTGCCGATTTGGTGCACCACTATGTTCTATAAGTCCACATTTGGCCATATGCATGTCAACTTTGTTTTTGTGGCAGCATTAATGGTTTTGTTTGACTCCTGGAACTGCAGCTCAACGCATTTCCACACGGATTAAAAGGAGGGTGGTAATAATCATCTTAATTATTGTCGGAAAGTTGCATAACAACCATGAAATGGAACAAAGGTCTGCGTTTAGTGGAAGCTGGATAAATAACAAGGCTGCAGACAATCTGATGCAACATACAAACCTATAAACATTGGTTTTCATGTTGCAATGACAGAAATTTACTCAAGTCTCAGTGGGAATTGTCTGACATACACAGGAGTAATTGGAAAGGTTATTTACTTCAGTAATTCAGTTAAAAAAACAGGAGGCTGTTGTAGATTCCTGGTTTTTGACCGTTTTACTGATCACAGCTCACAGCTAGTTAAAAAAATAGGTTTAGTTTTTAGTTTCTTTCAAAATTTGAAAATCGCAATCAGCGAAACTCACCAAAAAGGAAATTTAACACATTCAATGGGCATGAAATGGCCTACAAGCTGCTTGTCTTGCAGGGAGTCACTGATACCAAAGTTATTTGCTGAAGAAGCTGCTTATTAATAGAAACTTTAGTTTAAGGAAAAAGTGTAGCGCAAAAGGTGGAAAAGCAACAAAAAATAACTGCAGCCTGGATGAGATTATGTAGCAAACCCATTCAGGAGCCAGTTATCAGATAAATGTTGCGTTTGAATTTCCTTTGGAAATCTCAGTCCCAGAGTCTGGGGAATCAGTGGAGAAGCACAAAATCCACACAGCCGAAAGTCCTGTTTGAAGTTTCCACAGTAAGCTGTGAACTGGGGAGCTGCTGGTGTTGCGCCACTGAGATTTATCAAGTTTAAAGTGTTTCTATCTTTTCCTCCATCTCTTTTATCTGCTTACACGGTGCAGATTACATAACCATGTTTATGTGTGACTGCCTAAACTCGCCTCACTTGGTTTCATTCATAAGGTGAGCTCAGCGTGGCTCAGCGCTGGACGGTGAATGTAACTCTGTATCTGATCCATCCGCATGACATGCATGGCTTGTGACATCTGATCATTTTTCAGCATTAAAGCCTGCTTTTATGTATAACCAAATCTCATTATTTCTAAAGCTAATTTACACTCAGGGGTTCTGGTCGGGTCCTGAAACAGCTTAATGGACCCGGTGGAGCACAGAGACAAAAGTGAATGAACTCCAACAAAAGTCAGCGTCGCCGTCCACCAGGTCACTCCAGAGCACCTCATGCTCCCCTCTGCAGACGAGCTTTATGGAGGCGCTGACGTCAGTTTTCAGCAGGACTTGGAACCTGCCCACATTAAGCCTGATGCAATAAGCAATTAATCGCATGATAAATTAAAATGAGCTCAATAATTTTGTTTACAGAGACTTCACAATCTCTTGTATTTATGGTTTTGGTTTGTTGCATGGCTTTCATTTCCATTTTACTTATTGTTTTTAGATGTTGTGTTTCATTTTGGATATTTATGAAGTCTTCTAAGAGAATACAAGTTTGTCCTCTTCTTAGAGGACAAACTTGCAGTATTATGCTGTAATCAATATATTACTTGAAAATGGTCAATGGTCACTATTACCGTTTATCACAATAATTTCTTAGACAATTTATCGTCCAGAAAAATGTGTTTTTCTGTACCAACACCTGCTTTAGTGGCCAAGATATCACCTTGATTTATATACCAGCAAACATGGAGATAGTTTTCAGTCAACGTTTCTGTAAAAAATACTTTTTTTATTGGTCTTGTGTGATATAATTATCTTAGAATTTTTAAGTTAATCAGCTGTAAGCAAGAATCATCAAAATGTCAAGAAATTAAATACATTAATCTGTACCTAAAGTCACTCTGAAATACACAAGTTTTACTTCTCAAATTTAATTACAGAAATAAATTGTGTAGGTTGTATCAACCTTCCAGACCTCTCAGATCTTCTGGTTCTGCTCTGCATCCCCAGAACCAAACAAGGAGCAGCATTCAGCTTCTATGCACCACAAATCTGGAACAAACTTCCAGAAAACTGCTAAACAGCTGAAACACTGAGTTCCTTTAAATCAAGACTAAAAATTCAGCTGTTCAGAGTTGCTTTTGAAACCTAATCATGACTCATTAATCTATAATCTCATGTGCAAAATGTTGTTGACTTTGTAATTTTGTGTTTTAATGATGTAAAGCACTTTGAAACGCCTTGTTGCTGAAAGGTGCTATACAAGTAAAATTTGACTGATTCAGTTCCATAAGTTATTCTAGTTTATCGAGGTCTTTCTGGATAAACTGGTGTTGGTTCCCACCTTAAACTGTCGCAGGTCCCAGACCTTCAGGAGTCCGTCGTCGCCTCCTGACAGCAGGAACGGCTCGCTCCTGTTCCAGCTGATTACGTTGATGTCTGACGAATGAGCCTCATTGGCTGAGAGCATCGAGTTTGGCGGGGCGCGGATATCCCAGATACGGATGGACTGATCAACAGAGCAAGACGCAAAAACCTAAAGGAAGAAAAAACAAAACATTTCAACTGTTTAAACGTCGGCAGTGAATCACAACCAACATAAACCAGGACTGAAACAAAGCAACTGTGTTCTTTTTTTTTTCTTCTTCTTGTTGGCAAAAGGCTCAAGCCAGCCTCAGTTTACAAGCTGCTCACTCCCAAACCTCAAACAAGATGGGGACTGTTTCGGTTTTAGCCGCAACCTCGTGTTGCGACATAATTGCAGCGAGCCAGGTGTTCCTTTACAATAAACATCCGCTCAGTGATTTCACTCGACACGCCCTGTGTTTTGTTTGTTTTTTTGCGTTTCCCACAGCCAAGAACCTGCAGCGAACAGAGCAGGTGAGCTCAGCGTGACGTCATTAATGCATGTCTAATCAAAGCATTCATGTGCTCATCGACAGCTCAGAGCCTTCACTCCTTTCATCTGAGGAGGAGGAGGAGGACAGAGGAAGCATCCAGCCCTGTGAGTGTGACCCGCAGTGTCTTGATAATTGCACATACTGTGGCTTCGGTGGGAGACCACTGCAGATCCTCCACCGACTGGCTGTGGGAGCTGAACGGTCTCTGGTCGATCTGCCACGAGGCTCCACCCTCGCGAGGCTCCCACACGTGGATGTTCTTCCTGCAGTCGCCGCTGACGAGGCGACCTGGTGAGGAAAACGCGGGAGAATCCATTAAAAATCTAGTCTGTATGGGTTTTTTTAAAGCTTTGATGGACTAGATAAAAATATTAGGCTTTAAGATAAATTTCCCTTCATTCTGCTGCACATTTGGTGATCAAAATGAAAAATAACCCTAAACCCAACACAGGTTTGCCCAAAACCACTAGGGGGGGGGGGACTCTTCATAAAAGGATACCCCCCTCCCTTTCCAGCAGGGGAACAGGGCCTCTTGGGAATATGGCCCATATTTAGTCGGGAGTTCAGATTTTTTGTTAGTTTAGTTCTTGTTCATAGTTCAAGTGGAGAGGCTGAGATTCCAACCAAGATATACAAACAATGTCTACGGTTATAACTGTGGTATCACTGAATGTAAATGCTTTAAATAATATCAAAAAGAGAGATAAGGTCCTAAATAAATTTAGAAAAGAAAAAGTACAAGTTATTCTCTTACAGGAGACACACCTAACAAAAAAAGGACATGGAAACTCATTTTCCTCCTCATTTGGAGAAAGGCATAAACGTGGAGTTATGACATTGATCTCAAATAGTGTAAAGTTTGAATTGTTGGAGGAAATTGGGGATAAAGAAGGAAGATACTTGATGATAAAGGGCAAATTGGAAAACCAGTTAATCACACTACTCAATGTATATGCCCCTCCAGAAAGTGACAAAGTACTTTTTAAGAAAATATTTGATCTCATTAACTTGGAAGCAGAGGGAATATTGATATGTAGCGGGGACTTTAATGCTGTGTTAAATTATAGGATGGATACTACAAGCAATAAAAATAGTAAAAAAACAAATCAGTAGGCACATGAACACCATGATGTCAGAAATGGCAATTGTAGATGTGTGGAGAGAATTTCACCCCTTAGATCAAGATTATACTCATTATTCAATACCACATGGTGTTTATTCCAGAATTGACTATATACTAGTGAATAAGAGAGAACTACACAGAGTGAAAGAGTGTAGGATTGGAGTTTCAGATGTTTCCGATCATAACGCAATCTATCTTAAGATCCACCTGGACAGCAAAAAGAACAATACTTTATGGAGACTAAATGAAGAAATATTAAATAACAAGGGTCTGGTTGGTGAAGTAAAAGAGGAGATAATCCGATATAAAGAGGAAAATTATAATGGTGAAGTAGACCCAGTAATTCTTTGGGATGCCCTGAAGGCGGTAATACGGGGGAAAATGATTTCTTACACAGCATTTATGAAAAAAGCAAGATTAGAAACATACATTAAACAAATAAGGAAACAAATAAGAACAACAACATCAATAAGCAAATGACCCAGACATATTTAATCTGATTAAAGAAACCAGGAAAGAAATGGATGAGAGTTTATGGGAGGAGGTAGAAAAGAAGGCTAGATTTACTAAACAAACGTACTATGAGGGGGGACCGAAAGCTACAAAAAATATGGCTAGGCGCATTAAGAAACAACAAACATTAGGTAGCATACATAAAATAAGAGATCCACTATCTAATACAATTTTATATGAACAAGAAGAAATACAAAGAAGATTTGAGCAATACTACAAAAATCTATATGCCCAACCACCATCGGCAGGGGAAGAGGAGGTGAGTAATTTTCTGGAAAAATTGGATTTACCAGCAATAGGCACAAAACAAAATGCGACACTGACTTCTCAAATTACAGAGGAAGAGATTACAAAGGCAACTGGCAGGACTAAAACAGGAAAGTCACCAGGGTCAGATGGTTTAGGGTCTTCTTTTTATAAAACCTTCAAAGAAGAATTAACAACACTGTTATATGACTCGTTTAACTATAGTCTCAGGACTGGCAAGATGCCTCCTTCTTGGAAGGAAGCCATTATTTCCGTAATCCCAAAGGAAGGTAAAGACCAAGAATACTGCCACAACTACAGACCGATATCGGTACTAAATGTAGACTACAAACCGTTTTCCTCCATCATAGTTAAAAGAATGGAAAATTTAATGCAGGATTTAATTGATGAGGATCAAACGGGTTTTATAAAGGAAAGACAAACACAAGACAATATAAGGAGAACTCTTCCCATCATAGACCATCTGCAAGGAAGAGGGGAGGGGGCAGTTCTGATAAGTATAGATGCAGAAAAAGCCTTCGACAGTGTCAATTGGAACTTTTTGTATGAGGTTTTAGAAAAATTTGGATTTAATGAGACATTTGTAAATTGTATTAAATCAATTTATCAAGAGCCAACTGCAAGGATTAAAATAAATGGCAACCTGTCAGGAAGATTTACTCTGGAGAGAGGAACAAGGCAGGGATGCTGCCTCTCACCAAGTCTTTTTGCACTGTTTATAGAGCCACTAGCTCAGATGATTAGGCAGGAAGAGGAAATAAAAGGAGTGGAAATAGGAGGGGAAGAACATAAAATAGGGTTGTTTGCAGACGACATCTTGATTCATCTAAAAAACCCAAATGAAATGTTTTTAAAAACAGTAAGTTTGCTTGAGGATTATGGGAAATTCTCTGGATACAAAATTAATGTGGAAAAAACACAGATCCTAACAATAAATTACTCCCCGCAGCAGAAAATAAGGGATACCTACAAACTTAAGTGGAATGAGAAATCTATAAAATATTTGGGGGTAAACATAACCAAAACAATTGACAAACTCTATGATGCAAATTATTTAGAAATAAACCACAATATCAAGAAGGACCTGGGGCGATGGATGGACATTGGCTTTGACCTCAGTTCTAGAGTGAAGATAATTAAAATAAATATTTTACCACGACTGTTACACCTGTTTCAGTCCCTGCCACTGACTATTCCGCAAAAACAATTTGTAGAATGGGACAGATGGATTTCAAGGTTTATATGGAACGGGAAGAAACCTAGGGTCAGATATAAAACACTTCAGCTCCCAAAAGATAAAGGAGGTCTGGGTTTACCAGCCCTAAAAGAATATTTCTGGGCCGCACAAATTAGACCTCTGGTATGTTGGTGCAATGATACCAGCATATGTCCCATATGTTTCAAAATGGGAAAAATCTGGAAATAGGTAGAAAAGACATAGAAGTTAAAAATTTAATAGCACATAAAATACTCTTAGGCAAACTAAGCAATAAGCTAGATTCAATAACTAAAACTATGATTGAAATATGGAACACAGTAATTGATAGTTACAAGTTAGAGAAGGAAACAAGGAGTTTGAGCTGGATTGCTTGGGATCGGAGGTTTAAACCAGGTATTTATGATATAGGTTTCAAACAATGGGCAAATAAAGGTGCCACAGCAATGTGTAAATTGACTGAAAAGGGGAAACTGCTGAGCTTTAATAGCTTAAAGGAAAAATATGAACTGGAGGATCAAACCAGTATAGATACCTGCAAATAAAAGATTATTATGAGAAAGAGATAAAAACCAAAGTAAGTAAAATAATAGAGATATTTCATAAGGCCTATGAGGGGAATAAATTACGAGTTATTTCAGCACTGTACCAGGGACTGATGGCAGGAAGGAAGACGTCTACTATGTACATTAAAGAAAAATGGGAAGACGAATTGAAGGAACACATAAGCGAGGAGGAATGGTTTAAAATTTGTAAAATGCAGTGCAGAGCCACCTGCTCCCGTATGTGGAGGGAATTTAATTGGAAAAACATGATTAGATTTTTTATAACACCAAAGATCAGGACCAGGATGGTATCCAGTTCACAGCCATGCTGGAGACTCTGTGGCCAGACTGATGTAGGCCACACACACATATTCTGGTCTTGTCAAAAGCTAACCACATACTGGCATAATGTTTGCCTTATCTTGAAAAACATATTGGGATATGGAATACCCAGATCACGTAAAACACTCTACCTGGGATGCCTCACACACGATGCAATTCAAAAGGATGATGAATATCTGTTAAAAATATTACTTTCAGCATCAAGGAAAACCATCACAAAATGATGGTATAGACAAGACCCCCCTGCGGTGGAGCAGTGGCTGAGCGTTGTGGAAGAGATCTTCGCAATGGAGAAAATCACATATAGACTAAGATTGCAGGAGGACAAGTTTGTTGTTAAATGGGAAAAATGGAGCGACTACAGACGCAAGGAGAATGCCATTCTTGTATCCAGTTAAATATGGACACGGTTGTCCAACATTGTATGTGAAGTTGAATGTATTGATGCCTCTCCACTGTATGTGTTCAGAAATGTTCAATAAAAAATAAGTATAAAAAAAAAAAGTAATAAAATCCAAAGGAACAAATGGGATCATTTCCTGCCACATTTTTAAATCTTCAGCTTAGTGACACCCTCAAATTTCCTCTGTTTAAAATGTTATCCATAATTAACTCTGAACATCCAACTCAACTGAAAACCCTTTTATCAGTTTTACTTTTCTGTCATTTTAATGTTTCTACATCCTGAAGTCATGCTTGGATCTGGTTACCAGTTTTCCCTCTGATCAGGCTCACAGTGCGACATCCAGCTCAATTATAGTCGAAGTCTTTGTTATTTTTGGTCTGCAGCAGAAATTCTTGTTTTTTTTTTTAAATTTATTTATTTCTCCTGTCTGCAGGAGGAAGTTTGACTCACCTGGGACTTTAGGGGACCAATCAATTGCGAAGCCTTCACTCATGTGTCCTGAGAAGCTGAACAGCGGTGTAGCTTCTTTCTGCTGCTGGACGAACGTCGCCATGGCAGCAGAGCTGTGGACGGCCTCCAGCTGAGGTCGAAGGTCGAATATCTCTACCTGTCCATTGTCCGACCACACTGCAGCCAATGGGAGCTCGCCATACTGGGTCACCTGGAAAATAAATTCAACCAGCCATTAAAGGGGGCCTGTTGTAATTCACATGTTTTATGCTCCCATTTGGGTTTCAAATGCTTCCAAAAACAGCTCAAAAACTTTAAAAACAACAACAAACAAATAAAATCCTCCTTCCGTTTTTACGAAATAAGTTTACGTTTTTGATTGTGTGGAAAATGAGCCATTTTAAACACCTTCCAATGGTCAAGTCATATTGGGGCGTTACCTAGCAACCCAAATGGAGCACCAGCTGTTTGGTCAGTTGGTTTTACCGCTGTACTGTGCTGTACAATGGTAGCTGGAAAAGACAAGTGATTTGCTGTTGACTTACCATCCAGAAACCACTTGTTGCATTCTTGTTGGCTGCGCAGGAGGCTCTACTTCTGCTTTTCGAAGGTGTACGGTTGTATAACTGCGTATTTTTTGCAGCCATTTTCACGTGTGAGGGAAAATGTTGAGTTTGAGGGCATCGCCAGCAACAGCTAATTTTGATTTAAAGTTACAAGAAGCCCTAAAATGGCTCATTCTGAAAGGAGCTCAAATTAGGCAGAACTGACCAAACAAAAATCTCATTATCGAAGAATGAATATGTGCAAATAATTAAAAAAACAAACATATTTTGTAGAGCATACAGACCTACACTAACCTGTTAAATAAAGCTAATTAGTTCTCCTTCAAAGAAAATCTGTGCCCCAGTTAAGATTTACCTATTTAAAAAAAATGACAGACTTACTCTAACTCTGTTAATCCCTCCATAGTGAGGCATCATGGCCAGCTCCAGCTGTGGCTTCTTATCCTCTTCCTCCTCTTCATCGCTTTCCTCATCGCTGCTTTCCTCCTCTTCGTTTTCCTTCTCCGTTCCATGAAGGTTGTGCATGCGCATCACCAGAAGTCTGCAGCGAGAGCGAGGAGCACATTTTCCAGGAAGGTGAACAAAGAGGAGCTTGAGAGTGAAAGTAAAAAATACACCCACCACCTTCTAACGGACTCTGTTTATATTCAAGTTCTGACAGATTTTCAGTTAAATCCTGACTGGCAGGTAAAGGATTTACACGAGACCTAACCTGAAATCCGCTCACCATGAACAAGTCTGCTTTTATCTGGATGTAATGTCTGTTTCCACCACTGACAGTCATTCATTAAAGTAAGAGGCGAGACTTAAAAATAATATTGCACAATGTGAAACAGAGCCAAGAGGAACTGTTCAGAGATTTACTAAAGCGGTAGTTCAACAGAAGTATCTTACTGAGCTTAAAATAAGCACAGGACGATTGTTTAATTTATTAATAATTTAACTTCTTCACACAATAGGTTGGATTTTATTCCGGTTTTCAGAGTAAAGGGGTAAATATACAAATGCAATGATTAGTGAGAATAACACTTCCTCTTCCTTTTATTCCTTCTCAAAAGTTTAATAAAAATTCATAAATATTAAGTTTCTATTTTTAAATTTCTTTTCAGTTACTTCAGACGCAAATATACACACAAAGTTCAACAATTATTTACTTTATTTATGGGTATTTCCCTCCTATTTTGTCAGGAGGAAACTTTATTACTGTGGTAAGAAAAACACAAAACAAACAAAATCTTCCAACAATAGGTCGCAAAAGAGAATAATTGGTATCAAGTGATTACAACTATGAGTTGATAAATACATTTTAAAATCAATAATTTAGGTTAATTACTGGTTAAGAAAGAAAATAAAATTGCATTTCTGCAGTAACTTCAAACCTGAACATATTCAGAGCCTTTAAAAAATATTTATCCCCTTGGATGATTTGCAAAATCAATCATCACTTGGCTTTCCTGAGGAAAAAAAAAATACAAAAAAAAAAAAACTAAATGTCAATTAAATAACATGTAACATAAAATAAATGTCATTTATAATTTGTTTTGTCAAAAAAAAACTAATTTTGTTGGTCATCATTGAGTTTTTAAAGGTACTGTACAATCTGAATATAACACATACTGTTTTATATGTTTTATGTTCACATTGTGGTCCATCACATTAAAGTTTTTGTGGTTGGATTGTAACAAAATGCGCAATAATGCAAAGGAACAAAGAAACGAGCTTATGCAACAAATTTCACAATGATCAGGCTTAAGACAAAAAAGCAAACACCGATACATCAAACTTCAGTAATCTGGTGGAAAGCTGCACATGCACATTTCTGCATGTTTAACAAAACAACAGTTTTATGGATTTAGCTTCAATCTGTCTGAGAAAAGAGTAAACAACTGACTTGGAGTCTAAGCAAACACATAATCTATTTTTTATGAGCATGCTAAAACCACAACCAATCCTGTTAACTTCATGTAAACATTTGCTTTCCGCTCAGCTAAACAAGCACAGAGAATCCTTTGCCATGTCGATGTCCCAACACAGGAACAAGGCTGGATCGGATCAGCTGGATGGAAACCCGAGCAGATGTAACATTTCTGTTGTCTCTTGAGACTCTCCCTTCCCACTCTTTCCTCCACAACAACAAAAAGAGAGCAAAGTGTTGAGACAAATACTAACTGCAGCTTTAAAAAGTTGTTGATAGCATCACACACAGAAAGCAACAACTGGTGCTTCTGTGAGGATACACACAGCTCAATTTAGGCACTTTAAATTCCAATGAACATCTAACCCTGGACCTGGAAGACATTTTAAATATCCAAAATAAACAAAACAAAACAACAACAAATAAAATTAATTTTGAAGTCTCTGCAAGCAAAATTGTCCTTCAAACAAACCAAAGCACCAGACTGAAGACTTTCATCATACAGGTTTTGGTAGAAAGAGAAAAGAGACTAATGATAAACCATGTGACTGGATATTATTGAGCTCATTTTAATTGATCACATCCATCCATCCACTATCTTACAAGCTTATCCCCAGTGGGGTTGAGAGGGGTGCTGGTGCCCATTTCCAGCGGTCAACTTATTTATTACATGAGTAATTAATTTATTGATTATTGCAACAGGTCCAATGACAAATGTATCTCCAGACATAGACGATAAATTATCCTCAAAATTATTGCGGTAAACAATAACATTGTTGTTTTGAGACCATTTTCAAGTAATATAATGGTAATGATGACATAATAATGCAAGTTCACCCTCTCAAAGAATGATAAACTTTAATTTTGTACTGAACACTGGAACTAGGAGATATCTTAAATATTCTAAATAAAACACAACCAAACAATAAATAAAATGGATTACGAAGTGTGTGTGTGTGTGTGTGTGTGAACAAAATCGGACTTAAAAAAAATCCTAATCATCGATATGAAATTATCGAGATCATTTTAATGCGATTAATTGTTTATTACGGCGTGTAAAAAAAATTAAACTTGTTGCCAATAACCTTAACTAAAACTACAAAACAATCACCAAAACAAATAAACCCCGCCACTGGGGTATTTTATTTTACAAATGATTTCCCTTTCCTTTGTTTGTAACATAAATGTGCAATAATAATCTGGAAGATCTGAGCCAGTGGTCTAAAAGTGAGCAGCAGTGTGTGGTACCTGTTCTTCAGGGCTGTTTCAGCCTGCGTGCCCGCGCACAGCAGCATGGACACGGGGAACTGCTGCCTGCCGTCTCCGTCTCCGTCCTTCATCACGTCGAAGCTCAGGCACGGAGCACCTGAACGAAAAGTCAAAAAATTAAACCTGGACGGAGCTCCTGCAGTCTGGCTTGAGCAGCACGTCCAGCAGACCGGGTCTGAACTCGCCTGTTTGGCACTCGTGGTACATGCGGTACGCGGAGCGGTCCATCTCCAGCTCCTCTCCGGGCTGAAGGGGCTCGATCCCGGGGACGTACACCTTCTTTCCCGCGTCTCCTTCCTCTTCCATCTCTACCCCTTCGTCCTCCTCATCTCCCTCCATCTCTGCCATCTCGCCTTCTTCTTCTCCTCGGTTTAACGCGTGTTCATCGGGCGCAGACATCTTGGAAGGGTACTTCCGGTCTATGAAGCGCCACGTGGTTTGAGCGTCCTCCCACTTTCTCCTCCTCTTCCTCCTCCTCCACCACCTTCTCTCCCCTCTTTCTCTCTCTCCCACCCTGTTTACGGGAATTCAGCTGGTTTCTTTGGCGCTTGGCTCCCCGCTGCCAGGAAAAAGCTGTCTTTCAAAGATTTCTTTCGAAAACATGACACCAGACTGTTGGCTGTATTGTGTGCATGGTCAACCTGACCTCTCCAGAAAGCCTCCCCCTTATGTACATGTGTGCTTTCTTTTTTCTTTTTTTTTTTTACTGGGGTCATCAGTATTCGGTGACCCACCCAAGACAAGGTTTCGGTGAATCACAGTTAAGCCTACTTACGGGAATTATGAAACCTCCTGACATTAGTACCCCTGTCACAGACTGGAAACCAGGACTTAACTCTCCAGACAGGCAGACATCTTAAATATTTATGCCTCAGACTGGAAAAGGTACAAAGAAGCGGTTCACGTATTAAAACGTAAGTATTTCTGTCCCCATTTGTACAAATATGTGTTTGTTCCCCCTTGCAAACTCTTGACACAAATTCAGTGTAAACAATGAACATGCAAAACATGGTGCTTCCATGGCGACAGCAAGGCAATGCAATGCACTTCAAGGGTGAGGACAATGGTACACATTACATGTCTGGGTGTGTGTGCAAGCAGGGGCAAGTGCCAGCATAAATATTTCACGTTTATTCCTCTTATGGTTTCAGACAGAAGACAGGCCGCCACGATGCATTCCTCCCCCGTCTGCAGCTTATCTTTGAATTTTTTTATTTTTATTTTTTTGCTTTCATCCGACATATCCACATCACAGTTCACCTCACATGAATAGATAAAGGAATCCAGGGGCATAAACAAAAGCATCTCATCGCTGAAGGGGCCACCAAGGCATCCGAGTGATCTAGCATGAACAAAAAGTAACTTAAGGACTACTTTGTTCGAATTAAGCAAACGAAAAGAACTCAAAGACACGGAGGCTGTAAAATCAAAGGTATGAAATGAAGCATTTTACTGTTTCAGTAACAGAGCATTGATCCATGCAGCAACATTTACTGTCTGATAAATGCTAAACTATTGCCCTCCGGTCATTCACTAGAGCTAATGCACTCTTCCATCTTAAGACACACAACAACAGAACCGTAATAATAAATATAAGTTACTGGATCGCTCTAATTTAAACCAAATGCTACTATACCTGAAAGTCTTTAATTTACATTTACTTACAGGAATAAACTCTCACAACATTCATTTGTAAACAGTGAGGCAACCACAGAGAATGGCTTATGTGCACCGACTAGCTCAGTTTGGATCTCTTGTTAGCAAGGAAAGCACAATTAGCTGGAGCTTGTAGCTTCTTTTTTTTTCAACCAAGAGAGTGACTATAGGTATAGTATATATTTGATATAACAAGAGCAAAGTTAGCTGACTTTTGGCATTTCATTCAGCTTGTGCATATCACTTCATTTTAGCAAAGCTTACTGCATCAAAACTCAAAAATAATTCATTCAGTGCCAGGTAAAAGTTTCATTGTTGTGCAATAAAAAAAACAAAACAATGTTGCTACCAGTAGAGTCCAAATAACAACAACAATAACAAGGGGCTCCAGAAAGCTGCAGGACAAGGCCGGGATCGAGATCTTCCACAGGACGATGGAGGTTTATTGTCTATCATTTTTTCAGGCTGGTCTTCCTCACGTCTGATGGCTCGAGTGGTCAATAGTTTGACCCTCACCGGACCGTGGTCCTTCCTTTCCAAAGGCGTGGGCAACGTGGGCAACATGGGCGGGAAACAAGTTTCAATTGAAGGTGAGCAACCCACCTCGAGCCACCGAGCAAAAAGTTCTGACGTTAGATTTAATAGTTCTTCTGGGGAGGAGGACAACACTGGGTACTGCTTGAGATTCGTCTCCTCCAGGAAACTCTGAGAAGAGGAAATGACGAAATTAGAGGCTGCAGAATAATCAGAGAAACAACTCGAGGCAAGTCGTAAAAGCTGCGATACTTAAAGCTCCAGCTCCTTCTACAGTTTACAAAACTCATAAAATTTAACATGTCAGAAAATTAGCACATAAAGACTGAAAATGCTACCTCTGTATTTTTGTTCTTTCCAACAATTCTATCCAGTGTCAGCTTCAGCTCTAGGATGAAGGTGTAATTGAGATGCTGATCCCAGAGGTTTGTGACGAGCACATGCCAGGACTCCACGAGAACCACTGCTGCCGAGAACACGCAGCACTGCAGGGAGACCTCAGAGTTAGCAATGCACCACTCATGACGGATCACCACAAGAACCACATCAGTGGCACTCGAGTGCAAGTGACACTAGAGAGCACCTGCTGCAGCAATCTGTTCACAATTGATTTTTTTTTTCTTTTTTAAGATGTGTTAATGAGTGCGGGAGAAAGGTAATAATTATCCAGGTTATGGAGTCAAACATTATCCCAAAAGAGGAGGTTGACTTCCGTGAAACACACAAGCGGTTTTATGACACGCGAGACTCTGCTCCCTCCGTTTAACTGATAACTAAACTCACCGGCTCAGTGTCGCACAGCATGCTTCGAGTGTAGTGGTGCGCTACACGATAATCTTTAGGGAACACAGACCGCTGGAGGAGAGAGAAGTAAAAAAAAAAAAAGAAAACCAGATCAGAACTGATTGAGCTTTGTGCTGAAGTTGATAAAGTGAGGCATATCTTTTGTAATTGTTGCAAATCTTCAAGGTGACTAAAAAAAATGCAAAGCATCACATAGTTTGATTTTCCTCTCTGATCTGATACGCTTACTCTGAATCTATTTTCTATTCCTTCACATTGTTACATCACATCCTCACTGACGAAAAGCTGCTGATTTAAAAAAATAAAAGAAAATAAGAAAAAGTAAAGACTTACAAATCCATTTGGATTAGAATCGATTGTTGCCTTTATGTTTTCAACACCTTTCAGGTCAAAGACACATCCACCACATTGGACGATGAAGAGCAGCAGCAAAAGTAGACCTGTTTGACACATGAGTGAGGATGAAAGGAGCAGATGACATTCAGATAATAGGTGGAAACTTTCTGTGGTTTCTATCGTCTCGAGCTGCATACCTACAGAGAAACGTTTCAACATATCCTGTGTCAATTTAGCCATTTCTACAGAAAACAGACGAAAATACTCTGAGCTGCGGTTGCATCGCCAACTCCAACAGTATGACATTAGTGTGGCTGAGACTGTAGCGACACATGCAGTGAAAGTGTGCTGTGATGCCTGAACAAGCACGAGTAAGAGTCTGCTCTACAAGTTCTACAAGTGCGCACATAGAGATAAAAGCTGAAGTAAAGCATTTGAAGGGTGTTCTTATTTCTCACCTGGCATTTTATCTTTCTAAGAATGGACACTTCTCCATTTCTCTTGTTGACAGCAATCACTCTTCAGCTGTGTCACTCTGTGAAAGGCAAAGTTTCCTCCTCTGTGGTTTGTTGAGGTCTCTGACAGAGCACGCTTCTGCCTTTCCTCTCTCTCAGCGGTCGATGTTCAGTCCCCTTGCTCACATCCCTCAGTGCATTCTCTTCTTCTGGTTTCCTCTGGTACTTTCCAAAATGTGACCCATTAATCTCCACAAGCCATCATTCTCTTTCACTTTGGATTTTCCCTCTAAATCCCAGAGTGGCTGCAGCCTTCTTTCGTTTTTAAGAGCTTTTTTTTTGTCTCCCCTCCTTTTTTTTTTTTTTTTTTGGCACTACAGACCTTGAATCTTCCTAAATCTCAGTAGCTCCTGGGTTCCTAAATGGATAAAGCGGCAGAGACGCGGGCCACCCTCCTCTCCCTCTGGTCACTCCTTATGTTCTCCACTCAGACACAGGCGCCGCTCAAAGTGAAAGTGCTGGATTGCCTGCCCCTGTTCCCTTTAAGTCCCGGCCCCTCCCACGCCACACGTTTTACCTCACTATTGACTGACCCGGCTCCCTGCCCCCCCCAGCTCCCCACATTCCCTGACACCCTCACCCCCTTCCCCCCATTCCAAACAGGGGCTGAGGAGGCTTAGTCATGCAGTTGGAGCGTATGTTTCTCATTTGGAGTCTCCCCCGCACCTCTTCGCCTGCAGATCTGCTTGTCTTTCTCCCCTCAGATTCAGTATCATCCTGATTAATCGTCACATGGGCCGCTTTTGTTTCTGCTTTAAATAAACAAAGAATCACATTCCTTGTCAATCTGGCGAGCAAGATTGCAACACCCCACTGCCAGAACATGCAAGTCATTCTATGTAGAGCAGCTCTTCACAGTCAACGCCATTAAAAATGGCTTCACAGATGCGCCTCATGGGTCACTGAAGTCCAGGACTGTGAACAGCTGTCAACATCTTGTCTGTAACGTGTTGATGCGAGGCCTCAGGTCGTCTGCAGCATCCTGTTGCTTCGGATTTCAGCGACGTGTCATGAAGGAGGTTAATTACTACTGAAAGGAAGGAGGAAACAAGTTGTGTCTCTTTATCTTCTTTCCGACTGAAGGTCAAAGGAAAGTGGACCGCTTGCTCTGCTGAGGGGGAATGGAAACTACAGAGCAGCAGCAAAACCCGCCGTACACAGAAAAAAGCCCCGGTCCAAAACTCCCAGAGGCCTCATCAAGTGGAAACCTCTCGACCTTTACAATGCGCTACAATGACAGTTATAAATATTCAGCCATTGTGCCGTCTTCCTGCTTCATGCATCACTTGCATGTTGAGAAAATATGCAAGCAATTTGGAAATAATGTTTTTTTGGATCTAGCAGAGAGTCGGAGACCAAATCAAATCCAGATTTGAGTTATGAGAGGAGAAGCATAACACCAGAAGAGTTAGTCAACACGCTGCATCGAGAACGAAAGCGCCGGTCAATCCAGTATTTTTAAATTTCGTCTTGGAGCGGAGCATGAGCCCAAACTTGTTTCATTGCACAGGGTTTCTACACGTGTCAAAATCCAAGACTTCCTGGTTCCCTTTTGGCTAATATTGAGATATTAACAGAAAACATGACTGTGGGTTTATGGTCAATAAAAGGATTGGTAAGTGGATGGGTGGATGAACACAACATTTTGACAGCAGGACAGGAAATTAAGTCTGGCAACCCAAATCTTTTTCTCTTGTCTTTTTTTCCACACTTATCCAGACCAGGATCCATAGTCTTTCAGACTGTGCAGGAACCCTGGTTGCACAATCATCACATAGTTTCAGGTCAAGTAAAACCCAATGGAAAAAAGAAAAATCTACCCGGTTTAAACAGACCCGTATGTTGCCGGATTTTATTGACCGAAGTCTGTGGACCTCAGCAAAGCAAGAGACGCTTTGGATTTACACACACACACACACACACACAAAAAAAACAACAGAAAAAGCACAGAGGATCAGTGTGGGACTGGCTCGTTAAGGGGCCAAAAATGTGCAGATGCCGTAGTCCTAGTGCGAGAACTTGTTATGCAACCATTTTGTACAACTTTGAGCTGCAGAAAACCTTAAAAGTCTTGTCTTACACCACTTGAGACTTGCTGGCTGATGGCCAGTCAAACAAGTGAGTGGGAGCTGGAGGAGAAATACTCCTTCTGCACTTTCACTCCTTTTACTTCCCCACTTCACCACCAGATGGAGCCAATTTGGGAATAAAGTGCTTCAGAGTGAGTTTATTTCTTTAGGACGCATCTGTATTAATAAACAAAGTGGAAAAACTTTTAGTAATAAGTTAACCTTCTATAGGATGGAAGGTCCTATAGAAGAATTCCCTTTAACAAACCCCCACCCCCCACCAATGCTTTATCCAAAATTACTCCATGTATTAATCTGAGCAGGATAATCATCTGAGGCGAGTACACAATAGATTTCTCATTACTTAAAAAGACAATAATGGATGAGGAAAATCATTTCTGTCATCCATTCACAGTGCTCCTTCATTCAACACTGAATCCATACAGTTAACAAAACTACCCATGAAAAGACTCAGTCTTGCTTCGTTTAGCTTTAGATATTACTGCTGTCGCTTTTCTTTTCTTCACCACGTCCCTCCTCCTCCTCCTCTTTTTATCACTGGCTGGGGCTCCTCTCCCCTCCTCGCACAGCTGTCATTAAATGACTCTTGTAAGTTTTGCTCAGTCCAGTCATCCAGTACTTTAACAGCCTGACGTTGTCTTCCTCTCCAGGCCCCGTGGCGCCCAGAAGGGCCAGAACCTTCTGGGTGTCCTCCCTGCCCCGGCCGTCCACTTTGGAGAATTTAAACAGCACTTTGACTTTGCTGAAAGAGTGAAAACCTGCGGTGAGAACACTGAAATCTTGTTGACCTCACACTGCAAAAACAGAAAATCTTCCTGTTTTTAATCGAGTTTATACTGCAACTAACTTACTACTGAGCTTGTTTTAAGTAAATGGTTTCTTAAAATTGGTGAAAACTGAAATAATATGGCAGTGGATCTAGTACTTTTTCATCAATATTAAGGAATTATCGACTTAAAACTTGCTGAAAAGTTACTTGTAAGCTTATTCTGTCTTATTTCAAGTATACTAAGATATTGCACTAGAAACTGGACCAAAAATACTTGGTTAGATTTTGGGTTTGTGCCAAAAGTGTTGTTGTTTTGCTCACTTCATCCACTCCTCCTTCAGGCACAGCAGGCAGTGAGACACAACAGCCACAGACAAGTTCTCGTTAGACAGGGCCACCTCCAGTTTGTTCAGCAATGTTGGACCTGGAAAAAGAAACAGTAAAGGTTCAATAAATCTTAGTTTCACAACAAACCAGATTACCCAGGTTTGCCTCTGATGTGTGCCGTCTGAACAACTTGCTTACAGAACTATTCTGAATTCAAGCTGAGAAGTCTGGGGAGAGTCAGTGACCAGATAATTACTCTTTGAGGTGGAGCCAGATCCTTGAAGTTTATTTATGCTCTGAACAGTTTCATAACTTGCACAACAACCGCTGCTCTGGCTTAAATCACAACTAATGAGTAGCCTCACGTATCACACCGATTAGAGTCCAAAATGCAGTATTACAATTCATTTTAAGGCTCAAGTGAAAGGTACACCATATTTTCTATTATTTTCTAATATCTGTGAAAAAGTGCTAGTTTCACAGACAGATTAATTCATGTTTTAAGTTATTTTTCCCATGTTACAATTGTCTGTATTGTTTTATATCTAGTATTAAGATTTTACACTCTCTAGTAGAAATGCAGCACATAAGAACAATAAAATGTTGTGCTTGACTGGCCTTGACTGCTGAAAACCAAAACTAAAATCTAATCTTTCTTCCAAACACAATGCCTAATAGCTACCAGGTTACACACAAAAAAGTATTGTTTCAATCTATGCAGGATTCTGTTATTTATCTTGCAGAAATATAAGGATCAAGTTAAGTTGTTTTCTGCATATCAGGACTTTATTAAATGGTAATGAATACTATTTACCTCCCAGATCTCAGAACAGTATATTTATAACCTCTTTTCTGTAAATACAGTCATATTTAAAAAATAGAGGTTTTTAACCTCTGTAAAGGAGAATTTACTTTAATTTTTAATTTTAGTAAATTAGAAAAGCATTCTGATGAGGTTCGTTTGCCAAATTAAAACAACTTTTACGCAGATGATAAACATACTTTTTATTAAGTCCACATTTCCGTTTTAAAAATGTTTACTTATTGGTCTTATTTGTAATATTTTAACCTTAAACGTGTTTTCAGTAGCTACAAGCAGAAATTCATCACTCTGTGTGTAATTAACGACTATAATGTGTTTCACTTAGCGAATGTAGATACTGAAATAAATTTACTTTTACATATTTATAGAATATGGTTGTATAGACAGTCATAATATTATCAAACACTTTTATTAATAAAAGTGCTGCGTTTTGTCCGTTCTACAAGCAAACAAATCTAAACAATAAAAACAGTAAAATCAGATATTCTGACCTCTACCTGCTTACCACGCGCAGCCTCACCTCTGTCTGTCGGCTGTGTGTTGGCGCTGCTGATGGTGAACTGATAAAGTGCGGAGATTTCATCTTCGCCTGCAGCTGGACCCTGACAGGCCTTCAACGTGACGTCCACCAGCACTGAAAACTCTGCATGACAAATAGTGCAGATGTCACACATTCATCCCAACGTGGCCTGCAGGCAACTTTGAGATCAGGGGGTCGTTTTGTACCCGAGGAGCTGACGTGGGCCGGGATAGGAACGTCTGGGCTGAGACCCAGGAAGTTGCATTTGTAGGCCTCTTCGTACTGAGCGCTGTATGGGACGGAGCGCACGCAGCCCACTGGCAGCAACGACTAACAGGAGCACAAAGATTCACAGGGTAAGCTGTGTTGGATCAGAAAGAAGTGATGCACAAAGAAACCAACTGGTGATCAGAACTGGACCAGTGACATCCTGTCTACTTCAGATCAGTGAACCCATCGTCACCCATCAAGGCACCACCGAGTCGCTGACCACATCAGTCTTTGCTGAAAATGTTGTTACGATGTGAAGCAAACTCAAAGTTGGTCATTTTTAGCATCAGTGAGTTAAAAAAAATGAAGCAACAAGAAACACAATGATGTAAAAAAACAAATTCATGTCAATAGCTCATTCAGGCTGCAAGAGAGCGAGAGAGAGCAAGGCTTTCAGCTGATAACAGGAAGTCTGAGCATCTTGAAGCAAGGGATGCACCAAATATAACAAATTTACAGATATTTCAACAACAAAGTGTGGACTGTAGACAGCCAAGAACTGACTGGATTGCAAATAAGTGTTAACTAATTATTTAAGTATCATGCATACAGTCTCTCTATCACTTTATTTAGAGAAAGTTGTCATTTAATGGAGCACAAGTTTTAGGAGGTAAAAAGATGCTATGGTGGTTAACACAGAAATAAAAAGTAATTTATCTCAATGCCAATACAAAAGGCATCAGCCAGAAGCAAATTTTTCAATAAAATCTTATTGTTTAAATGGAAATAATGAATTTTATTTGGTATTAACAGCAGCTGGACAGGCTTCTCATTAGCTGATGCCAAAACAGAAAGGCACAAAAGCTTTTCAATTATTTATCTGAAGTCATATTGCATCATGGCATCCATTAAAGTGATCACATTTCACAAGCTCTCCTAATGCTATGCAGCCCTAAGTACGGCGACATTATTTCATCCTTTGGAGCTTTCAACCTTTGAGTGTAATGGAAGATGATGGGTTTATAAATGTGGAGATCTAAAAGTTTCTTGCTCAACTTCACAGATTCCCAACGTGCAAAGAGCCTGCTGGGAAATCTCAGAGATTAGTGTAATGATCTCTATTCTCCGTGGTGTTGAAATGTACAGTTAGTAAAGCTAGCAGTGATGCTAATGACAGTTTACTCAATATCCTCTTATTTGAATTCACTTAAATTCCAGGTATGCAATAAAAGAGGCATTTTATTGGACTCTATTTTAAGGTAAGGCTTGCTAGCTGAGTTACCTTTAGCACAGTAAATGCTGACTGGATGAGTCCGGGGTCTGCACTTCTCCATATGACCTGATTTCCCATGAGCACATGCCATGATAGCTGTCGAAAGTCATTCGCCCCGAGGACCTGCAGACAAAAACACAAACAGCAGCTCACAGACAGAGTGTAGTCCACGACAAACAAACATCTTTTATATATTATTGAACAAAAAGTTTCTCTATAACTTTCATTTCCAGCCATACAATCTCAGTGTTCAGTGATTATGCACAGCAGAATTATGTTTCCTTTAGATATGTTTACCTGTCTCAAGTGTCTCAGTGATTTAAATTTTGGACCGACTACATCGTCTGATTTTGAAGCTTCACACAGCAGACCCAGTTTGCTGTCGGGTTGGAGTAACTGTGACTCTGACCCGCCTCCTTCTGCTCCTTCCCAGCAACTCATTTCTTCTTCTTGTTCTTTGGAAGACAAACAATGACGTAAAGAAAACTTGACAACCTAATAACTAAAATAACTTGGGGAATTTTCACAGGAAATTATTGCAAAGGACACGTGGACAAGTTGGGATGCGTCTCTGCATTACTCCTCTTATTTTGCCTCCTCACTGTTCACCAAAAAGTTTCCTAATTACTTTTAATCATCGGCCAAACTGACGGTGCAGTTTAAGAGCACTGTGACACTGTGTGCTACAGTGTTTGTTTGTGTGTTGTACCCACGCAACTTTTACTCATATCTTTAAGACCACAATACCGTGAGGGACTTTCCGTCATTCAGGGGGCTTTCCATCTCTTTCTATATGGATGGCAACAAAACCTACCTGTGGCCAAGATACATCTATCGATCAACAGATTTACATATCTCACAAAGGCTTTCTCACCGTCATGAGGAAACTTCCATTAAATGACAGGTCACATATTTAAATAAAAATAAATAGACTTTACTGTGGATGAAAATCTGTCAACATATTTGCTTTTGATAAAGATATTTGCTTTTCACAAGTCAATATTAAAGTTCTTGCTATGATATGATTGCAGAAGTTGGCCTTCATTCAGTCCTAAGGTTTTTTTTCATGTGCATAAATAAAATATTAAAATGACTAGCTACAGATGTTTGTTTGCTTTGCTAGGAACACACTGGTTTCCACATTTTTATATTTTGAATCCCATCAAGGGAATCTATGCTGTTAGTTTGAATCTGGGATTTATTCAATACTAAAACCTATTTTGAGCAAACTAGGTTTTAGTTTATTCAAACCAGGTTTTGAATAAACTAGTACACATTTTTCAAATACACATTGAAAATTTTGTATTTGAACACATTTTTTGAGTTTCAGACTTAAATTGAATAAGATTTATTTAGCACAAAACATATGCCTTCATTGCTTGAATTTTTTTAAATAAATGTACAATGCAGAGGTTGACTTCCAATTTGGCATCAAATAGTTTTTCCACTGCTTTGTTTGACATTTTAACAAAAACAGACTCAGAATACGAACCACCGGTCAAATAAACTGACCAGAATTTCCAGGTCGATGCCGATCTTTTACTGACCTGTCCACTGCAATTTATTTTCTAAGGATGATAACAGAGAGAAATATATGGGCTGGAGGTCTTTTAATAGCACAGGAGATCTGAATCTAACAGCAAACTAAGGAAGTAAATAACCATCTCAATTTGCACTTCAAAGCGAGTGTCGTACCTTTATCAATTTTTTTATGAACTAAAAAAAGGTATCAGTGTACATGCTGTTGATGCATTTCTAGACTGGAAAAAGTAGAAATTCTTACTTTTGATGCATTTAATAAATAGGAGAAAATAGGTTTTCTGCTTCGAAGCCAATCAAGGGGAAATCAGATTTAGATCTCTGGCTGATTAATTGTGCTTTGCTATTTTTGAATGAGACTCCTTTAATCTGAAGGTTCTCAGCCAGAAACACAAAAATTAAAATGCTGAAGGTTAAATTCGAACTAATAAATAATGCTATCTAGATATACAGAAATTTAGATTTGTATCTTTAAAAAAAAAACCCACATAAAACAAACATTTTCAGTTCTCTTTATACTCTTTTTTTTAAGGTTTTGTTGGCTCTAGTGGCCTTTATTTGAAAGTAGTTTGACAGGAAAGAGGGCAACAAGAGAGGGAAGACATGCGGCAAATGTCACCAGGCCAGAAATTGAGCCTGTGACCACCGCCATGAGGACTTAGGCCTCAATACGTGAGTTGTGCTTTGCCCCTGCACCACCACAGCAGCCCTCTTTATACTCTTTTTAACACACCATTTACTAAAATCGATTCCAATTTACCAGACTAAGCTATCAAGCACATTCCAAACCGAAGGGTAAAAAGCAGATTTTTTTTTTCTGCATTTGGACAGGACCAGGAACAGCGTTACTTAAATTCGTGTAATAAAAAGAGCAGTTCATCAAAAAAACTGGCAGTTACTGTAAGACTAAGGAGTGATAACTTACTTCTCTGCGGTGAATCATGTTATGAAGGAAAATTCTTCCTGCTCCCCAGAGGCTTAACGTTTTTTGAGACAGGAATAAATAGGGCCTCTTGTTTTTTTTCAACCTGTTACTGCAACAACCCTCCACCCAAAAAAGCAATCGTGAAACTGACAGAGTTATTCAGTATTTACTGAACAGCTCAGTTCTGAGGGGATTAAGGAATGCTGACACATAGCAAACAGAAACTCAAACCCGCTGGTTAAAATCCAGGACAAGAATCCTAAAAGCTCTCTTTTATCCCCACTCAAGTCTTTAAGTCATTGTAAATGATGCAATTTTATGTGCAAAGATAAAAAAGAAACAATAAATTAATAGTTTTGTTATCTGTGGCCAGGAAGGAGTTCAGTGGATGCTTTGATCTGTAAAGCGATGGCAGGCCTGTTTGAGTTAGGATCACTTTTGTCATTTAATGAACTAATTGCTCTGACAGTAACAATCCCACCATTGCCCTTTTTTTCTTAATTTTTGAGGATTTTTCTAGGATTGGATCATAGTGAGGGAAGTATATTCTTCTTTGAAAAGAGTTGGGATGAGGACAACTACTGGATTTATCTAACATTACCAAATCCCAAACAAATAAATACAGAAAGAAAGAAAAAAATGAAAATGTATTGATTTAATAGGAAACAGAACAGCAATATGATTGGGTCTACAAACAGCTTCCAGAGAAGTGCAGGGCTCAGGGGTAAACATGTGGGCTGGTTGGGGGCGGGTGGGACTGGTTCAGCACAGAAACTCTGTGTGCAAATCTTCAGAAAGCATTGCTCAAGTCAATATAAAACTTTGCTGAATTTGGGGATTGGAGTCATTTACGGTCCAGAGATTTATTAAAATAGACTGAGGTTGTGCAGACACGTGTTCCATGAAGCAGCAGGACAGAAAAGCCAGTAAAATGCAAACATGATGCAGAAATAAATTTCTTTTTTTTCCCCACTTTCAACATCTGATATGACCTTGTGTTTTGGCAGGTTGTACCTGAATGCTGATTCTACACAAACAGTAACATTGTATTCACGGACATTTCAAGTTCATCAAAGTTTTGGAGCACAAAGTGTTATTTAATTGACATATACAGCACAATGATTAGTCTGTGTTTGCCTCTATATGTTATATTTCTAGCTTGAAAACCACTTTTATTTGTACCTTCAATGAGCACGAACCAAAGTTTTCCTTAAATCAGTGTTTCCCTACCCTGGTCCTCAAGGCACACTGCCCTGTATGGTTTCAGTATTTCCTTGCATCAGTCCAGCTGATTTCAATCAATGACTGATTAACAGGCGTTTGCTGAACTGCAATCAGTTGAATTTGGGCACTTTAAAGCAGGGAAACCTCTAAGACATGTAGGACAGTGGGCCTTGAGGACCAGGGTTGGGAAACACTGCCTTAAATAAGCCCGTTTCTTAAGGTTGCTGTAATAAACTGAACCTGACACTGTTGTCTAGGGTCGAGCAGGAAGGTATTTATTATATCTAAATCAGTCTGTATGACTGGACTTAATTAAAATGTTTCTATTGTGAAGGGCCTGGCGGTGACTCCTGCTCTGAACTGAAAAGAAAACATTACAATGTTTGGTTGGTAGTTTGGTTTGATATTTTTTCCACTCTACCAAAGCTTGAATCCAAACAAAGTAAGTTGTCTGTATACTGTTTACATGAGCAGGGTAGAAAAGTAACCTAGTGACTGCTAACTTCCTAATTTGAGATGCTAGAGAAAGTTCAGGAATGACTCCAGTTTCCTTCAGTAAAACAGCACTCCATTCTAAATCCAGCTAATGGAGCTAAACTCCATTCTCGTTGCTGCATACTGCTGGTCAGCAGTCTGAAACATTGCTCTCCAATAACAGAAAGTCAGATTCAGGTATTTATAAATATATCTGCCAGAGTTACAAATAACTCAGAGAGTCATGATGTGGTAATTACAGGAGTGCCACCTATCACGCTTTTGAAGGAAACTACAGTAATAACCAGCTGATATTATTATGTTACTAGAACCACAAAGTACATTTTAAAAGATCATAGAGCACCAAAATGATAAATAATTTTCAAATGTTTTTTTATAAATAAAGATCTCAAAAGCATGTTGAGCAGTTTTATTCAGCCCCCCAAATTATTGCTTTGCAAAACCACCTTTTAGGCTACTTCTATAGCAACTCAGCACATCTAGAGACTGAAATCTAGATTTAGGCCATTCTAATACATAAAAATATATTATGAACCATTTTACTGCAGCTCTGGATGTTCGCTTGGGGTTCTTGTCTTGCTGGACGGTGGATCTTAGCCCCAGTCTCAAATCTTTGCAGCCTTTAGCAGATTGTCTCTCACTGTGCATTTGTCCATTTGTGATCCTGAATTGCATAGAATTGACTATTAAGACAGTTGGTCTAAAAGCTGCACTGGACTCAGAGACTTTTCTGTAAATCTTTTTACCACTTAGTAAATCTTGACCAGAATAGGGCAAGCTCTGTTGAGAGAGGACAAGTTATCTGAGTGTCGTCATGGTTTTCTGGCTGCAGAGACGGCGTTCTGAGCGATCCAGTGAGTCAGATTTTATCAGGACTGTTTTCAGACTAGAAATAGGGAAACCAACTAAGACTGAGTAAACATGTGGCACTGACTGAGAGCACCTATCATTAAGAGAACAATGCCTTACCACATTATGCAATAGCTTATATCACATTTTTTTCTTCGTGATAAAGGTGAATGTAACAAATATTTGTGCTGCAGAAAGGCTAAAAGAAAACGTGCTTGGTTGAGAGGAAATGTTGTACCTGTTTGTCTCTCTATAAGAACCAGTGTGTCTTCAGTGGGGGCCCCCTCAAGAAGCTTCTCTGTTAGACGACTGCCGCTAGCTTTCAGCAACCTGGAAAAACAACGGAAAACACAGATCAGCATGACAAAAGGAAACTGTCTGTTGCAGTGAGGCGAAGTTTTTCAACTCACCAGCTAAAAGAGCAGTGCAGACTAGCCCAGAGGTTGGGGTGCTGGGTCAGTGAGGTTAGCGATCGAGCCGCATTCCCACTCCTCTGGTGTGGAAAAACTGCTGGGGAAAATACGCTGTTCATCCTCAAAGCTCTTTGGGGACAACCTCCTTGCTCAGTGTCAAACACCTGATGGGGAAAAGAGAAATATATGTGTGAGCAGAATGAGGATGATTTATCCTCATCCTCAAGATAAAAATAAAAAATAAAAAAATAAAAATAAAAACCTGAGTCAACAATGCTCACTGTCTTTAAAAAAATAATACTAAAAGCATACAGCATTCACCTACCTTTAAAGCTGTACTTTGCAGACTATGTATCGTGAGCTTGAGGTGACGTAGCAGGAAAGGCCAGGAGTTGATAAGGTAGATCCTGTCCATGGCCACCAAAACTATACTGTACCATCGCTGAAAACCCCGGGCCAGGCTGTCTTTGATAAAGAAGGTGTGTGAGAACACAAACCCATGCTGCTCATCGCCAAAAAAAATGGGCCCCTCACGGCCAGGACACACCTGAAAACAAAGGACAAAAACAAGCCCAAACAAATTTAAAATGAGACTGTTTAAAAAATAAAGAAAACAGAGAATCAAATTAAGTATCATGATTAAAAGTCTAATATCTAGCAGTATATCACATTTGCCCTGTTCAGATTAGCTGTGGGGCAGTTAATGGTGTCAAGATATATGAAAGTTTGAAGAAGTTATGTTTTCAAAGCCACAAACATTTCCCGTCATGTCAGTCCTACATTTTAAAGTGTTTTTAATTAGATGTCTCAGGAAGTGCTGGAGCGACCAGAGTTTTCTACAGCGCCATGGACTATAAGTAACTCAGCACTGCCCCTTCCCCACTTCTTGCTACATAATACTGGTGAGCAGGCTGAAAGAAGGCCAGCTTCTTTCAGCACTTTTTCTGAATATGTTTTGCAAGATAACTTCTACTTTAAAGTCTTTGTGGAGTGTTGTTAATTTACCTCACAGCTGAGACTGCGTACACAGGCCTGTCTGACCACACTGAAAAGCTGGGACTGCCTGGGATGCTGATGGCTCAAGAAGCGAATGCCTGTTTCATCGTCGATGCTCACAAAGCCAGGATGAGATGCAGGTAGAGATCGACAACCCTGTGAGGAGAGAAAAGGTGGCAATAAGTAACTTTGAAACAGACTACAGAATTTCATTCTCAAAACAACAGGCTTTCAGTCCACTCACCTCACACATCTCTCCTCTCTGTGTTGCTGAGCTATTGGCCCTCATAGTCAGACCTTCACCCTCTCGATCACCATCCCTGTCTCCTGGCAAGGGAGTCCCCATCTGAGACGAAGGGTCTGGGGATGGTGGGTGTAGCGCCTCGGTGCAGAACAGTGTTCGGGGGCCATGCAGCTCACAGAAATGACACAGAGCCACCAGCGCGTTCATCTGAGAGACATGTAATATATGTAGATAAACTATTGAATAAAAGTTTAGATGTCGTATAATTTACATCCTGTGGATCGCATTTGTTTCTAGCCAGTACGTGACTTTACAATTCTACGCTTATTTTAATACGTTGTCATAACAACAAGCTAAACCGGAGGGTCTTACCTTCAGCGCAAAGATTGGTACGAAAACACAGCTGCTTCACGTCTTCCGCTGCTTGTGTTTAAAAATATAAAGACGAAGAACTGTGAAAGTAAAAAATAAATTAATCTTCTAAAACATATTTAGCAAAAACTCATTATTGGACGAGAGTAAATGGATATTTGCACCACTTCCCCCGTTTCTGTTTACATGATGTTAGCAAACAGAGAAATCACATGACGTTGAGGCACGTCGCACGCGCTTTGCCGTCGCACGCTGACTCATTGCTGACTGCTCCGACTGTTGACGTCATATCACAACTTTTAAATAACCGTTCAGACAAAACTTTATTTTTTATTAAAAAAAAATATTAAAAATATGCTCTTAATTTTTTATTTTATTTTTTGCTTTTGTTGGTAATATTAAGCTTTCATTTGTACATTTAAATTCGCTTCGCCTACAGATATTTTTCAATAAAACTGCATTAACCATAATTCCATTCGAGGATTACAGACTGGGTCACTTTGGTGAACTTCATTTGGCTTCTTTTCTTTTTCAAAGATAAAGAAAATTGCATGTATATATATTTTTTTATATATATATATTTTTACTACCATGCAAATCTAAGTTAGCCGGATGGCTAACTTGGAGTACCGGATGGCTAACCCGGGACTTCCGTGTTTGTGTTTCCAGGTGTCCAGGTAGCAGAGACAGTTGATTTTACGCCAGTCTGTCAGTGAATCTCTACAGTGATATTTCTTTGATTTGGAAATGGCGTCAGACGGTCCAGAAGTTTCCTCGGACTCTATGAAGAACCAGAAGATCGGAGGTGAGAGCCTCTTGACGCCCACCTCCCTGACTGACTCACCGGATCTGATTGCTGTTGTGACCGAAACTGACCGGAGCAATGATACCCGGAAAGATACGGGAGGTAAATGTCTCAGTGTTATTCTATTGCTTCATGTCTTTGCTCATCACTTTTACAGATAGATTTGTTCTATTTACTCTAAAAGCCACAGTTAGTAAAGCAGAATCCCAGTTCACCTTTTGCACCTCATTCTTAGCTCTAAACCTGTGTTTGTTTTTTGTTTTGTAAGGTTTATGGCATGTTTACATGCAATAACTAATGTTAAAAGTTCTTCTTAATAACACAAACACGCTTTTATGGAGTAGAGAGAATGTTAAGGGACATGATTCTGAAAAACTAAGATATGAGCTGTGCCTTCAGGTCCTCTCCTAAATGTAGATGTTTTCTTAACACACATATTTTTAATGGTTTAGTAACTAATGTTTAGTTGAAGAGTCCCAATTCAAAACAGTTGACATTAATGTCAATCAGCATAAACACAGCAAAATTAAATATTTTTCTTTTCTAACAATCAGTGTATATTATTTAGTTTGATGTATATCAATGTATTCTGTTTGGTATCTCATTTTGTTGTATTTAAAATGCCAACAATGAAAAATACAAACAGAAAAAAAAGTGTGTTAAGTATGTCACAAGAATGAAAATGCAAAACCACTTTAATATTTAGTCAGATGCATTCTGATAAATTACCCTGGTAAAAAATACTAAGTATGAATAATGGAAGAGCAAGTATTAAAGATAGATTAGCACTGCATGTTGTTTAGAAAGCAAGTTTTCCCCAGTGTATTTTAAGCCTGGCGGACCACCAGGCTTTTCTTGTGCCCCCACCAGGTTAAGCATTACTTATTTATTTAAGTCTTTAAGTTTCTTAAGATTTTATAGTTGGTGTTCAGGTGTTAATCTTCCAATCTTTCAATAATTATCAAGTGATATTTTAAAATTTCCTGTTAACTTTAAACATTTTTTTAACTCAAAAACATGTCTGGCTGCTGGATGAATGACTGCCCTAGTGCTCAACCACCAGGCTTAATAAATTTTTTGGGAGGAACCTTGGAAAGCAAAGACGAAGTACAATGGTCATGTTTTTAAGAAAAAATGCCAAACATCAGACTGAAGCCAGAAACAGCTATTCAGGTGGAAATAATATCATTTTTTTCTAGTTTATTCAGTATCTTGATACACTATGTTCTACGTTAGCAATCAACCGAAAGCACAGACGTAAAATAAACACTTTTTATTTGTTCATTGAATGTCATTTCAGTATCAAAAGACTTGCCAACGTTATCGCATATGTCCCTAATATCATGGAGCCTAATATACATTATATATATTTTTAGTATACCAGCAGTACATGATCAGTAACCTAAATCTGTTTTTTACATTCAGATACATTCAGTACAGTATGTTCTTCCCTAACAAATACAAAACATAACTCATATAAGTTCCAGGACCTGCAAACGGGAGCGTTCAGTCATGTACATTTGTGGAAAAACAAATGTAAGAACCGATGATGAATCAATGTGTTGCCTGTAACTTAAACACATTTTATCAGTGTCGCATTTGAACAACTATTTTGATTAATTTCTAATAAATAGAGGTCAGACTAAGGGTAGAAATAACAGTGAAAAGTGTGATTCACCTTTGAACCAAACTGACTTATGGACTCTACACCTCCATTAAATGACTGGATGATGAGCATCCAGTCCTTCAAAACCACAAAATGGCGAGAAAATTTGGCAATATGTCTCAGAACCCATTTAAATAACGCAGGACATTGTTTGCTGAGGACTTGAATTGCCCCCTTATCTAGTAAGATTTTCTTCTCTCTTTAGCTTCATTTTGAAAAAAAAGTTTAATTAAATTTTGAGTCTTCAGATAAAATGCTTCATTTAACTTCACCTAATCTGAGTCCCACATTGCCCTCTTAATGGAGATTTAATTAGAAAAAACTGATTTCAATTTATCTTTATGCTTGCACACATATTGATAAGAGATATTTTATGAAAAAATCAGTTTATTACTGCGTATGACTGGATTTTGTGATTTTTAAATCACAAAGGATTAGAACTTTAATATTTAGTCAGATGCATGAAATTTTGTTTGTTGTTTTTTGTTATTCATAGTTTTAGTTCCCCTTTTACGTTTCGCTTCATGAACTAACTTCTTTGTAGAAACAGCATGTTTTACCAGAGTTGTTGTCTTTTTATGCAGAAAACTGTGCTATCAGAATCATAATAGAGGTATTTGGTAATCAACAGTTTTTGAATCTTTTTGATGAAAATTAATTGATTATATTTTTATTTTTTTAAATTAGGAGTGCACCGATTGCAGTTTTCTGGCCGATCGGTGATTACCAGTCTTTTAAAATCCTGACCTGCCGATGCCGATTTTTCTTGCTAAATATTGCAAGAAAGTTGCTGAGTTAATAACAGTGGGGTGATTATTATTGAGTGCAAATGTGCAGAGATGACCTGGTGGGCCGGTCTACCAGTCAAACCTTGATCACTGGAGGAAAAAGAGGACAGTGGTTGATTTTTAGACCTTTGCTGATCAAGCATGTATCGGCTGATCACTGATCTCTCAAAATTAAGGAAATCGGCACTGATAAATCAGCTGGCTAATAAATCGGTGCAGTGCACCCTTATTTTTAAATACGACTTTAAAATATTGCTTTGAGATGTTTCCTTTCCACTTATAGCAGCAACTAAGGCAGTTATGGAAACAAACCCTTCAAGGTTTCTTGCGCTCTCCCAGAGCAGTTTCAGTTCTGGTAAGCTATATTATCATGTGTCTCTGGACCCTCACACACTGACAGAGGCAGCTGAATTCATGGAGTAGTGTGGTGTAAGTTTCTGACTTCCTGACAGAATGTTCTGCTGGATCAGTTCCTGGCTTCAGCAAATGACTCAAAACTCAAGACTCTCACTCCCAGTGGAGGAGAGAGATTTCACTGTCTGCTTCAACATCTGCATCTATCACTTTTAATCCAAGTAAAACTTCTAAGGAACAGAAAAAAATGCACTTCCTGTAAGTTATCGCGCCTGGATTCGGGTCAGGTGGTTTTGTGCCAGCTGGAGTCATCTCAGTTCTCACAAGAAAGACATTACAGCTATAGTTTAGGTATTTGGGCTGAGTTACATTCAGTTCTGTCCAAAAATAGAAAAACAGGAAGTGTGGTGTGAACTCTTGGATGACTTTTCAGTCATCTGGATTAAATCATTACCACCTGTTACAGGGTTTGTAGTGTTACTGTGTTGGAGGGAAAATATAATATCCGGAGTTGTGCTTTTTATTGTAAACATTAGACTAACAAATAATTAATGATCAGTAGTGGTGGTTTTTAACATGTCTGCACTTACAGTTTGCCTGCCAACATACATTCATCTTCATTGTGTTCATACAGAAACAAAGTCGGTCAGTGTGTTTACGTAAGAAGCCACAGAAACACCAGACATGACTGCATGTGTTGTTGAGCAGATTTCTCTTTCTGTTGATGACATATTAAAGACAACATTCCTTAGACTTTCATTCAGATTTTACTACACGTCTTCACTCTGTCTTCCTTATTGTTGTTCTAATTTGTAGAGTCTTCAGAGCAGAACAAGGATGGATTAAAAGTGTGCCAGTTTTTCCAGAGGGGAAAGTGTCACTTCGGAGGAAGATGTCGTTTATCACACAGGTTTGCCCAAATCCACTTGCCTCTCATAATTAACAAGAAGGAGGTCTCTTACTCTCTGTTTGCACTTTTTCACTATGTCATAGTATATAGGTTTGCTGTTTATATAGGTTCAGTTAGAGATTCAGAGACCAGACAGCTGGTTACTGGATTCAGATGATTTCCAGCGTAATCAGCTCTGGCCGAACTCAAACAAATAAATTATTCCCAACATTAAACACACCATATAAGAACCACAGTCTGGGAAAAGAGAAAAGAGGGAGTCAGAGTCTTGAGTTTTGAGTCAGCTATTTTCAATGTCCGCAGTGATTTAAGTCAGGAAGGAAAACTATGTAAGAAACTATTTAACATGAAATGTGTCCAAACATGTGTGCCGTTCTTTCAGGCTGTGAGGAAGGAACAGAGCAAATCTTTAACAACAAGGCTAAAAGTATTACCGAAAAGTTTAACTGGGTTTAGAAATGTTGGCAGTCTTTTGGAAATGACAGAATAATGATAAAAATCTTCATTCTCTGTTTACACACAATGAGACACTTTGCTTCTGCTAAAAACGCTAATCTAATATGAAATGCTAAAGTTTTGCAGTTTTGCCGCAGCTGATCTCTCCTGATCTAAAAGAATATAAATGAGAAGAAGAAAGGCTACAAAAAATACTAAAAGGATGTCGTCTTATGTTTTAAGCGAGGGAGAAAAGTAATTAATTAAAATGGTAACCAGCAGGTCAGAAAGAAGGAAATCACATCTTTTCTTTCCCTCCAGCACAGAGGGAGAAGAAGAAAAGGCTCCATGTAATTTTCTGTTTTGTGAATGAGTAGACCGTTCAAACAAACTTATTTTCCTTTTAGATAAATATTTTTTTTTTTACAATTTCCAGTTTTATTTTGTTCTCATTTTTAAGGCGAAAATCCCTGTGAACTCAGTGTTCCTGTGCATTTTCCTGTTATTTTCCCTTCTAGTTTATTTCGTATGTTTTTATGTTGGATTTGATTGGGAAATTTTGATATTAATCTGCATTTAGATGCAAATAATTCATGACGTATTATGTATTCTTCTTATTATTATTACTAATTGTGAATCTTTAGATTTTTCTTTAATTTCATGTAAGCTTTTGCATCCTAAGTAACATCTGTTTCAGATTAAGGTAGGGCTCCCGTCTTTTTAACTTGTCATGATTTGTGACCATACTTTTACCTTTCCCTCCCTCCTCTATTGCTCTCATTTATTTCAGTGACCCATCACCGCATGAGTCAGCGGTTCTGTCCCCTGACATGGATGACAAACAGGATGAAGAAAAGATGGAAAAGCACAAGAAGAAAAAAGGCGCTGTGAGCAAAGTGGCGAAGCCGAAAGACGAGGGGACAGGTCAGTCTTTATTTATTCATCTGGTTGTTTCACGATTAATCTGAAGAGACTTTTATGTGTTTATCTCTCTCTTTGTTCTCTGTCTGAATGGAAACGATTGAATTCTCTCCAGCAGATGTGAACAAAAAGCCTCGCATGCGCACGGCAGATGAGGTTATCTCTCGTATCTTGTGGGACACATCAGTGGACGCTTCAGAGTTTGTGGTGGGTTATGTGGATCGCTTCCTCGGCGTGCTGGAGCGCCCTTTCTGTGACTTCAACTGGGACACCAACCCGTGTGACTGCGACTACACCACAGAGCTGGCTCTGCCCAGACACCGGATCCAGTACTTCGCCTACAGAGGGCACCGCGTCTGGGACCGCCACAGCAGAACTGACAGGGTCTTTGGCTCCACCGGTCAATCTCTGGCTCCACCGTTTGGAAAGGAGGAGGAAGTAAAGGGTGAGTCAGATGATTTCAAACATTTCCATTAATTATCATCATTTTCCTCTTGCAGAGTTTGAAAACACATTTCATAATAAAATATTACATCAGGCCAACAGAAGATTATATTACAGTACAGAAATGTGAGCTTAATTTAAAGATATTTAATATGTGCCTAAAGGTTGTTATTTTCAAAAGCTGCTTTTAATCTTACAAACAGGCTTCGCTGGAGTCCACATTCTGATTTACTGAAAGATTTGATTAAGTTGTTCACAGATTCAATCAGACTGAGCTTAAACTATTCTGGAAAGAAGCATTACAGGTAGAAAACTGCTTTAGAAATACACTAACACTTGCAGTATAAGTGGTTTTACAAAGTATTCACTCTGAATACAAATACCTACCACAACGTTTAGATTTTTTTTTCCTGTAAAACATTTACAGAATTGTATTATACACAGTTATGCACTGCTTTGTATATTTGCAGTTGTAACACAGCAAAATGAGGAAAAGCTCAAGTGGTACGAATACTCCTGTACATCTGTACAATTTCTCAAACTAAAAATTATCCTTTGTTTCAGATGGAAGCAGAGTAAAGGATCCAGAGCAGCAACAAGACGGTGGTTGTGAAACAACAGAGGAGCAGACAGGTGCTGTGGGTGGTCGGGAGGAAGACTGCGCTCGTACCAAAAACAGACATGAGGAGGAAGAGGAGCTGAATGAGATGAATCACACCTTTGCCCCCACACATTGTGGAGGAAACACTTCTCAGGAACAGCAGGACTCTCGTGGATTATGTGTTGAAGAGGAGGTTGCAAATAGGTCTGGTGTTTATTCTTGCTGCAGGTTTTATCTTTAACTCATTGCAGACAAAATGCCCTGTGTGGGGAAAAAAAACCCACATTTGAATAAAATGTGTGTTTTAAATACATCAGTTTGGATAAAATGCTCAGAAGTGCACAACGCAAAGCCTCTTTGAGGATTCATATCAGAGCCTTCAGGATTGAATGAGTTATAGATGCTGTTTTAAAGGGGACCTATTCAGCAAAATTCACATTTTCTACTTCCATTTATGTCCCAACTGGAAGAGTAAAGGTACTTACAAAACGCTTAAAAAAATAACACAGAGCCATTTTTGGCAGTAACTTTATATTTTTTTGGTGTCTGAAAAATGAGCCGTTTCAAAAGCCTTCTGAATGTGGCGTCACAGATCAGCAGGCTCCGCTCCTCACCTGGCATCCCCCAACAAAGCTCAGCCCATTACCTAGCAACTCCAGTGAAGCCCACTCTGTTACCTAGCAACCCAAGCTGAGCTCCAGCACGTTTGGTCAGCTGCTACCTTTACCGCTGTATGTGCTATGCAATGGCTGCTGGAAAAGACAAGTGTTTTCTTGTTGACTTACCATCCAGAAACCTCTTGCTGCTTTCTTGTTGGTTGTGCAGGAGGCTCCACTTCTGCTTTTTAAAGATGTACGATTGTAAAATTGTGCAACTGTTTGCAGCCATTTTTCACGTACAAGAGTAAATGTAGAGTTGGGGGCGTAACCAGCAGTAAATTTGGTTTTAAAGTGACAAGACGCCTTAAAACTGTTCATTCTGAAAGGAGCTAAAATATTCAGAACTGAGCAGACTAATATCTCATTATCTAAGAATGATTTTTTATTTTGTTTTGCAAACTATATAGACTGATATAGTCACAAACTTTCCTGAAGCAGGTGAATGAATCATTAGATTTCAGACAATGTTATTGTTTTGTTTTAATAAAGTAAGTCATTTTTATTCTGCCATATGTATTTATTTTCCTTTCCTGGTTCCTATTTAGACTCCAATCATCAACTGAGAAAAATTCCTCATGTCAAGAAAATGACCAGGATGTAAGTGAGGACGGAGAGGAGAAGCATTTTGAAGACTGGGAGGAGACCTTGGACGGTCATGAAGACATACAGGTGTGGACGGAAACCCTTCGTCTGACGGACCCCGTCGTCGTTAGTTTTTATTTATCTCCACTTTGATGCTCCTCCTTAGGATCCAGCACCGAAGCAGGCAGAAGAGAAATGTGGCGGGCGTCCTCCTAAGAAAAAACCCACTCACTTCATCACCTTCCGGGCCAACACGCCCACGATCCTGTCCTGCTTCCAGCAGCTGCAGGAGGAGCTCACCGCCCTACTCCCCTCCTCTGCTCCTCACTGGCAGGCCGCCTCCAAGCTGCACGTCACCCTGTGCCTCCTGGTGCTGCGCGGCCCGGCCGAGGTGGCGGCCGCCGCGGAGATCCTCCGCCGGTTCGCCCAGCTGGACCGCAACCCGCCCGTGGCCGTGACCTTCCCGGTGAAGCTGAAGCACTTCAACGGCAAGGTGCTGTACCTGAGCCCCCAGCCTCAGCTGCTCCTCCACCAGCTGAACTCCGGCCTGCAGGAGGCCTACAGGAAGGAGGGCTGGTTGCACCGGAGCTCCTACAACCCGCGGTACCACCTCACGCTGGCTAAGGTAGACGACGCAGAGGGGGAAAGGATTTTTGACGGCGTGTGGGACCTGAAGGTGGGGAAGGGGTTGAATTTTGGCCGGCAGCCAGTCAACACCTTACACCTTTGTACCGTTAGGGGCGCCGAGGTGAACGGTTTTTATGACATCATCTGCACCGTAGCTCTTCGATAATGAAGAAGTATCTCTCATCACCTGCACTATTCTACATACAGCTTTTAAATAGTGCTGTGAATCACTAAACAGCACATGACTTGGTGCAATAGGATATGTTTACTTCTTATATTTATTGCTTCAGTAAAACTGATGCTAAGGCAATGTTTTTGGTATTTATCGAAGCATTAAGTCATAAATTCAAAGGGATGCAGTTCTCTCACATAGATTATGCTTTACTATTTTTCATATTTGCCTTAATTTTACACACTTTGATATATTCTGATCCCCTTCATTTAGTGAACCAACAGTGTCCCTTGGACATAAGAAATACTTTTGTAAAGACTGCCATAAGAATTTTATATATCAGTGTTTTCGTATTCATTAATGTGAGTCCTCACCATACAGAACCGATTTCTGTTGTGTTGAACGTATTTCAATGCAACATATTGGGAAAATAAATAAAACCAAATCAAACTGTAATGATGGTATAAAACCACAGATTGTTTTATCTAGTTTCAAGGCATGAAAATTACCCCCAAAACATGAAACCTGGTCATTTTTTCTTTTACAATTTGCATGAGCACATTCAATAATGCACAAAAATAAAATAAGTTTATTGGTAGTTTAAGTTTAATTAGTCACAAAAGCTAAATTACTGAAGCAAATGCAGCTCATCTGAACTTTCTGTAAGCCTTTTGTTTACAGAAATTCACAGAAGCATTTGAATTATAGCAGAAATTAATTGTTAAAAGATCTATTTGTTTTCTTAGGATAAAACAGTCATTCAAAGTTTCAAGTTGCTAGAAATTCCCATCTGACTTTAAGGATGAAGCTGCTTGGATTAGACAATCAAGCATAAAGAAGAATTTACTTGAAATAATAATAGTAATACTTCATTTATATTGTGTGAGAGTTCGTTTTTAGCTGTATGACTGTGGCTTTTTATCAGATTTTCTATCAGATTTTTACAGAATTGCATTGATTAAAGCTGATTAGATCAATAAAATCTAAAAACTCCAGAAAACAATCAGTAGACGATCATTTATCTACATAATCTGGGCTCTCTCTAAATTGAAATTAGCCGTTTTTTATTTCATCTGACATTTTCTGAAGTTGATGGATCTAATTTCCTACTGGTTTGAACTTTGGCCTGTTTTTTATTTTTTTTTTTTTACATTTTGTCATCATTCACAATATTTGTACTGTTTTTTTGTTTTTTTTTAAACACTTGTGATAAATAAATGGTTGTTAAAGGTGCAGAAACTTTTATCGTCTCGATATTGTAAAGCTGTAAGGGTTCATTAGGCTCGTTCTCTGCTGCCTCTCATGATTAATTTGATCATGAATATTGAATGTACTGTGTTTCACAAGAGTGATCACTCTGTATTCTCCTACCAATTATTGCGACTGCTAGTTTGCTTTTACAATTAAACTATAAGCAGATGATTTAAAGAGCTGTGAGTGGTGATTTTTCTCTCGTCGCTGATGTGACGGATGCTCGCTCCCTAAGCCGAGGATAATGAATCTGTTTGTTTTCTTCCCCGTTTTCCTTCCAGATGCATACCCACATATACACTATCCAAAAGCTGAGTGAGTGTGTGAGTATGCTCCCTGCTTCTCTGCTGTTTGCTCCCTTTGCTTGCATTATCTCCCCTCCCCCACTCCCTCTCAGTGACACAGAAAAGCCGACGCCCCCTCCCTCTCCTCTCCTCTCCTCTCTCGTGCCTCTGCCCCCTTTTCTCCAGTGAAAGGCAAACACTTTTTATTGCTGCAGTTCACCTCCATGTCTTTCCTGCATTCTTCTCGCTCCAGTCCCTGAGAGGACATCTCTCTGAGCGTGCTCTCATCACATCAGTCACGTCGCTACACGTCCTCCGCCGCCTCCCCCGTCTCTAAATCGGTGTTGATGCTGTCCTGCAGCCTCCACTGGAAACTGCCTTCGCCTACAAATCCACTGCATGCTGCTTTGCCCCTTTCTGTTCATTGTTACTTGCTCCATCTCTCTCACCCTCCCTCCTCTTTTCTCTCAGCATCCCTCCATGGGAACCCGCATTTTTATTCTCCTCAGGTTTTCCTGTTCTCTGCATCCCTCGCCCCCTCCTCTTCCTCATCCCCAAATTCATCTCTGTGTGCCTCTTCGTGATTCTCCCTCTGCTTTTACCCCTTCAGCTTTCACATAAGCACATTTTTAATGTAAGATGTGAGTGGTGTGCTGAAGCTTCCACAATCATTTTCCAGTCAGTACATTTTTACAGTTCGCCTTGGTAACCTGGACTGGATTCACTCTGGTGGTCTGGGCAGAGATTGGCTGGTCGGATGGGCGAGCTTTTATATGTTCAGTGGGGGTTGGCGGTGGAAAGGGAGCGAGTGAGGGGTTAGACCCCACTAATCCGCGTTAACAGATTAATTATCTCGGAGCAACATCGTGTCAGGGCAGCGTTTTGAACTCGCTTGGGCGTTCAGCAACGAAGGGCTACAATGCAACGATAAAGAGTCCCTCAGGGGTGTCTCCTCAATCCTAATCCCTCCCTCTCTCTCTCTTTCTCTCGTTCGCTAACCCCTGCTCGCCGAGAGCTCCTCGCCCATCCATCAACACAAGCACCTCTCCACTGTCACCAGACAACCACACAGATATTGATCATTTAATATTTCAGCAGCTGTTACAGTTACCACCCTCGTTTTTCATCCCGTCTTCACGTTGGCATGTCTCTGAGCCGTTTCTTTGAGGATGATCAGTTTTCAAGAGCGTCCAGCGTTGACGACAGGCACTATAGCTCTCTGAGCGGGTAAATATTTCACGGACACCGGCAACGAGAGAGAAGACAGAAGGAGATAGAAATCTCCCAGCAGCCGACTGAGGTAAGAAACCGATCCCCCTCTTGTCGCCATGTTTTAATTGCTGCTGTTGCTGTGGGGATTAATCATCACTGGGATGAAACATTAGACGATGTAGATGTGCATCTCGCACAGAAAAAGCAATGCAGTTTTGTTGCACTTTTTTTTTTTTTTTTGGCTAATTGATCAGTCTTTCTGGGACCATTTTCCTTTTCAGTTGTGGGTGGTTCATAAATCTAATAGAAGCAGCCACTAATTGACATTTACAGAAGACCCAGTTATGTTGATAACGCTGGGCATGGTTTGATTGCGTCCTGTTTTTTTTTTTCTACAAATTGAGGTTTGCCATAAGTCATTTGATTTTGGTCAATTAGGGAGGACACATTTTGTACCCTATCCCTTTCAACTTCACGTCCTGCTGGACACTTCCCCTACGGCTCTGGTCAGCGGCACTTTAAGGGGTTTCACGTTTTGGATTTAAAGCTTTTTACATGACGTCTCATAAATGAAGCTGTGAGACAAACTGCTGGGGAATGTAATCGAAACTGATTTCACGAGGCAGAATGAAACATGCATCACCTCGGCTGCAGATGCGCGTTATTTATATCGTCTGATTCAGTGCGTCGGTCTTGGTGAAGGAGGTGGGGGGGGGGAAAAAAGGTGCCAATGATTTTTCATGCACTAAAGATGATTCTAAGTTCAGTTGACAGGCAAAGCTTCAGCCCCGTCCCCATTAGCTGCCTCACAAAATGGCCCTTTTTCTTTACATCATGGAGTCTCAGTATGCAAAGAGTTGTGTGTGAGCTTCAAGCACAAACAAGACAACAGATTATATTCTTTTTTTAAATCCTTCAAGCTCCTCCTGAGGTTGGAACCAGTGGGTTTATTCCATCTCTCTGCTTGTGTTTCCCATTGTTGTCCCCTTTGACTCGCTTCATTTATTTGTCTACAGTTATGCAACAGTAACAGGCATTATAAGAAGAAGCTGGCGAGAGATATCACGTCTCCTTGAGGTTTCCTATCTGTGACAGCTGCTGAGTGAACCCCCTGCTCCACGACGCGTTAAATATCCTCCATTTTTTTTAGGTTTGGAGGAGAATCTCAACCTTGACTTTCACGTGAAGTGTCATAAATCTTCAACTCTTCAGTCACGTTAATGTGCGAAAGAAGATGGAGGCTAAAGAATTGTTTTATGAACTTCCTGAAGATCTTAATTTAAGGATCTACTTTGTGTTGCATCTTCTTGTTCTTACATTAAAATGCGGAGCGTTGCATTTTTTTCCTCAACAGGTGAAGGGATTTTTCTTTCATTTTTGCATTCAGTCGTTCATTTTTCTTTTGGATTTTTGTTGTAAAAATAAGCTTCTACTAAAAATAAACACAAAACTCCACCTCAGATGAAAGATTTATTTTACATTTATTACATTTAATGACTTCTTCGCACCGCATACGTACTGGTATATTTATTACAAATTCTTGTTTGTAATAAGAACACATAAGATCAAGCAGCACACTTTCACAGTTATCAAACATTAGCAGCACTATTGAGGTCATAAAACAATAAAAACAAGGCTGAGGTTACAGGGTAGGATAAATATTTTAGCTGAAATGTGTGCAGGTATCAGACAGTACCTTCTTTAGAATATCTCTAAAAGTTTGTATTGATATAAAGATGCTCATCTTTAATATTTATGAGATGCAGTTTCACAATTAGATCCAAGAAGATTGGGACATGTCATGATCTTCCACTAAAGGAAGGCAAACAACCAAATGCAAAAAAAAAAGACAGAAATAAACAGTTCTGGTTGGATGATAATTCAGCACCACTGACATGAAGACTTGAATGAAATTCAGGAAAAGCCTCCAGATCTCATCAAATTTATCATATTTGCTGTTTTTATTGGAATTAATCTTTTCTGCACTGAGGAAGAAAAAAAAAACAAAAAGTAAAGGTTCACATTCTAGGCTTCATTCAGGGTGTGAAAAACCTTCTAAGTATGTCATGAAGCAGAAAATGTCCAAAGCAAATGGATTGGTTGCTTTTTCACAGCCACACCTGTTACTGCAGGAATCCAAACATTTGTACCATTTGGTTGGGGGTTAGCCCCAGTCTGAACAGGTGAGCAACTTTAAATTACCTTCAAGAGTTGTCAGTCCAGCACGCTGGATTTACAAAGAAAAGCACTAAATTTAAAACGTCTAAAACCAAGAGGTTCATGTCTTAATCCCACAGATTCTTTTGTCAAAAGGCTGGAGTTGTTCAGCACGTCTGGGCTGCAGACAGAGTTTTGGGAAGAGTCTGCTTTGTGGACAGCTACTCACATGATGTTCTTTGGTTCTGTCTGAAAATCAATCAGTTTAAAGTGGATTACACTGGCTCAATGACAAACATGAAAATGGACTCTGAGGTAAGATAAGTGGATCAATAACGCGAGTCTTTAAAAGTCAGAAACTGTGAGAACAGAAGTGCTTTAGGGAGGGTTAGATCACATCAATAACTGGTCTGTTACTGAAGTTAAAGTGAGACTTCTTGTTTGTTTTTTTTTATCTGTTGAGAGTGCTGTGCTATTTGGGACTGAAAGGACTTTACCCCATTCTGGCATATTGCATTGCGGACTGGTTTATTTTTTTTTTTTATTTTTATTTTTTTAAAAGAGCTGCTTGAATCTATTATCCTTCAATCACCTTATATATCTGATTTTTATGTATTTATTTTAGTCTTTAAAATACCAGAATTTGGACACAGCTTTATATTTTGTGCGATGACATCATTTTTATTAAATCAGTTCTGATCGGTTACTCAGCTCACTGACTTTTAATAAAATACTTTTCTACTCTTTCTTGAGCAATTTCTTGGACATTTCATAAAAATCTGTTGAAGTGGTGTTGCTCTTACTTGAGTACAGCTTTTGGGTTCTCTAACCAGCTCCGCTTTGTGAAGGCTATTGTCAAGTCCAAGAAACCAGTTTGAGATGATCTGAGGTTTTTGACAAAGTGTGTTTTCCTGCTGGAGGTACTCTGTGGTCACAAAGAGACGTACATAATACTTAGGGAGGCTGTGGCATTTAAGTGAAGCTCACTTGGTACTGAGGGGATCAAAGTGTGCGAAGAAAACCTCCAACACTGCCGCACTGCCTGCCAGCAGCCCGAACCAGTCAGACAGGGCAGGATGGAGCCACACTTTGAGTTCCTCCCTTTGTGGTTTTCTGCTGCTGTAGCCGATCTGCTGCTGTGCACACAGAGATGATTGGCGCAGTCATTTCATTTTCATCTAACATCCAAACAATTGCTCCACACTGGATATAATTTTTATTCCACACCATTCTCTGCAAGCCTTCATCGCATCTTGACGGCTATAAATAAATCAAGTTGCTGCTACTTCAATTTGTTTTTGTTTTTTGTTTTTACAAGCAACTGGATTGAACAGATATAGCCATTAAGGTGACCAGCGCCGCTCCGTCCTTGCTTTTAGATGAGCATCATAGATACTGCGTAAGGTTTAGGATTTTCCAAATCCACG